>NC_069784.1:76746683-77056849 GCF_027406575.1 Nycticebus coucang | reverse complement strand
CATTAACTTTGTACTTTGAGTAGTGTCTGCCAATTTTCTTCACTCTAAGTTTCTTTTTTTTCTTCTTTAGTAATTGATAAGTACCTGTGGGAGAATACTTTGACATTATGTAAATATCCTATTTCTTGTCATACTTTCCTCCATCATTTTCAGCATACATTGGTGATATTTTCCTGAAATAATTATTATTATTGTAAGTTTTTTGTTTCCACTATTCCTGGAATTTTTACTATGAGAAAGAACTTTCCCTTCCACCCCCATCCCACCCTCCCCCCCCCAGTTTATTTATTTCATTCAATAACCTATACTTATTTTTTATAAGTATAGGTTAATGGATGCTTGTTGCATTCTATTAGATAAAATGCATTGCTCTCATTATTTATTTTGCTTCCCAGATTTTGCCAGGGTCAGCCATTGAGAGTCTCTGTAGCTAGTAACTGCAGCCCTCCACTGTTTCTTGAACACTCCCTTGCATTCCAGCATCTTATACTTTCCCTGCCCTAGCCCTGGAATTAGCCAATTTTTATAAAAATCCCTGATTTCCTTTTATTAAAGACTGGTTTTAGAGTCTACCATCTTGATGCCTGATGCAACTTGGGTGTCTTTGCTTCTAGGCCCTCTCAATGGATAAAGCAAGAATATAAATATATATACAAAGACATCTATCTCTATTGGTGTATCTATCTGTGTGTATATAAAAACTATATTTATCATTCTGATACCTCCCATTTCAATCTAACATCAAAGAGTTCATTCTCATCTTCCCCTCTTTTTTAATTTATAACTGCATTTTCTAGCTGTGTGAGATACCAAACTCTCATTTATTAAATATATTTACTTTGATCCTCAGTCCTAGAGTACTCATGATATAGTTTTTGAATTATTAACCCTTCTGCAAATAGCAGATGTACTTGCTAGAGTATAATAATTGTGTACAGTTCTTTTTTACTGTTAGAGTCTTTCTTTGTACATTTTATACACACACACTTGCGCTCTCCCTTTTTTCTTGTATGAATTTTGTTGTGTTATTATATAACCTTTTTAATTTAATAATTTACAGTGTTAAATATTGTTCTTAAATATAATTTCTAGTGGCTACACCATACTCATCCATATCAAATATTGTAATTTATTTAATGAGTTCCCTGTTATTAGATAATTATACATGCAGTGTTCCTGTATTGTAAGTTACAAACATTAGTTTTGACAATCTTAAATGTTTGACTTGGCTTTTTAGGAGCCACCTAAAAATAAACTCAAGTGTAAAGAGATGACAAAGAGCTTCATATTATAAATCCTGTCATTCCTGCAATTTCTTTGCAAGATTATGATAAAAGTAAACAAGCAGGGAAAAAACTAAAGTTGCCAGTGGAAAACATGGAAAGTAAATCAAGAGCTCATAAAATTTTCTGTAACTGGCCATTCTAATTTTGTACCTTGTTATTTTCATTTGACACATGGATACTATGGGCCTTAGAAAGTATTGGTTTAAGCTGTTTTCCAAGCTGCAGCTCTGCTGACTGATAGAAGATTATACTACCATTGGACATCAGCATGACCTTGTGGTCTTTGGATAGAAATCGGTGCCACCAGTTCTGACTGTAAATTGTTCTGCTGTTTTAGTATAAGGCCTTAAGTCACATAATCCCCTTCGTATCTAAGTAAAAATAACACCTTACAAGAGTTGTAATGAGCTGATGTTTATAAGGAAAACAACAATTTGAGGACTCAAAGTCAGGTCTATCTTAATAAACTATTTCTTTTATTTTATAGAAGTATGCCTGCCTTCTCTCTGAGCCAGCTTTTAGATTATGAAAACTCCACTGTGTTGACTATCCCGGCAGTAAAAGTATTTCTCCTGGAAAGCCTGCTTTCCTTCTCCTATGTCATTTCAAATTATGAATCAAGGACATTTGTCTCATTTTTTTTTTTTTTTGGTTTGAGGTATTTTTGTCATGGTTCTTTTTAATTTTTTACTGTTTCTATCATTTTCATTTCTATCCTCCCCAGCAAAAGTAAAAGTAAAAATTACTGTACATCCCTCAACTATAAAAACCTGCATAAGATGTTCTAATTTGTAAATTATATAATTTTGGAAAAGATTACTGTTGTCCTTTTCCTTTGAAATCCTCCTGATGATGTTAACTATCAAATGTGGTAAATGACGTGATAGCCTTTCTGTGGTAAATGTACTGAAGAAAGCTTTATGTTAGCTCTTATAGGAAAAGTACAAATAAAAAAAATTAAAGTGACTTGCCTTAATTTTCCAAATTTGATGTCAAAATTAGAACTGATGATAAGTGTCTAGTGTTTTGAGTAGCTCTCTGCCTCACTATTTTATCAAAGGACAAAGAAATTGGTGTTCAGACGAGTTAAATAACTTTGTTGGTTGAGGGTCATTTGTTGAGGTAGTCTGTGCTGAAACCAAATAGATACTTCAGAACTTTTGTTTGTTGACATTGTTCTTATACATCTTTTTCCAGTGGATTTTCGTAGAGAAGTAATTTCAAGACTTTTATTCTTGCTCAAATATCTCTAATCCTTTATAAAAAGTGCCATAAGTCTTTAAGCATCTAAATACAATACTAAAGCAAATAGTATGAGAGTGCATGTTTCTATTATAGTCACTCCCGCTAGCTCCTATCTGGTATTCGCATCAAAACTTCCCTGTAAATGAGGTTTTAGGGTTTTTTTCGTGGTTTTTATACAAAAAGAAAAACCATGGCTTGTGGAGCCAACTCCACTGAGAACCAGAGGGCTATGTGATTCAGAGTTTAATCGTGTTGTCAATTTACTGAGTTAATTTAGGAAGTTTTTTTCAGAAGTACTAGAGGACATTGCTTAGAAGGTTCATGAGTAAGGCAAAAAGTTGTAAGTAAAAAAAAGAAAAGAAAAGAAAAAAGAGGGGGTGAGAATAAGAAGTAGTAGAGGACAGATTTTCCCATCAGCTAATGTCATCAACCTTACATTTTCATAGATCAAAAACTTGTTTATTTTAAAATTTATTTTAAAAGATGTTAGCAATAACATCCTTAAAGACTATAAGAAAAATGATACTAGTATATGAAAGGAGAACTCACACATATGCATGCGCACACCTGCACATGCTGAAACATGACAGTGTACACTAGTATGTGAAAAGAGAACCCACTCACACGCCTGTACACGCTGAAACATGGCAGTGTACATTAGTATGTGAAAGGAGAACCCACTCACACACACATGCATGCGCACGCCTGCACATGCTGAAACGTGACAGTGTACACTAGTATGTGAAAAGAGAACCCACTCACACACCTGTACACGCTGAAACATGGCAGTGTACATTAGTATGTGAAAGGAGAACCCACTCACACACACATGCATGTGCACGCCTGCACATGCTGAAACGTGACAGTGTACACTAGTATGTGAAAAGAGAACCCACTCACACGCCTGTACACGCTGAAACATGGCAGTGTACATTAGTATGTGAAAGGAGAACCCACTCACACACACATGCATGCGCATGCCTACACACGCTGAACGTGACAGTGTACACTAGTATGTGAAAAGAGAACCCACTCACACACACGCATATGCACACCTGCACATGCTGAAACGTGACAGTGTACACTAGTATGTGAAAAGAGAACCCACTAACACACATGCATGCGCATGCCTACACATGCTGAAACGTGACAGTGTACACTAGTATGTGAAAAGAGAACTCACTCACACACATGCATGTGCATGCTGAAATACAACAGTGTACACTAGCATGTGAAAAGAGAACCCACTCACACACATGCATGCGCATGCCTACACACGCTGAAACGTGACGGTGTACACTAGTATGTGAAAAGAGAGCCCACTCACACACATGCTTACACATGCTGAAACGTGACAGTGTACACTAGCATGTGAAAAGAGAGCCCACTCACACACATGCTTACACACGCTGAAACGTGACAGTGTACACTAGTATGTGAAAAGAGAGCCCACTCACACACATGCTTACACACGCTGAAACATGACAGTGTACACTAGTATGTGAAAAGAGAACCCACTCACACAAACGCATACGCACACCTGCACATGCTGAAACGTGACAGTGTACACTAGTATGTGAAAAGAAAACCCACTCACACACATGCATGTGCATGCCTACACACGCTGAAACGTGACAGTGTACACTAGTATGTGAAAAGAGAACCCACTCACACACACGCGTATGCACATCTGCACATGCTGAAACGTGACAGTGTACACTAGTATGTGAAAAGAGAACCCACTCACATGCATGCGCACACTGAAATACGACAGTGTACACTAGTATGTGAAAAGAGAACCCACTCACACACACGCATACGCACACCTGCACACGCTGAAACGTGACAGTGTACACTAGTATGTGAAGAGAATCCACTCACACGCATATGTACACCTGCACATACTGAAACGTGACAGTGTACACTGATTAGAAAGATGTCTAGGGACCTAAGTTTAAATTGGAATTGAGGTATATTTAATACATCAATTGGATGTGATGATCAATATGTCATCCCTGCATCTCCTCCTACCTTCTAAAAAAAAAAAAAAACACACTATTTAATGGTGACCCATAAGGGCTTTCTTTGTACCAGGCTTTCTTTGCACTTGCCTTGTCTCCTGTTAACCTGTTTGCTGTAATTGTCCAGTGAAGCAGTCCAGTTACTGTCCTCACTTTACAAACGAAGACTAAGTCACCTTCCCAAAACCACCTCAGCAAGCAAAAACAGCCATATTTCATTGGGTTCCCTTTGTCCTATAAAGATGGATTTAAAAATTATACTTACTATTTAGTGAGAATTTGTTTTAAAATGGTAGAACGGCACAGGAATTTCTGCATTTTTTTTAAACCAAGAATTCCCACTAGGGCATGAATAATATTTTTCAATTAATCCTTTCTCATCCATGTATATTCAAATCGCCTCTCTTTAATTACCCTGGTTCCCTTTTCAACAGTCTGCCTATAATTACTTTAACCAGTTTCTAAGAGGGACTTGTTAATATGATTGAATATTTGTAGCTGTTTTATTGTATCACTGTACAGTGTCCAGTCGACATGGTGTTTACCTTTTTTGTATCAACTGCTCGTGATCTTCTCAAGTTTTTATAAAATGCTACAAAGACCAATAAATTAATCATCTGTGTCCTCACCTTCTACTCTAAAACTGTAAGAACGAAGAATAATGGGGAGAAGATCAGACCACTAATCCACAGGGGGCAGGAAGAATGCCATCACAGTTGTCCTCTGCACACATTTACTAATAAACATACGTGCAGGTTATGTTCTTCTCTCGTTTCAAAGTTTGCCTTTCCTTCTTGGGTTAGCTTCTTGGCTTCTCTCACTGCCTAATTACCACTACCACTAATGGGGCTCTAGGGATGCAGCCTTTGTTACCCCACTAGTCCCACAGGAAAACCTTCAGACTTCTAGAAGCAATATAAAATCTCAGAGATTTCTTGCCCCAGAATAAGGGAGCTGCCACATTCCTCAGAAAGACAGCAAGTATCTCCCGTTTACTGTTGAGAAAGATCTGTCTTCTGCATACCAAGGCACATCTTAATACAGACTGAATTCACATTTCCTTGCCCTAATGGAAGAAGGCAAAGGTGAACCAGGGTAGCTACCTTGAAAATACTCTCTAGATCAGGCATCCTCAAACTGCGGCCCGCGGGCCACATGAAGCGGTGTGAATTGTGTTTGTTCCTGTTTTGTTTTTTACTTCAAAATAAGATATGTGCAGTGTGCATAGGAATTTGTTCATATTTTTTTTTAAAACTATAGTCCGGCCCTCCAGCGGTCTGAGGGACAGTGAATTGGCCCCCTGTTTAAAAAGTTTGAGGACGCCTGCTCTAGAAGATCCAGGGCCTGAAAGGAAGACCTTTAAGGAGAGAAGTTCTGGTGGTAACTTTGCATTGTCTCATGTACTCTTGGATGTAACTTTAATATAGACGCTCTTGTTTTACATTATTTTTCTTAACATCCAAGTCCTTTTGCAGTTTTTGACCGGGGCTGGGTTTGAACCCACCACCTCCCATATATGGGGCCGGTGCCCTACTCCTTTGAGCCACAGGCGCCACCCAACATCCAAGTCTTTTTGAACTAGAAGATTTCCAGTCTTCCTTCTCTTTCACATGTCAGATATACAGAGGGTACCAAAATAATGTATACACATTTTAAGAAAGGAAAAACCTGCATTAAATTTGTAATACTCAAGTCACATTTGACTTCAGCAATTATAAGAGATGCTCAATGTGACTTGTGTTCATCTTTTCTTATTGGCAAATATTGAGTATTATAATTTCTATACAATTTTTTCCGTTTTTAAAATGTGTATACATTTTTGGCACCCTCTAGATAGCTCATATATGACTGAAATTAATGTCAAAGTATTCTAATAGGCTTTATCAATTGCGAGCTAAAAAATAAATCAGCTGCATAGAGAAAGGGAAAAAGTTTATGAATTGGATTGGTGTATCTTCTTCCCTTCAAAGAACTTTCTTACATGTGCAAAAGCAAATATTTACAGTAATATTGGTGAAGTGGTAATTCAGCCTAACCTTCAATACAATAACTTGACCTCTTTACCTCTGTAACAACTTCTGATAAATTAAGCATATATTACATTTCATATAACTAATATTATATCTTCTTATAACCCATAGCTATTCTGAAAACACATCTATTACAGTATTGGTGGGATTACACCAGCGGTGCATCTTACAAGGGTATATGTGAAACTTGGTAAACGGTCTGTGAAGCTAGTGAATGATGCCCCATGATCATATCAATGTACACAGCTATGATTTAATAAAAAAAAAAAATCAAAAAAAAATAAAGTATAATAATGGATAAGTTTAAGGTATGTTTGAATACTTAATGTACACACATGTTAGAGTCTGAGAATAGGAAAGAATAGAGTAAGAGAAACCGAGGAAGGTTTGATGATATGAGAATTTTTCATTTTTCATTGAAAACTTTTTTTGTAAGATACTATTACTGTACACTGGGTCTGTATTTCCATTGTCAAATGATTCCTATTTGCAGTACATTAAAAAACATGAACTATTATGCTCATGCCAGAAATTAGAACTACTATGGAATGAGGGTAGAGTAACATTTGAGAAGCATTTACCCGTGAATACGCTAAACACACGCTCACTGAGTTGACGGCGGGTTGACGAACATCAGTGTCATCTGAACAAGAATTGCAGAGTCAAATATGGTTAGCAGTGAAAATAGTTCAGTTGCTGCTGAGCTTAACCAAAGAAGTACTTGGTCAAATTCTTAATCCAATCCCCATAAGAAATGCTTTGATATGGAAAATGGCAGATCTTCCATGTATCCTTGCTAAAATTTTTTCAAATTTTTAAATGCTTATAATCAGTCCAAATGAAAAGATTGTCTTTAAGGAGACAGCATAGTTCAATAACCTTCAGAAACCATCTTCACATCATTTTGAGAAAAACACTATAAGTAAATAACATCTGTTTTATGAGTATATTTGAAGGAATATTAATACTAGAAGCATACATTGGAGGCTTTTGTATCATCCAAAGTGTATTGAAAACTTATCAATACTGTAATATCATTGATTGTTAACATGACTTGGGCACAGTGCTTGGCATATACTAGATTTCAGTATCTCACGGGTGAATTGAATTTTTCACTTTTCCTTTCTAGTTCTTTCGTAGGAAAAAATTGAAAACAGATTTATCATGTCTTCATTCTCAGCATTTTTAAGATTTTTGGCCAAATCTGAATTATCTACCAACAAACATAATCTGTTTCTCGTGAACCTCAGTGCGGCCTATCGAATGTGTGGTGATCAGGGTGAACCCTAATTCAGGCTTCGTCCCTGGCCAGACTTCCAGGAACGCATATCTTTCCATAGAAACCCAAAGAACTTTTATTAATGGATGACTGTTTAAAAACAAATAATTCTAAATTAACCTAATCCTGAGTGATTATTCTTATTCTGCCAAATGCAAAGATCCACACAATGGTGCAGAAACATAATTCTAGATGGTTAAAAGCACATTTAAACTGCACAGTAAAACACCCAAGACACCACCTAAAATAAAGCACCATTCCCCACTAGGGAAGCAACACAAAGCTGATGCATTTAGCATCTCCAAAGCTAACACAAACGTGTGGATTTTGAGGTGTTAAACACCTTTACTTACTCTTGTGGATTTATAAGCAATCTTCAAGGACTGTAATATAATTTGGAAGGCTGTTTCCCCCTGGGTGACTTTACCTGTAAGCTTTTGTATGACAATTTGGTGACGCTTTATTGATGATATGATGCTATTATGAAGGCTCCTTCTACCCCTTGCTTCTCTTTTCATACCCACATAACAACCCTTTTCCCGGTTGGGGCTATAGGAAATGAGTAATGCTTAACCCATTTGTGTGATCAATTCACTTAAGCAGCTACTGTGAAATGTTAATCACAACTTTAATTTGTACTGCATTAGCATTTTGATTAACTTGTAGGCTTGCTAGCACACTTGAAGCGCTTTTACTCATAGTTACAGCTCGGAAATGACTTTTTGATTAATTAAGTTTGTTAGACAGCAGCTGAGCTTCCTGAATGCTAACCTTCTGGGGGTAAAAGTTCAGGAGAAAGTTACTGTGAACAACTGTTGCTATTGAAAAAGATTCTTATAAATGTACTTACAGCATTTTAATTATTGGCAAAATATTGTACGGTTACTTGCAATGACCTGAGCCTTTAAAGGAGTGTGCCTTTCTGTCAAGAAAGCTTTTTTTAGGTTTTCCCATCATTGTAAAACTTCTGGGAGCTCTTGAACTACATAGTGAATTTTCTAGCAGATGTCTACCAACTAACGTTTTAACAAGCTGCCTAGGATGAATTTCTGGAGTCTGCTTTTAATAAACATTTTATTTGAAAATAGTTTTAGATTTCCAGAAAAGTTTCAAAAGGAATAAATACAGAGAGTCCCCATATACCTTGAACCTACACATATTTTGCTGTATATAATATGCTTCCTTTTTAATGCATATCCAAGTTTTTAGCCCAAACTTTCAGGAAAAAAAAATCTTTTCATTTTAATTATTTAAAGGAGAATGGAAGTGGCCACACTGTGGCACCTGCTTCTCTCACGAGAGACACAAGGCACAGAGACAGTCAGTGCAGGGACACCGGGAGTGAGCCTGGGCGGCAGGGGAGATTGGTCTGGGCAACCAGAGTGCCTGACCTCCCCCTGCTTTTCCCTTCCAGCCCACCCACGTCCTTCAGTGGGAACATGGCCACGGCCACTCCACTGAGGGCCCTGGTGGGCTTATTTCCCAGGAAGCCAGTGTGAGGGGCCAGGGCTGGCCCTACCTGCCCCAGGCTCCTGTCCAGAAAGGGGTAGATCCTTCCCCTTCCTGGACTGCCTCCTCTCTTGCACAGCTGGCTTCATTCTGAGGCCCCCAGGACAGTGTGCTGAAGAGGAGACTTCCCTGATGAGACCCAGTGAAATACTCTGCATTTACATCTCTGCAGTGACTAGTCCGTGACCTCCTTCAGCCATCCAGATCTTGGGCCCTTGGTAACATCAACATGAATGAAATGACACCAGCCTTCCCCAAATTTGCAGATCTTGTAAATCACTGGGGGACTGGCTAAAATGAGACTCTTAAACCATATCCAAATATACTGAATCAACTTACCAGGAGAAAGACCTGGGTATCTTTCTATTAACAAGCATCCTAGATGATTTTTCCTACAGGCAAAGTTTAGAAAATTATACCAACTCAACACCTTGGGGGTTTGGACAGATAATAGGCTCAAAATTACAATCTCTGGGCTCAGGTACCCCAAGCTTTCATGTTTCACTGCCAGGTATCCTCACAGACAGAAACTTCATAGGGACTGAGGCCCCCAAGGTTACAGCAGTGGGCTACTAGTAGAATGAGTCTCAGAACCCAGGTCTCCTAGACCCCACCTCAGAGATCTTCTTCCTCAGGACAGTGTCCCATACCCAGTGATGGACATGGTGGGAATAGGAAATGAGAGGATGTGGGCATGAGAACAGGCCAAGAGGGGACAACTGGGGGAGGACAGGTGCTCAGGTTGTCCTCACCAATCTCACCTACCACCTAGGCTTGCTTCCACCTTCTCCTTCTCATGAGAGAAGGAGACGTCACTGCATGGTCACTTCCACCCTCCTGTCACCCAGGCCCTGACGCTAAGTGTTGCAGCTCCATCATGGGAGTGCCTGCTTCCAAGATGGCAGCAGCAGCGGCATCTGGTGCAGTTGGCTGGGCAGGCTGGGGCTCCTGCACCTGCAGTGCCTCCCTGAGCAGGGGGTGCCCAGGCAGGAGGGAAGCCAGGATGGGGCATGACTACCATATTCCAGGGTATCATTTTTCACATGGATAGCATTATTGCTTCCTGGAGTTACACTTATAACACAAGCATAAGTAAAAGAATTAAAAACATTAATATAAATAAGAAATTAGTACTAGCCATGTATAATGTGCATCCTTATTTTTTCCTCAAAAATTTGGGCATAAAAATGCACACACATAGCAAAATACTATTTTTCCTCTGGTATTAACATCTTATACTTATTAAGGTACATTTGTCAGAATTATGAAACAAATTTTGACACGTAATTATTAACTAAAGGTCCTACTTATTCAGAACTCTTTAATTTCAACCTAATGTCCTTTTTTTCAATTGATCTGTAATAGTTATACATATTTGGGGGGTACAAGTGATAAACATATTTTGATACATGTATATAATGTGTAATGATCCTAATATGCATTTTCTATTCTAGAAGTTTATTCAGTATATCACATTATAATTTAGTCATCGTATCCCCTTAGACTTCTCCTAGCTGTGATAGTTTCTCAGATTTTTCTTATTTTTGATGATCTTTCCACAGTGTTTTGCGTTCTCATGATATTCCATAAATAACAACTTCGGTTTTATAAATTAATGCAATTTTTTTCTCATTCTGGACTAAATATCTTTCTTATAAACTCTGATAGCAATTTATTACCTTTATGTTATTTGATTTTGTTCTTATTCTAGACTAAGTAAATCTGTTTTAAACTCTGATGACAATGGATTATCTTTATGTCATTTAATTTAAACAGAAGTAGCAACATTGTCTATCATTTCAACCTCTGTTGTGATATTATTTTCATGTGTTTGTTGAAACCTTTATACTATCACTAGATACATTAAGATGATATCAAAAGATATGAGGAGAAGAAGAAAGGGTCCTTAAAGAGGAGAAAGAAGGGTAAAGTGGGGAAGAAAAGATGCAGGTCACATGAATACTCAGAAGGGAAAAGAAAGGTCAGAACACCATCTGCCAAGCTCTGTCCATAGACCCTACCGCCAGAGGAGGTGCTGCTTAGGATTAAATTGACAGATTTCTTAAACTGAAGTTTAGAGTTTAGGGGAAATTTTTAAATAATGAGCTGTAAGCTAGATCTTATTATCTATCTGTTAACCAACCTCTTTATTTACATTTAATGATGTCATTTTGCTTTAAGTGACCTTGGTCAGTGATTCTGTTTCCTTGAAATAAAGTTGATTTGATTCCATCACAGTATTTAACGTTCCTCTTTTACCCTTGGATTGTTTAAATCCAGAATTCAGTTGTGTTTTAAAGGATAAAGGCCTGAAGTATTAAGATATCGTTGAAGCCAAATGGTAGATTAAATTTAATTTTAAAATTTTAGGTTTTCAAAAATTGTGTTTATAAAATTTACTCACAGAGACAATAATCAATTAAATACATGATAATTTTGCATGGAGTTTGTATTTTTCTGCTCTATAGAGAAAAGAGGATAGATGTAAGCTGTCTCAAATTCTATTTGAAATAGGACAGGGTTTGTGTGAGTCAGCAGAGATAATGGTACATAGTATAATGAGCACAGATATGAAATTGGGAAACCAACATCAAGGCTTAACTCTCATGAACTTAAGTTTCTCTATGTGTGAAAAGGAAGTGGTGCTAATGCCTGCCTCATCGTTGGTATTGTTAATGATTAAATGAGAACTATTGGTGAAAGTGTTTTTGAATCTAGTACTACTATATAAATATTTTCATCACCCCACATCGCATACTTTTTACACAGTCTGACTTTATAGAATTCACTATTGGGGGCTTTTCACAGTAATTGCGTGAGATTTACTTTATGTAAAACATACATATGTCGTCAAGCTTGAAATGTCTTTTTAAAATATAATCTGCAGTTGCAAAAGATGAGAAGAAAAATATATGGAGAATTGGATAAATCTGTCCTTTGCAGAAATAGTTAGACCACCATGAAAATGTATTGAATTTAAATGCTAAGATCAAGCTTGTTATGCTTAGGGAGTTATTGAAATTGATTTAAAAGAACTATGGAGGACAGGAGCACACCCTTGGCTTCAGGGGCCTCACTTCTTTAAAAACGTCCTTCTGGAGCAGTGGTTCTCAACCTTCCTAATGCTGCGGCCCTTTAATACAGTTCCTGTGGGTCTATTTCCTAAATTCTCTTTGTTTGGAGGGTTTTCTTTTTGTTTGTTTCTTTTTGTTGTTGTTTCATTTTGGTTCACCTTTGCATAAAGCCAAACACTTCAGAAGTTCTCGAGCTTTCCACCTAAGAATGAGGTCTAGTGTAGTGCGTGTCTCCTTGGGGATTTTTGTCTCTCGCTCTCTCTCTTGCTCTGTGTTCCTCTCTCCTTCCTTTCTTTCTCTTGCCTCTCTTGCTCTCACTCAGATGTAGGCAGACGCACACCACCATCATCTCAACATTCAAGTCTGAAACTCTTAAGGTGGCGATTCTTTTTACTTCCTCAACAATAGGAGTGATCTCCGCGGATCTCTCCAAACACCTCCTTGTTCCCAGGCTCCTGCTTCTGTGTCTGTATTATTTTACTTTTGATGTCCTTAAGATTCTCTCTGAACCACCTTCCCAGGTCTGGATGTCTTTGCCTGCCTTCCTTAAACACCTGTTTCTTCAGCTCTCCATCAATAGTGGCTTCAACAGATGGTTGTTTTTTAACACCATAATCACAGGCACACTCCCACTCTAATAACTGTTAGATACAAACCCCTTTCACCCTTGTCTCCAGGATACCACTTTCTGAGCCTCTTCTGACCACGGCACCTTCATAGTCAACTTGACTGAACGTTTCTTTTATTATGATCTGTCATCTCTTATCTTTTTCCTGATCCTTTCGTTTAGTCCTCAGTTAACCTTATCACTTCACTTCCACCCAGCCCAGCATTGGCCCCAGAGTTGGCCATTTCAACAATAACATCACCAGTACCTCCCTGGGTAACTATCAGTGTCCGAGTATCTGCTTTCAGTCAAGTTACTCATATTTGTTATTGCTGGAAGCAACCACAGCACACTGCTGATTGTTTCTACTACAAAGTCATGCTGTTGAAACTCAGCTGCTCTAGTTTTTCTCACATCATTAGTTCTGCCCAGTCCTTCCTGTATTCCAGAGCTTTCTGTGCTCCTCCATGGTACTTTCTCCCAGCCAGAGACATCACCTCCAGGACGAGCGCTGTCACCGTCCTTTCCCTTCACCTCAGAGCTTCTCTGTCTTTCTGACTGTCTGTAAGTAGGGTCTTCCAAGACCAGTAGACACCCCCTTTCTGTGCCGCTTGCCCCACACTCTGGCCGCAGAGCCCTCGTCATCCTCTCGTCCCAGGAGAGACTTTTCTCTGTGCAGCTCAACCTTTTGTTTAGTATGTCCCTGACTTCAAAGATATTACAGTCTACCTGCAAAGATAGAAAGTAAACTTTATAAAAACAAATGGCCATATAGTTTTTGTTCCCATTTTATTGCTGAAAACCTAAAGTTTGCTGAAAATAGCAGCTTTAAAAAGCACCTAATCAAACTCCTTGAATTGTCAGGTGAGGATAATGAATACCAACGGTTAAATTTTCCCAAGGCCCTATAGTAAATTTAGAAGTGCAAGTCTCTAAATTTTCAGGCTAAATCTCTTTTTTTTTTTAATTAAATCATAGCTGTGTACATTAATGCGATCATGGGGCACCATACATTGGTTTTATAAACAGTTTGACACCTTTTCATCACACTGGTTAACATAGCCTTCCTGGCATTTTCTTAGTTATTGTGTTAAAACAATTATATTCTACATTTACTAATTTTCACATGTACCCTTGTAAGATGCACTGCAGGTGCAATCCCACCTATCACCCTACCTCCTCCCATTCTCCCCCCTCCCTCCCCTCCTTCTCCCCATTCCCCATATTCTTAGGTTATAACTGGGTTATAACTTTCATATGAAAGCCAAAAATTAGTTTCATTAAATCTCTTTTTAATATACCACACTATCATCAAACCAGTATAAAGCGTTCATGAATCATACTGATGATTACACTTCATCCAAACTTACTATTTATTCTAAACATACTGTCTTTCTCAAAGTCCCATTTTATCTAGAATACTCTTTCCTCATAGAATATTTAATTCTCATTCAGGACCCCATTTGATTTCTACACACCTTCCCCCTCATCCTGAACTTCATAGGCAATATATTGTATTGGTTAAAGCAGTCCCTTTGGAGTCAGGTTCCCTCGAGTTTGAGTGCCCGCTGTACCCACTTACTGGAGCCATACAGCTCTAAAGAGGCCTTTCTTCTCAGTGTACTGAAATAATATTTTGTTCTTGAGCATTAGATCTCTGTAAAGGACTTAGAGGTTACTTGGGAAACACTACCGTGATCTCCAGCCTTTACCAAAGCCAGCCCTGCTCTGAGGGGAAGAATATACCTATTAGACCTTAGCTGCCAGGAAAATCGCAATAAAAGACAATGAGACACAGAGAGCCCGTCCCAGGCTCAGTCACCCCCAGACGTGTTCCTATAAGCTACCAGGACCCTCAGGCCCATGTACCTAAACCATCCCTTGGCTTTTGTCTCTGTCAGGTATGGGCCTCTGAACAATAACCTGAGCTTACTCACCCAAATTGAGAACCAGGCCCACATCCTCCAGTTGGGTCCGAGCTATCGGATCTTCCCTTGGCCTAGTTCCCAGGCTTGCTTATATAGTAATCTCTCCTAATCCACAAGGGGATACATTCCAGGACCCCCAGTGGCCTGGCACCCCATACAGTACCAAACCCAATAATTATCAACCAGAACACTTTTTTGTTCATGTCTTCCCACCACAAATGTCATGCCTTTTCCATGTTAACTACACACTTATCCTGCACAGTGCCTGTAACTTTTGCAGTTTGAGGTATGACAGAAAAACTAGCACAAATGCTTACATTGTATTACAACTCCCTGCGGGGTTTAGCACAGTATCATGGTGCACAGTATATTTTTCCTTCTATACAATTTCACTTATATGAGATTCCGTCTAGTGTTAGCAACTCAGCATAAGATTTTATTTCCTTAGGAACTTTTCACCTTTTCTCTAAGCAGTGAAGTACTTCATGAAGTAGCAACAAAAATCATTTTATGTTGGGGGTCCCCACAACATGAGGAACTGTATTAAAGGGTTGCGGCATTAGGAAGGTTGAGAACCACTGTCTTAGAGGAAGTACTTTATAACTTCTCTTGGGCTTTGACTTTTCAACATCACTACTCTTGTGCTTTTGGGGCCATTATTAAGTAAAATGAGGATCTTGACACATATTGCCCACAGATAAGAGGGACTACTGCATGTTCATTTGGCGTCAAAGTTTGTGTTATTTCTCCTGTACTTTACTGTCTATGATAGATGTGCAGTAACTTACAGCGTTGTTATAGTCATTGTTATGTTTTGACCTATATTCTTTAATGAAGCAAATATTTCTGAAGTATACTGTACAAAGGCTGGAAAGAATAATTCCAGATTATTGCTGACGTAGAGCCTGTACTTTAAAGGACAGATGTGTAAACAAAGACTCATGATAGGACAGTGGTGAGGTGTGTCCAGAGCAGCAGAAGGATAGGCAGGTGCAGTCAGGCACAGATGAACAGCAGGGGCGCGCTCTGCAAAGTGTGTGGTTAGGCGGATTCAGCCTGGATGGCAGAGCCTGCTGCCCACCCAGATGGACTATGTGGTGCAGCCTGCTGCTCCAAGACTGCAGACCTGGGCAGCTGCTACTGTGCTGCGTACGGTTGGCAGCGTAACACACTTGTAAGTACACATGTATCCAAACACGTCTACACATAGAAAAGGTGCAGTCAGAACGTGGGACTGCAGACTCAGGGGACCGCTGTGTATGTGTGGTTCGCAGTTGACCAAACATCATCATGTAGGGCATGACTGTTCCACACCCATCTGGCAGATCAGGGAGGCTTCGCTGCGAGAAGCAGCCTATGAACTAGACTTGGAGAAGGAATAGGAATTTCCAGGATGAGGTAGAAGGAATGGGTGTTTGGGGTAAAAATAGAAGGAAAAGAAAAGAGAACATTAAGAGCAAGGGTAACTGTGGGAAAATACCATAGTGTTTTTACTGCTCGACTAAGAGTAGAGAGAAGGAGGCCGGAGTGGAAAGCAAGAAGCAGGTAGATCACAGCAGGTTCAGTGTCATGGAGAGAGGGGGCAGTTTTCATCCTCAACACACAGGGCAAGGCCATTAGAGAAATTAAGGCAGAGGACTGACATGATCAGTTTTACTTCTTTAAAAATTCACTTTAGTAATAATATAAAGTACACCTTGAAGGAAAATTAGATAAGAGAGTGGAGGAATAATTATAATGCCCAGGTGAGAGAAGGTGAGGTGCACCAGCTGGGGGCAGAGAGAGCAGGACGGCCGCCCGTGCCTGAGCAGAGACCCGAGAGGCAGCCTGGGTCGGCCTGGCTGAGGAGTCTCCAGCCCTTAGCCTCCCAGATTCTTCAGCTCCCCACCTGCCTTTTCCCTAAATTAAAGCAAGATAAATACACTTTTCAATTCGTATGGCTTTTTACTTCATGTAACAGATCCCTTGCGTGTTTTTGTACGTTTTCATGTCTGATTCATAGGATGAAATATTTAAGGGAATTCCCATATATTTTATTAAATATTTCAACTTCAGCATGAAAACTTCTTGGTCTAGAATTTATTACCAGTCAAGTTGTATTGTAAAATCACCAGTAAAATTGCCATAGTTACTACACATTGCACGTTCTACCGTCATCGTGATTCTGCCTTAGGTATAATTACTCGTTTCTCCTTTCCTTTGCTCTTTCCTTAAGCAGGACTCAAGAGTTGTGACTTGTGAACTACTTTTTTTTTTTTTGTCTAGTTGAGTACTATTCACCATGACCTGCTTGTCTCAGATACTTCATAGAAAGACAAAATTTATTATTCTGCTCTGTAGAGAAAAAGGAAGAATATAAGTGGATCTCCCTAGGTTTATAAACATGTAAATTCATACATGTATACACACACATATGCACACATACAAATATCTCCATTATACCCACCTTCAGTCTTTATGATGTATGTCTAGCAGGTTAATGGGTACTGAAGACCAAAATCCTGTAAAGTATGAAAAGACATAAATTGGTTTTGCCAGATGTTTCTTAAACTATTATTTTTCATAAATTAGAAAACACATAATAGGAAATTTAAAGCTTAGAAGGAAAATGTGACTGGGTCAATAGTACTACGTTTTAATAATATGGCATATTAATTTTTCTAATATAATGTACTTTAAAATTATTTCTAAAAATCTATTAAATGGGTTTTTTGCAACATTTTATAAATATTTTACTGTTTGTAAGATGCTATTAAAATATCATCTTAAGCATTTTCCAGGTAAAGCTAATTTCTCATATTGTCACTTCTTTATTTCCCAAAACAAGAGAGCACAGTCCTAAAAGTATATAAAGTACCTGCCTAAGATCCTGATATTAACTTATGTGTCTTTAAGTCAGCATTCTCTGGAATCTAATTTAATTGAAATAGCTTTGCCTGTGCAAACTTTGCCTTTGTTTAAATAAGATTTCACTGTTTAGTTTTGCCTTAAGCAAATGCAGCCTTTTGTTTGTCCGTAAAGCATTAGATTAAACGTATAGACTAATATGAATAGCTTCTGGTCCTTTCACAGGTATCTCTGGCTGCCTGCCCTTTGCTAGTGAGTGGGGTGTTACTGTCATTGAAAACCTGGGCTCTATCTTGAGCCTACTCTTTGGGGAAAATAAATTTTTGGCAAGAAAACCTTCTATCTCTTCACCATTATTGATTTTTGATTTGAAAGACTTCTTGAGATTTAGTCCTTAAATGCAGCTACTAATGTTCTTGATACAGTGAATCATGCAAGTCCTTGCTCTCATAGTACATTGACTTACCCCTGTTTTATCACTGGGTCCCCGTATTATCCAGCTGTCTTTGCTGCCCTATGCAAGCTTGGGATTTGGCCCTTTGTTACAAAGCAGCATCCAATAAATGCTATGAGAGACTGAATTTTTTCCCTACAACCCAACTATAGTTTATTTTCTGGTTTCTGTTTGAATGGATAGTAATTTAGAGAAAGGATGATTGGTTTCTGTGGTTTTTCTTAAGGCTAAGATCAGATTCCCAGTGGAGATGGCGAGTGCCATATATTCTTGTAATATGTGCATTTTTCCTCTTCAGGCAATGCTGGATGTGGCTGCAAACCAGGGCTGGCTTGTGACTGCCCTGAATATTACCAACCTGGTTCAGATGGTGATCCAGGGGAGGTGGTTAAAAGACTCTTCTCTTCTTACAATACCAAACATAGAACACCACCATCTTCACCTTTTCAGGTAATTGTTTTAATTTTTGATGAAATTGGTGGTTTTTTTTAATTTCAAAAAAAAAATGTTTTATATGTGTGGTCACTGGAATTTCATGTCATGCCTAGAATATTGATTATTTACAGTGACAATGCCACTATTTCCCAGATGGAGGGATGGCCTCGTGATATAACATTCTTAATTTGAATTTGATCATCAGCCCCAAGCTAACCACGGTTAGGTTAACCTGCCCCTATCTAAATTGCTTTCCATTTGCAGCATTGAATACATTTCTATTTTAACTGCATTTATTCCTTTACAATGTCCACCTTCATTTAAGAAGATGTTATTAAAGTGCCTTGTGATCTAAAGCAAAATAAATGACCAATTGTTGTTGTTATAGAAGAGTTTGGAGGAATCTGAAATCCATTGTCAAAAGTAAATTGTACATCTGCAAAATGTTCAAAACTGAGTAGTTTTATATACTGAGAGCTCAAGAAATAACCTGTACTGAAAAGATGAGTTTATATAACATTAAATTTTTTAACCCGTAAGTCTTGTGTACATGGCTGCAAACATTTTAACAAAGAAAAGAACAGTACATAATACAAGCAAGGTTGGCAGAGTGTAAATGGAAATGTTTCCTTCACACCAGAGTTTCACACCAGTTGAGAGATACTTTACAGCCAAAATGTTGATTCACAGTTATGTAGACAAGCAAATTAGCCTGGCCGTAGCTTGCCTTCATGCACCCTGAACAGCTGGATGAGGGGTGGCAGTCACTTAAGGCATCTAGACACAGATGCCAACAAGAACTTCAGGCTCCCCTTGGGAAAGTTCCCCAATCTGAATCAAGTGCACTGGGTTCCAGGGCCGTTGTCTCCATGTGCTTGAGTCTCTAGCTTGGGGTATCCCTGGAAATTAAAAGACATACCAGAGAGTGAGCCATGCCAACAGCAGGTGGCCTGGGGAGAAAGGCAGATACTTCATGAAAATCTGCAGCTCAGTTTCAGAAGCTCTTCTAATATGTTACTACAAGTTCTGGGAGTAGGGAGTAGTAGTAAAGAAGGAGCATTAAAGTACTACCCCACAGCTGGCAGGTCTGCAATGGAAACTGCTTGGGGCCCAGGAGATTTGATCCAGTTTTCTTATCATCCATAAGAATGGTGTATTAATGCAATTTCAATTATATTTTTCTTCTTACTGTAAGATTTAGATGGCCTGTATTTCTGGGATCTGGCACTACTAATGCTATAAAAGATTCCCAAAATGTACTATTAATTTTATGTTCCCAACAATTTATAATTTAAACCTATTTTTAAGCAGTTGTACTAGAGAGATTTCCCTGTATTCATTAAAAAAGTTAGGACTGCAGATGAGTACTTTATCCAGAAGCATTATTTCACATGCCTTCCTGTAGAAAGACACCCAGAGTCTGTGAACCCTGAGTATTTACAGAGCTCACTCACAGTTTATTTGTTTTATGCAATGATAGCAATAATGCCTTAGGTGGAGAATGCTGCCTGATTTTTTAGATTTATTATAATGGCCTTTAAAAACTTCTGTCTTATTTTGGCAAAAATACTATTCTAATTAAGCAAACCACCATTGTCAAAAAACTTGTTGTTTGGTTGGTGTTGATGTTATTTCTTAGAAAGTGGAAGCCCATTATAAAGGGCCCACGTGCGCGGTGTCGGACCGCCATCGAGTGCCTTCCGGAACTGATCCATGCCTGTGTAGGGAAAGAGCACTTGTTCAGCGCCATGGTGGAGAATGAGCTACATGCCGCAAAAACAAAGCAGGTAAGTCCATCTCTTAAGGGCTTTGAAGGCTCCCCTACTCACTCTGGGAAGTTGTACCAAGAGTTTTCTAACGTATAGCATGAGTTATGGAGCCAGGGGCTCAACTGGGTTTAAATTCTAGTGTGCCATGTATTAACAGTGGTTGTGTACATAAAAACATATCTATCTCGTGGCACAGTCATCACAAGATTTACTCTGTAAGATTAAGCAAGACACTATAAAAGGTACTTCATACAGTTCCTAACACAGCGTAAGAACCCAATAAATAATACTAAAAGTAATGACAATAACCATGATCAATCCTAGTAGCAGCACTATTAGCAGTTGCTTCAGTGTAAGGCAGTTGAGCTGGCTGTGCAAGGCCTCGTGTAGCCTGCCCAGGAGCCCTCTACTCCCCCTCTTCAGAATAGTTTTTCTTTTTTTTGCTTGAGTATATTTTCATGTAATTCCTTCAGTTACTTGTTTTGCCCCCTTTTGATTTTAAACAATTTATGGTTCCTAGATTCTAAAGCAGGCGTCCTCAAACTTTTTAAACAGGGGGCCAGTTCACTGTCCCTCAGACCATTGGAGGGCCAGACTATAGAACAAATTCCTATGCACACTGTACATATCTTATTTTGAAGTAAAAAAACAAAACGGGAACAAATGCAATCACACCACCTCATGTGGCCCGCAGGCTGCAGTTTGAGGACCCCTGTTCTAAAGTATTCTTTCTAAGTATTCACTCATTTGTGAACCATATAACTTACATAGAAAACTGAATCTTTGTTGTGAAATATAACATGGGTCATCTCTCCAATCTTTGGGAAAGCCAAAAAATATGAATGAATGATGCCAGAAATATTTGGCTATGAAGACTTTTACATATTAAGCAATTTTACCCTAAACATGTCAAAGTAAACATTCGGGATTTATAACATAATCGACATATTCACTTGCAAATGCAGGTATTAAGGAAACTTCTAAACCATGTCTCTTTTTTTTTTTCCAAATAGAATTTATTTTTGAGAAAGACTTGGAAAAAGTGTAACAGGCGCTAACATCTGATTGACTGTTCAGTTTCTGTTGAACCCAAAATTGGCACAAAAAACTATTTAAATATTCGTAATAAATGCCTATCTTTCTAACTAAATTACCATCAAAATTATGAATAAAAACAATATATTTAAATCAAAACAAGGCTTCTGTTAGCAACAACACATTTCTAACATAACATACACTGATTCCAAGCCAAGTTTTAGATGGGATGAAAAATTAGAACATTGTTATAATTAGTTCAGGGAGAACTCAGAAGTAAACTTACTTAATTTATTTGCATAAATTGCCATTCTGTTATCTTTAAAACCAAATGCAAATTGGCTCTGTCTGATACGATGATGGTTATTTGGCTCAAAAGTGCTTCAATTTGCAGAGCAATCTGGTGTCGGCTCTGCAGTGAGGCGATCCCAGGTAACATACAAATCCTGAATTATTCCAGAAATTAGTATGTTTAAAGCATCAATTTAAGTGCTAATTGCAGTAGTAATGAGAAAAAGCAGTACAACTGTGAGATTTGCATCTTCTCCCCCATCAGTATGCCTGGAACGGCTGCTGACTGGCAGAGGATTTGGCTGCTAATTAAATAATTGTATGCATGGCAGTGCTCTTGCCTGATTCAATAGATGAAGATTAATCCTCAGATAAATATGTTTGGCTGGTATTGAAATGTCTTAGCAGTTTCTTTAAAAATGGCTCATTTTATATACATAAATATATATACACACAAACATACAGACATAGCTAATAAATACATGTACACACTGTAGGTCAAAAATAATAATATTAATTCACACAAAAAGGTTAAATATATACATAAGCCAGATATGACTTGTGGGACCTTGGTAAAGTAAAATCCTAATGTCTTGCATTAACAGAAAATATTATATCGGTAACTAATTTAATGGCACAAGTAACGAAACATAGGAAGTCTGGCATCATGTGGTAAATGTTACTTGTGTTATCTCACAAAATTAAATGCTTTACAGGAATTGTGTATTTCAGTGTCCCCATGACCGCGTCCCCATGCCAGCCAGTCTCTGACGAACATGAGGTGGCAGAGCCTCTGTACTCGGCGACTGTTGGTTCTAGCTGGGGATAGACCATCATTTGTATTTGAAATACATTCTGTGGCTTGACTATTTCAAAATCTAGTCCCAGACATAATTTCAGATTAATAAAACAAGTTACAGGATTGGAGTTGAATTGAAAATTT
Source organism: Nycticebus coucang (assembly GCF_027406575.1). Taxonomy (NCBI): domain Eukaryota; kingdom Metazoa; phylum Chordata; class Mammalia; order Primates; family Lorisidae; genus Nycticebus; species Nycticebus coucang. The sequence continues at coordinate 77,034,096 of NC_069784.1, read as the reverse complement.
GCATTGAATTTACATTTCTTAATTCCTAAGGGGTAGATTGGTTCATCAGGGCTACTTCATTTCAATGAAGTATACTTAGCAGCACTAAACTCTTAGCAAATGCAATCAAAGCCTATAAGGAAATCCCTATTATGTATTAAAGGAATAAAAATAAAACTAAAATTGAGGTACTAGTGTACTTCTAAAAACTAGCTTAGAAGATGGCAACTGATAAAACAGCCGATGTATTAAGAAGTTTTCTTGACCGGTAGTGGTATAGTCGCATAACTGTGTATATCAGAAAAAGGTGACCTTAAGTTTATTTTGTTAGATCCTTTCCATGGACCTAGAAATTTTTTCATTTAACATTGGTGAGCCCTTACTATTTGAATACTGATTTCTCACAAATATTTTTCAATTTAAAGAGCAAAAATAAAATCAGTAAAATATTTTATACTCTTTTATCAGTTTAATTGTTATTTTCAACATAATAATGCCAAAAAATATGTCTTTGTTTCTAGAAGGAACTCTAGATTGATAGGATTTCTTATGATATATAGAAATGTTTTCCTTTCATAATAAATAGAATACATCTGGAATTTGGACCAATAAGTGGTCAGCAGATGATGTTGACTTCATCAGTTGCAGATAAAATTTTTTCAGGCTGCCTTTATATACACAATCAATGGTCTCTGCCTTAGGAGTCACATAAATGTTAGAATAGATGCTTCTCTAAAACAAACCAACAACAAACATTTCTAAACTCACTAGTTTTTGATATAGTCAATAAGCACTCAGGAGAGTGTAATCTCAAGAGAGATTTACAGTAAAGCAATGACAAGTTCAGATAATGATAAAGGCTTTCTTGTTTTTACAAGAACTTTAAACTAAAACGACTAACAGCACACTATTTCTACACGATACACACACAGACACACATACATACAAGTGTAAGAAAAACTAGGGAAATCTGAACAAAATTGGTGGATTATATCAATGTCGATATCTTGGTTATAATATTGTACTACAGTCGTGAAAAGCACTACCTTTGCAGGAAACTGCGTAAAAGGGTGCACAGGGTCTCTTAGTATTATTTCCTCTAACTGCATGGAATCCAGAATTAATTTCAAACTTAAAAAGTTGATTTTTCTAAAAGAACACTATTCTTAGTTGATCACGGTATTTCACGTTTACCATTCCTTTATTATTTTCCTTTCTTTTTTTTTTTTTTTTTTTGTTTTAGGCATGGAATTTCTTGTCTCATTTGCCAGTGATAAATGTTGGCATGAGTGTGAAGGGCTCATGGGATGACTCAGTTGAAGGACATAATGAACTCTCTGTCTCAAATCTAACTGCAGACACACGAGATGACAACAAATGGATCCGATTGCACGCTGACCAGGAGTATGTGCTTGAAGTCAGCTTGCAGAGAGTCCACTTTGGGCTCAACAAGGTATAGTGTTTGGTTTCCATTCTCAAATATTTCGCACCAAATGCCAGCGTGCGCCACCACACATATCTTTTATATGACTAATGTCTCCGTGCCATTCATGAATCCTGCTTTCTCAACTGGCCTTAAGCAGAAAGAGGCAACCTTTTTTCAACCCCAGACTATTCACCTTACATAGAATTATATTGCCTAGAGTACACAATTCTCAAAAATGTAGCCCACAGAATATTCAGGAGTGCCTTTTTACAATGCAGACTTCCTAGCCCCACTCCAGACTTGAATCAAAATCTCAGGGGCAGGTTTCCCAAAAAAATCTATGCCGTTGTGCCACGCCCCCAAGTGATCATGGAGATCATTGGAGTTTGAGAAACACTGCCCTAGAGGCACTGGGTATACAGGAACCACACTGGGCTAGGTGTGCAGGAGATTATGGTTTTACCATTGAGTTCTATAAATTTCAGTGGAACACTTAGCTTTTCTTTTTTTTTTTTGCAGTTTTTGGCCGGTGCTGGGTTTGAACCTGCAACCTCCGGCATATGGGGCCTGCATCCCACTCCTTTGAGACACAGGTGCCGCCCCACTTAGCTTTTCTAAGCCTGAGTCACCTCATCTGCCAGCTTCCTTCATAATGTGTGAGAGAGCTTTGTTAATGTTCATGCAAGCCAAAAATTATAATATTTTTATTTTGAATGACGATGCTCTTTTCTGTTGCTTCTGATACCAAAATTAATTATCTAGTCCTCTAAGAATGTTAGTACACAGCATGTGAGCAGATTGGTTTTCAGTACCATAATAATTGAAATGAGGAAGAATTTGTCTTCCTTTCAGCCCAGTGGATCCAGGGCTTTCTCGTATTCTAGCTTCAGCCCTCGGGAGTGAGGTTGTAGTCCCTTTGCATTGTCCCATCTATTTTCTTTCTTTTTTTTTTTTTTTGTAGAGACAGAGTCTCACTGTACCGCCCTCGGTAGAGTGCCGTGGCGTCACACGGCTCACAGCAACCTCTAACTCTTGGGCTTACGCGATTCTCTTGCTTCAGCCTCCCGAGTAGCTGGGACTACAGGCGCCCACCACAACGCCCAGCTATTTTTTTGTTGCAGTTTGGCCGGGGCTGGGTTTGAACCCGCCACCCTCTGCATATGGGGCCGGCGCCCTACTCACTGAGCCACAGGCTTGACCCCAGTCCCATCTATTTTCATACACAAAATGGCCAGCAACTTTCTACTGCTATGATGACGTTTCAGGATTAGTCCTTCAAGTTCCATGTCATCTGATTTCCAGTTCTAAAAATCGGTCAGTATAAGCTGATTGGCCTCCAGCATTTCAGAGGCATTACTCTGAGCACTTTTTAAGATGACGTAGTGTATCCTACCTTACAAAACGAAAATAATAATCACAAAATTAGATTTAATCATACTTCAAGAACTTATTTTTGTTCCTAAATGCTATTAAAAAATATTGTCTGGCCCATCTTTTAAAATGCCATAAGTAAAACATCTGTGTCTAGAATACTGAGAATATGTCCTCATTAGTATATTTTATGTCATAAAGTCATTGTCTTAAAAAATCACTAGAATAATCTCACATTTTATAAAAATCAACTTAAAGGCTTCAACTTGCTATTAACAAATTGCTTGACTTATAATTTGCCATTTCTCAGAGAAAGGACTTTTTAATATTACCATATTATACAATGTGCTTTTTCACGTGAGTGTTATTCTTGAATGGGTGAAGGTGTTTATTTGACATAGTACTCATTATTTTGAGGTCCAGAGACTAACCTGGACTGGCTTTGTTTGTTAATTTGTTTTTCTAAGTATCAGGCTTTGAAAGATTTGGTTAACACGGTTGTATCTCAGTATGTTCATTTACAAATACTATACCGATGTTAATCATAGGAATAGCATGTGAATTTACTAATTTCATGTCAAAATGCAGAACTTTTTATTCTAACTGACCCAAGTATTCTGGTAGTTACAGCCACAAAGTAGTGTGACTAGTATGCTCTGAGAATGTTGAAGAAAAGTAGGTAATAGCATATTAACCACACCAAACCATAACAGAGGAAAATTTAAAACATCCCATAAACTATGTGATTTATGGCCTTCAAGTACGACAATGTGGCCTTTTAACCACAGCTAAGTGATATAGAAAGTCTAAACATTATTTATGTTTTCTCTTTTTTTCTGGTTTACAGGGAAAGCAAGAGAGCTGTGCAATTACCCCTCGATTTCCCAAATCAAAAGATGAAGGGTGGTTTTTAATATTAGGAGAAGTGGATAAGAGAGAACTTATTGCTTTGAAAAGAGTAGGGTATGTTCGAAATCGGCACGTCGTTTCCCTTTCTTTTTATACACCTGAAATACCTGGAAGGTAAGCAGCGTCTCACCAACCAAAGCTCTGAAAGAAGTAAATATGACTGTGATTAAAAAGTTGGTTTTACATTCTTGTTCTGTTTTTATATTTTAGGTATATCTACACACTGTATTTCATGAGTGACTGCTACCTTGGTCTGGACCAGCAGTATGACATTTATCTCAATGTCACACAAGCAGACATTTCTACACTTGTTGACAGAGAATTCTCTGATGCCTTGACTAACCTGGCAATCAAGTAACTGAACCCAAATCTATTTAAAAGAAGCGGTTAAGAAACGTGGCTCCTCAGCAATCTGGACAAAGTCAGATTACTCAATGTTTGCCTTGACAGATCAACTTCTAACCTCGGGATATCCAGGAAATGGATAGCAGCTGCAGTGTTGGCTCCAGCAACAAAAAGTTAAAAAGTGGCCTTTTAATAAATGTTGCCTTTCATAATGTTACTGTCATGGGTTTGTTGATATGAAAATGAATAAGCATATAGGATAATATTTTAATTTGACTGTATTTGAGATGCATTTAAGAGTTATCAAATTTTGCATCTCATAATATACTGTTTACATGAATATTGGCTTCTTTTTTTAAAGGAAAACTACAGTGAGGCAATGCAGTGTTCTGATTTGTTCCGATAGATTTCTAACTGCAGCATAATGTATGTAACATAAATGTGTAAAGGAATATATGACGTGTCTTATTAGCAAGTTTGTACTTTGATCACATATCAAAGTAGTTTCAAAAATTTCTTCCAGTCATTAATGTTAATAATATATGATGTAAAATTATATCATGGAGCCTAATGAGGATAGCAAAGAGAACAGAATATATTGAGCCTAGAAAATGTAGGTACTGTAAACTGGTAGAAATAAAATATACAGAGTGTCCCTTCAAGACAAGCTGATTTAATTTTTTTCTCCTGTTTCCTTCCATTTCTATCCTCTTACTCTTCTATTCTTTATTTTCTGTTCTGCTTCAAGACTTCACTTTTCTGATATATTTATTTATACAAGGAGAATAGTATAACCTAATTTATGTCATAACAAGTACAGACGACATAGTACAATACTTTGTCTATATTTTCTCCGGGATTGGTCTACAACAAACAGAAAACCTTTAACCTCTGCAGGTGGTTTTTACCTATGATAAAGGAAGTTTCTCTATGTCTAAATAAATCCTACCTTAAAAAACACTTTTCAAACTAAAATTTTGTTCAGATTCCATGTCTATATGATACATATTCTAGTAGAAGGAAATCTACCATCGCAAAATAATTTCAGTTTTCTTAGCCCCAAAATGAATTATTTTAAAACATTCTTCCATGTAACTGTTAAAAGTACTAGAATCTAAGTATTTCTCAAACTGGAACATATTGCCTGTGTGTACTTCTTCTTCCATTCTTAGAACAAAGAAGAAGAAAAAGAAGAAGAAATAAAAATGGGGTGAGGGAAACCAGGCACTCACTTCCCAATATTAAATAATTATCGTAACCAACTAAGTATAGTGGGTGTGAGGTGTCTCCAGGACTGTAGTCCCTGAAATGTACTTCATATAGAGTTCTCTCTGTTTTGGTAAAGTTTACCTCCGAATTATAATTCATAACTTACTGTTTGGATGGAATTCAGAGATAATGAAGATTATATAGTCACGACAATCACCAGTCCATACAGGAATCTGCGGAGAAAAGGTCTCGCTGTCTGCATGTTCACCAGCATCTTCCCTGTGCGCTGAGGAGCACATGTCTTGGGAGTTGGGGGATCCGCTTCACAGGACATAGGGGCAATAGGAAAAAATTCTGTTATACCCATCAGAGAGAAGAAAAATAATATGACAAATTAAGATAACTTTGAAATTAAAATTCTTAAGTGCAGAATAAGCCAGGGAGGACACAGGTAAGGCAAGGTACACTTGAAAAGGTTAATCTTACTCCAGTGAGTGATCAATGTTACTCGTCTACAACTTTAGCCACACTCATTACTCAGCCAAAATGTTAGGATTAATTATGTCTTGTAAAGAAGGTATATGCCAACATAATCAGATTATTCCTACTATTTTCAGATCTGTAAGTCATTAACTTATAACTTGGAGTGGCCAAGAATTTCACCAGTATTTACATTTTTTTAAAATCCTGATTATTCAGAGAATGTATTATATTTGTTGTAAAATTTCTGAGGGATACTTTTTTTTCTAGGGAAGAAAGCATAACAGAAAGATTTCAATAGGCTGGATTACCAAGTGCTTTCTTAACTGGAATACCCACAACCTCCTTCACCTGAGACCGTGCATCTCTGCATTGTACAACTCTAACACCATGGCCTGGCAGTTCATATTACCCTAGAGTTTATCAACTCAAAATAAAAATTGACGTGCCACCTTGGTGTGTGTCACACTTTATGGGGGCAAGACATGATTGCAAGAGGGACTTTACCTAACAATTGCAATCAGTGTAACCTGGCTTATTGTACCCTCAATGAATCCCCAACAATAAAAAAAAAAAAATGGACGTGCCAGCCAAGTATTTGTCTAGGCACTGTTTTTGAGTACTCTGATACCTACGTAAATCAGACAGATCCTGCCCTCAAACAGGGTGGGCTGGTGATGGGAGAAGATGCACATAATTACAATAGAAGAAAGTGGTAACAGTGATAGGGGACAACGCAGCAGACGTCAGGGATAAAAGGGAACATTACTTAGAAAAATCATGAAGGGACATTCATGCGGAGCTTTTAATATGGTTAGAGTTGCAAAGGCAGTCAAGAAAGAGCGTCCAGGTAGGACAGCATCAGCAAGGCTTTGACCCAGCCCAGCTCAGGTCTGCATTTCCAAAGACATGAAAGGGACCCATAGGCACAAAGAATGGAAAAATCTGTGAAGTAACCTTAAATTGGAGAGTAAGGACCACAAATCTTATTTGAATGCAATGAAATTTCTTGACAAGTCACCAGAAGTCAGGGTTTGGCTTTGTGGGAGCTTTCTTCATGAAAATTAATCTGGCGCAGGTCTGGAGATGATAGGACCAAACCAGAAAATGTAGCAAGGAAGGCCAAGAACGAACATTCAGAACATAGTTCCAGTTGAGGAATCAGGAAGGGCAAGAGAAGGTCCTGACAACCTTCGGAGAGTAGAACAGAGGACCAGTAGAGGAGGCCCCGGCTGGGATCTGGGGGTCATCTGTGGATAACAGGCACTAGATAACCAATGGGAGCCCAAAGAAGTGAGCACCGAGTCAAGGGTTATGATTTCAGGGTGGTGGATCATCAGTGATTGTTACGAGACTGTGTCAGCAAAGTAGGAAAGGAAGCTCAGACTGCAGGAGGTAAGGCCGTGAGCAGGCAATAGGAGAGGCAGTGAAGGGAGAAAGTGACTGCAGCCTTCGCTCAGCAGAGACCCAGTGCGGCCCCTGCCGTGAATCAGCTTCTGTTTCTTCAAAAAGGTTTCCCTGCAGTCTTCATTCCTATACACAGATAGCCACCAGTACCACCACCGGCCTAAAAACTAAAACTCCTCACACATCCCCTAGTCTCTGCTCCATTGTTTCTCTCAGGGTCTCAGGACAAGGTGGATTCCAGCTTCAGGAAGGCAGACTCTGCTTTTTCTTGTTACCTTCAGGACCAACTGGAATTCAGCTGTCAGACACAACCACTCCTACAAAAACACAGGAGACTTTGAAGCTTCCTCAATAATAAGAGTTGCAGCATTTGAAGGTGGAATATACCCTCTGTCTTGAAATGGGTGGGGAGCCTTTCTCGTACTTTCAAATTCCACTGCTGGTTTTTGTAGGAAGAGGGTACAATGTCATGATATAGTTAGTCACCAAAAGCACCTGTTTTCTCTTTCTGTTATAACCCAACAAAGCCAAAATACGCAAGACTGACCCTCTCAAATTTTGGCATCACCTTCTAATGACCTAAGAAAACCACACATCACCTCCCAAGCACATGTTCCACCCGAAGACCAAAACCCTAGAGCTGTTCTTGACTCCTCTTTTATAATGTCATAGTTTAGGAAACCCCAACCCACATCTAACGTGTGGACAAACCCTTTCAACTCTACCTCTAAAATCTACCCAAATCCAGCCGCCTCCCTGACTCCCACCCTGTCGACCTCCGGTGGCTCCTCTTGCTTCTCTACAGTCTCTCTACACATCAGTCTTTTGAAACCTAAGTCTGATCATGAGCCCACAGTGCTCAGGACTTCCAGCACCTTTCCATTTCAGAATTAAAATGCCTCCTTCCCTCAGCACCCCATTACCTTACTCTCTTATTCAATCCACACCAACCACCATGGTCCCCTTCTGCCTGCTGAGGGCCTTGGCCATGACTATTCCCTCAGCTGGACGGCTCCAGCCCATGCACCCATGTGTCTACCCATCTAATTTTAAATGGCAAGCCCGCCAAACCTCCCTCCCCCCTCTCCTATTTGTCTGTTTGTTTGTTGCCTTCATTTTAAGCAACACTATAAAAACATTTGTTTATTATTAGTCCCTCCTGACTAAGCTACAGGAAAACAGAGTGTTTTGTCACTTTTGTTCAATGCTACATTGCTAGGACCTACAACGTTGCCCGGCATATGCAGCTCAGTACATACTTTATGAATGACTGAATCAACACAGAGGCACCCGCGAATTCTGAAATACCACACAGACACTTCAATCTGCTGCTTACTCTCCTAGAGTTCCTAACAGCTCTCAGAGACTCCCCAAAGCAAGGCACTAACCTGATCCTCTTGGATCTTCTGGGGACAGAGGAGAGGTGTAATCAGGCTGGATTCAGTAGTTGTGTGATGATAATAATAATGGTGATTTAAAACAGAGGAGAGTGAGGAGTTTTATATAGCTATAGATCTTGAGTATTACAGGTACTTTCAAACTTAAAATGATTATAGCATCTTTTTAGCCCAAGGTTTTAGTTTTCTGTCTTTTCTCACCAGACTCCTTCCTTCCCTCCATCTCTGTTGCTAAATATTTATAATGAAAGGACTCCCAAACAGGGACTTCATATGAAGAATATAGTAATAACTTTGGCATTTTTGTCTTTCAGAAATAATCCAAAGTAAGCTATTTCATGAGCCAGCTTCTTAAAAAGAAATACCAGAATTAAGTTTTATATCTTTCAATTGAGTATTATTGAATATAGAACTTGGCTATAAAGAAATATATTAAGCCTTTGGATTCACTTTTTTTTCTGCTTTCAGAAATATAAATTCTAAGTCTAAGCAACACCAGATAAAAAATTGAATTTAATAATTTTTAGTTATTTCCTGATTCTCAAAAATGCAAAAAATAGTAGCTGATTCCAGATTGTTCTGGAAGCCTCAGCATTTTTTAAGTCATCAAGGATGGTTATCAAGACTTTGGGAAAGATTTATTTCCACAATTTCCAGCTTCATCTTTCCACTTTTTACCATTGAGCATTCTGTACTATTTTTGAAAAACATAGTCTTGAGGTCTTTAAATGATGTTTCAGGGATTCTATTTCACTTCAATCATTTTCTTAAGACTTTGCATGACAATTTGAGAAAGCCCTTAGGTACTGTTTGGATGTTGGCTCTACCGTGAACCCAAAGTCAAGCTTGTGGCCCAGACAGACCGATGCACCTTAATGGATACTTAAATTTTTTCGTTACTCTTCAATTGCCCTGCAATTTGGAGAGTCTGCTTAAAATGTACTTGATTGAAGTTTCACGAGTAATGCTGTATCTGTAAGTTGGTGTTAACCATTTATGGAGACTTCCTGGAGAGCACAGAAGGCTATAAATCAATCCATGATGGTTGAGCAGAATCACAGCACTTCCTTCTAATTAGAAGTTCTTTGAATCCCCAATTCCAAGTTTCTTTCCCTGTTACTTTTATTTTTTGTGTATCCTTGCTTTTATTTGGACTTGTGAAGCCACATAGATGACCACTTCTATCCATTGAAAATAAGTGTAGTCACCTTGAATAATTATACCCTGTGGTTTTGAGTTACACCGGAAGCTGTTTTTAAGGATTTGAGAATGTCAGGGCTAATCTGAGATTTCTTTTTTTTGAGGCAGAGTCTCACTTCATTGCCCTTGGTAGAGTACTATGACGTCACAGCTCACAGCAACCTCACACTTTTGGCCTCAAGCAATTCTCTTGCCTCAGCCTCCCAAGTAGCTGGGACTACAAAGTGCCCACCACAACACCCAGCTAAGCTATTTGCTGTTGCAGTTGTCATTGCTATTTAGTTGGCCCAGGCTGGGTTTGATCCCGCCAACCTCGGTGTATGTGGCAGGCACCGTAACCAATGTGCTATGGGCACCAAGCCAACCCCATTTCTTTACAGGCAAGAGACTTGAGCAGAAAATTCTCTGAAGATGACAGGCAAATGGCCAAAACACATATGGAAAAATGCTTATCATCTTTAATCATCAGAGAAATGCAAATCAAAACCACTTTGAGATATCACCACCTAACTCCTAAAGATTAGCTTACATTAGCTAATCCCAAAACTATAGATGTTGATTAGCTTACATTACAAAATCCCAAAACTATAGATGTTGTCATGAATGTAGAGAGAAGGGAAAATTTCTACATGTCTGGTAGGACTGCAAACTAATATAGCCTTTTTGAAAAGAAATATGCAGAATTCTCAAGGATCTAAAAGTCGACCTTTTGTTTGATCCTGCAATTCTATTACTAGGTCTCTACCCAGATGAACAAAAATCTTTTTTTTTTTTTTTTTTTGAGACAGAGTCTTTCTATGTCTCCCTTAATTGAGTGCTGTGGCAAAATAGCTCACAGCAACCTCTGACTCTTGGGCTTAAGCAATTCTCTCCTTGCCTCAGCGTTCCAGGTAGCTGGGACAACAGGCACCCACCACAACAACCAGCTATTTTTGGAGATAGGGTCTTGCTCTTGCTCAGGCTGGTCTCAAACTCCTGAGCTCAAGTGATACGCCTGCCTTGGCCTCCCAGAGTGCTGGGATTATAGGCATGAGCCATTGCATCTGCCTGAGATGAATTTTATTTCTGTGTTTTCCTCCCAAGTATGGCTGGATCTCAGCCTCAGAACATTGTACTTTCCAGGACTGCTCCAGCTGGTAACTAAACTCCCTACAGCTTATGGCCCATTTTTCCCAAAGTCTTTTCAACCTTTTTTTATCTCGTGCCTAAACCTATAAACTTCCAAAGTACACTTAAATTATGTTGATCAAAAAAATAAAGTAAAAAAGAATGTACCTATTGTGCTTTGAATGTCTTTGGAAAATAATTTAAATAATGATCTTTAAAAATGTTCCCAGCACACCTAAAATCCTCTCACCAGTTTTCCACGGCACACCAGCTGAAAATCATTGACCTGGAGCAGTGGTTCTCAATCTTCCTAATGCCACAACCCTTTAATACAGTTCCTGTCCATCACGACCCACAGGTTGAGAACCGCTGGCCTAGAAGGCACCACATATTATTCCTTTAAGGAGTGAGGGGGCTTCTGAAATGACCAAATAACACCTGAGAATAAGATTGTTTGACATGTCCTCAGGAGACGGTTGAAATAACCCTGTTTTTCCTTTCATCAACTCCTCTCTCAAGTTTGGCTTTTCTGACTACCATAAAAATGAAACTGCTTTTCTTGAGAGTTACAAATTGACACCAGAGGTGATCAGAAAGGGAGGCTGTACAGATGTTCTTTATAGCAACACAGCAGGATGGGCGCAGAGTCTCCAAAAGTACTAGCATAAAAGTTATCTGGATGTGTAAGTTCTACGGCTGTGACTCTTTTTAGTCAAATTGCATGCGTGGGTTTTTTTTTTAATTGTCACTAAAGTGGACCACAAAAAAAATGAAGTGGGTTTAAATTACAAAAGAGAAGTTTGGATGGAAATGAGAAAAAAGAAAATCTTCACAACTATAAAGTAATGAACAGGCAGGCTGACAACAGAGATCTTCATCCATCAAACTTTTCTGCCTCGACATCGCCATCTTCTCCCACTGAACTCCAGAACGCACCGGAAACCTATCGTGGCCTGCTTCTTTAAACTGCAATCGAAACTACGTGAAAGTGTCTAACAGTCACGGGAACACAGTAACAGGAACTTCAATCCAACTTTCAGAAAAGCTCTTCTGGGCGGTGCCTATGGCTCAGTCGGTAAGGCGCTGGCCCCATATACCGAGGGTGGCGGGTTCAAACCCGGCCCCGACTGAACTGCAACAAAAAATTAGCTGGGCGTTGTGGCGGGCGCCTGTAGTCCCAGCTACTGGGAAGCTGAGGCAAGAGAATCACTTAAGCCCAGGAGTTGGAGGTTTCTGTGAGCCGTGTGACGCCACAGCACTCTACCGAGGGCCATAAAGTGAGACTCTGTCTCTACGAAAAAAAAAAAGAAAAGCTCTTCTAATTAAACAAAAGTGCCTAATCCCAGGCTATATCCCGGAATGTGCATCTTTACCTCTGTTACTTCAGCTGGCAATTATTATCAGAAAATATATTATATTGGTAATTACTATAGTTTCACCAGGGATTTAGAAGGAATAGGTATAGATTAAAAGGAAAAGCTAGGTTTGGTGTATTAAGAATATTAAGAGAAGTTTGGGTTTCGGTTTCTTTTGCTGCTGTTTTGCTTTGTTTTGTTTTCCTTCTTCTTTTGAGACAGAGTCTCACCCTGTCATCCAGGCTAGAGTGCCATGGCATAACTGTAGCTGGCTGCAGCCTCAAAATCCTGGGCTCAAGCAATCCTCCTGCCTGTGCAAACAGAGGTAATACTCGCTGAGGCTTCCTCCCAGCATAGCTGGCTCCATCGTGTGAAGACAGTGAACCCCCATGGCTGTACACACAGCTCCTAGCACACAGCGAGTGTTGAATCAATTTGGAATCATCTATGTGAAAATGCTTAGAAAATTATAAAGAACTGTAAAGGGTAAATAAAACGTAAACGGGTGTCAAATGGTAAGCAAACTCGTCCTTATGATTTATTTCACACGTCAATGGCTGAGAGCCCCCCCAGCACCATCTCTACCCCCACCCCAGACAGCAGAACCTCTGTGCCCAGACAGGGATTACTTTGTGTTCCATTCCTGTGCTGCAGGATTCCCACTTCTTGAAATGCAAATACATCTACACTGTAACGCAAGGGCTCACATGGGAATGTGAATTACTTCACTGGGCTTTTCTGAGGGCACTTCCTGGGAACTGTAGAGACAGGACCGTAAAGAGCACCGGGGAGGCCCAGGAACAGGCCTGGTTGCCTGATTTCCACCCCTCTGGGTTCTGAAGACAGACTTCACCATGCAACTTGCCAAGGACCATTTCTGACGTCCAAATCAGCAGAAATGGATCACTCTGGAAGCAGAACAGCTTTGGAGAACAAGAGTGTGAGCACCTCACATTTTCATAAAAGGTCTGGGTCATAAAGTGTGTTGGGTCTAGAGTGAAATAAGAAAATTTAGCAAGTGCTATAATGTTCTTAAAGCCTCTACGTTCTTTCTTTAATATTGCGAGTGATACCCACTCTGCCCAATCTTTCTGGGAGTCACATTGCTCTCATGCTTGTATAAGCATGCAAATCAATTGAAGTATATTCAGTAAAAACCTAAACCCTTTCCTTTTAAAGGCAAATATCTGATTTTTCTTTCAGAAGCAACCATTTTTACACTATTTTTCCCACCTTCTGAAATCTAGTCTAACCAAAAATAAGGAGGAAAGAAATTAGGCCACTGCCTTCTAGTACAAGGCTGTTGTTAGCAGAAGCAATGAAAATAATATAGACATCTTAGTAAAACCTCAGTCTTATTTGCTGATCCTTCAGAAAAATACCTTCCTCTAAAAACACATTACCCTACAAGTGGCCTTTGGAGAAACTGAAACATTGAAGAAATCCTTGGATTGCAGCAAAGAACATTCTCCGTGGACAATTCCAATCAATTATAAAAACATAACAACTGTATACCACAGTGATGATACTGGCTGCTGTCCATCTTATAAAACGCCATAGCTCGTAATGTCAGACCTGCTGCTGTTTGCAGCATCCAACCTTCAGATTTATTCTCAATTTATTCTCATCTTTTCATGCTGAAAATGATCGTACATCTGCATCTTCTATTTCAGTTGTGTCATTTCATTATCTTTGCCCACCGTGTTAATTATTTTTGGATGCTTCATGCCATTCCCACACAATATACTTGAAACGCTCATGAGGATGCGTTGCATGAACATTGAATGTGGTAAAGGCAGAGTCTGAGGTAATTGAGAATGAATTTAAGTAAATTGACTGGAATCAGCTTTTATTTAGGAAATCTTTGAGGGACAATCCTAACATATTTAAAATAACTAACTGTTCACTGAGATGCAATCTGCATGTGCATTCCCACAAATCCATAGATCAGCAATCAGAACGGAAATGCACGCCTGTAAGTGGCTGGAAAACAACTAAAAAGAGAATCAGAAAGGCGTTACCAATGACAATGGCACAAAACTTGGGAAAATTCTTCAGAACAAAAGTGTTTTAATAGAATCAGGTAAAGATAATGTGACAATGATGAGGTGTTAAAATGAAAAGCAGAAATAGAAAGCCGACCCGTGCTATCATTCCATACATGTTTCACGGATTCAGTAGACAGAAAAATGAGATCTGTTCCACTCTGGTGAAAAGAGGAGGAGAAGTGTCAACTGTAATTAAAAGTCAAATGTCTTACATTGGATTTGGAGTGATTTCCTGAATATGACACCAAAGGCACGGGCAATAAAAGAAAAAAAGAGAGATAATTGGACTTCATGAAAATTAGAAATTCTTATGCATCAAAGGATGCTATTAACAGTAAAAAAAGAAACCTATAGAATGGGGAAAACTATTTATAAATCATATATCTATTAAGGGATAATGTCCAAATACTCCCAAAATTTAACAACAAAAGCAAACAACCTGGTTCAAAAATGGACTGAGGATCTGACTAGACATTTCTTCAAAGAAGACTTACAAAAGGCCAGTGAGCATGTGAAAAGATGCTTAATATCACTAATCATTAGAAAAATGCAAAGCAAAACCACAATGAGATACCATTTCCCACCCATTAGGGTGGCTACTATAAAAAAAAAGGAAAAAGAATCAGTGTTGGCAAGAATGTGGAGAAATTTAAACCCCTCTCCACTTTTGGTGGAATGTAAATGGCAGTATTGCTGTGGAAAACAGTGTGGCAGTTCCTCCAAAAATAAAAGATAGAACTACCATGTCCTCCAGCAATTCAACTTTGAGTATATATCCAAAAAAATTGAAAGCAACATGAAGAGATATTGTATACACATGTTCATAGCAGCATTGTTCACAGTAGCTAAACTTTAGAAGCAAATCAAGTGTCCACAGGAGAATGAATGAATGGGTAAGCAAAATGGAGCATACATGTGCAATAAACTATTAGCCCAATCTATGCAACAAAGTGGATGAACTTCAAGGATATTATGCTAAATGATATAAGCCAGTCACAAAAAGAAAAATACAGTTTCATTCTACTGAGATGATGACGTCCCCAAACAAGTCAAATTTATAGTAACAGAAAGTAGAGTGGTGGTGTCAGGGGATGGGGGCAGGGGAAATGGGGAGTTATTGTTCAATGGGTACAGAGTTTTAGTGTTGCAGGATGAGAAGGGTTCAGGAGATGAGTGGTGATTGTTGCACGGGAACATGTTCCATGTTCTTAATGCCACTGAACTGTATCCTTAAAAATAGTTAATATGGTAGATTTTATGGTGTATGTATTTTACCTTAATACAAAAAAAAAGTGTTTTTAAAAAGACAAACATCTTGGACCACAGATGATAAATTATAAGCAAAATAAATTGCTTGCAAATGTTCATTTAAAAGTTTCAGGATAATATGCTGTGTATTCAGAATTCTATACAGGCAAAAGTGAATTTTTTAAACAGAAAACTTAGCAAGATCATTTCATCAGTTTACCTCATTGAAAATATATTTCAGTAACTTGTTGAGTGCTGAGTCTGAAAATCATTGTTTCTAGATATTTTGTAATGGGGTAGAAGAAAATTCCCATTCCTGCATCCTTCACTACTTCCTTCCCTGCCAGAATCCAGACCCCCATGTTGGGTCAGGGTCAGGTCTTCTCCCAGGATGGGGTACGGGGGGTCAGCATCCGCAGCACTCAGCCTGAGATGACCCATGTCATGCTAAGTTATTGGTTAGTTGAACAGTGGTTCGTTGAGAACACCCAACTTCCCATAGTGAAACCCAAGCTAAGCCAGCCACCAGGAAATCTGGAAGCTTCTCTTTCCCCCCTCATCTCCCACATCTCTATGTGTCAAATATTCAAACCCAATGCTTTGAGCCCATAGAAAATAGTGTGAAAAGGTTTTAATTATTTGCATTTTGCTCACTCTTTTTTAGTACAAAAATTTCAAATCTATCTAAAGCACAAAAACTAACATAATGGATGTCGCTGTATTGTCTCCCAAGTTCATTGAATTGTAACATTTTCCACTTAGAAATAAAACACTAGAGGTGCCTTTGGTGGCCTGGTACACCCTTTCCCAGTCCTGTTCTCTCCTTTCATTCTAGAGCTAATCCTTACCCTGAATTTTTATCTTTCAAAGCATGTTTTATACTTTGCCTGATATTACTGTATAATTTTATTACACTTTTTTTATAGTATTCTCACATACTGTATATCCAAAAACAATATACAATGGTTGTGGTGGGCAGCCTCCAATATGGCCCCCATAGGTCTCCGCCTCCTGATAGTCACAGAGGCAATTCCACTCCCCGCTGAGTGTTGGCTGCACTTAGAGATTCACTTCTAATGAGTAGAAAACGTCGTGGGATATCAATTCCAATATTAGGTTCTAAGATTAGAAAAGTGTAACTCCCATCTTGGATAAATTGTTTCTTTCTCCCTCCATCAATCACTCACGGGAGAATCCAGCTGCTATGTCACATGCTGTCATGAGGCAGGCCTGCGGAAAGACCCATGTAAGTGAACTTGGAAGCAGATCTAGTGGAAAGCACAGAATAGCCGTGGAAGAGAGCTGAGAAGCAGCCTTACGAGAGAAGCCAGAATCACTCAGCTAACCCACTCCTACATCCCGACCACAGAAGCTATGAGATAATAAATGTGTAATTTTTTTAACTTCTCATCAGTATAAGGGTGCAAACGATTAGGTTACAATGTTTGCATTTGTTAGATAGAATCACTCATGTTGTTGTGTTCTGCACCCCAAATATGTACCATATATCCTACACTGTGCCCATTAAGAGGGAGCACACCCATCCCCACCCCTCCTCCCGTCTCCTGCCACATCCCTACCCTCAGTCTTAAATTGAATTGAAGTTTTCTCTCATGCAGATTATGTACTTATTTATTTATTGGTTTCATATTAGTATTGAATACATTGGATACTCAGTTTTCTATTCTTGTGATACTTTACTAAGAAGAATGTGTTTCAGCTCCATCCAGGTTAAATGTGTATTGTTTTGAGTTGATACATTTCTGAGTATTTTTTTACACAGCAAGAGATAATGAATACAGCAGTGTCTAGCATGCTTTTAAACTTTTTTCACTCAATATTATTTTTGAGACTTAATATTGACACATGCAGCTTTAGTTGATTACTTTGTATGAATATTTCATAGTTTACTATTTGGTTTTAGTTGATGGCTTTTATATTTGTTTCCAATATGCACCATTGTCAATAATTGCTGCAACCAGTATTTTTTCCCATTTGTTATCTAAGTATTTTTGATCTCATAAAAATGGACATAGACAACTAATATTCAGGTTCAGAACTTTTAGGAAAGTAAAGAAATTAGACATGAGGAATTTACTATTTGCCTAGACTAGTGTGACATGTTTACATTTTTAAGGCCAAACCTAATCTGCCAAGGTGACACTATGGATTTCTCCACAGAAATGATCTAAGTAGGTGATGCTGAAGTTGTAATAAAGGCAGAACCATCCTTCAGAGCAAGGCCAAGGCACACACGCAGCAGTCTCTTGTGATTAGCCGTGATTATAAAAAAAAAAAAAAGTAGAGCTAGCTGGCATGCTTTTCTGTTGCTGCTATTCTAAACTTAGACTTAACTGTGGAATTTCCCAGGGCTGACTCTGTGGGAGACCCCCTCACAGGTGCGTTCTGCC
Organism: Nycticebus coucang; assembly: GCF_027406575.1. NCBI lineage: Eukaryota > Metazoa > Chordata > Mammalia > Primates > Lorisidae > Nycticebus > Nycticebus coucang. The sequence continues at coordinate 77,016,204 of NC_069784.1, read as the reverse complement.
GGAGCCACCAAACTAAAGTCAAGAGGCAAAGACCCCTTTCCACTGCCCTCCTCACTGGCTCCGGCAGGCTCTACCCTCAATGCACGCCAGGGCTGTCGGGCTGCCTGCCACTGGTTTCACACCACATGGGTAACAGTGAAATCGTAAAGCTCCTACAGGATGGGAATGTCCTGCCATATCTCTCCTGGCAAAACAGGGCTGGATAGAATGTCACCATGAATCCACAAGCGTGACTGCGTGCTTCACGGGGGGCACAGAGATCTTAAGAGATGCTCTGCTATTTTTGATTTATAGACTTTTGAAGCTGAAATTAAAAATTAGTCCTCTCCTACAGTGTATTTGGTAAAATGGCATCACTTTTGGGGGGACAGGCATGGTTACTCAAAATTAAACACTTTTTTTTATGTTTCTATATTTCCTATTACACATTGATAGGATAGGCGAATACAGAGAATTTTAGCTATAGCCATAGAAGCAAACTACCCCCCAACACCACTACCACTTTATATAGACATTTTCTATATAAAGAGGAACTTTGATGAGAGAGGGAGACATAGTAACACCCCACAATGAACTGGCTTGGGGTGTTAGTTTGTCATTGATGCACACTCGAATGAATGCTCTATTGAAAGGGACGCCAGACCTGCCGAGGCACCTCACTAACCATCTCACCCCAACTTAAGATTTATTTAAGAAAAAAACAAAAAGATCATGTATAAAATTTCTTTATTATTTGAATCTTTTTTAGAAGCAGTCCCTAGAGCCAGGCATGGTGGCTCACGGCTGTAATCCCAGCACTTGGGAGGCCGAGGCGGGTGGATCGCCTGAGATCAGGAGTTTGAGACCAGCCTGAGCCAGAGCAAGACCCTGTCTCTAAAAATAGCCGGGCATTGTGGCAGGCACCTGTAGTCCCAGCTACTCGGGAGGCTGAGGCAACAGAATCACCTGAGCCCAAGAGTTTGAGGTTGCTGTGAACTTTGATGCCACAGCACTCTACGGAAGTTGATAAAATGAGACTCTGTCTCCAAAAAAAAAAGAAAGAAAAGAAAGAAGTGCCTGTCTTCTCAGAATACATACTGCAACTCATATGCATCAGCAAAAGAAACGCATACCAAGTACAACCTCCAACAAAAACTGAGTCCGGAAGATGCTTCGGAACGGAAGAGCAACAAAATTGGCTCCAGACCGTCTTCCTTGGCCCTTTGTCCAGCCCTGTGAGCTGCCTCCTCCCCTGGGCCTTGCCCGCTGCCCCTAGGCCTTGCCTGGGCACCCGTCTCCTCACCCGCAAAGCCTCCTGCATAAGAAGCGCTTGAGGACATCTAGGGAGCAAACACAAATGTAAAATAATAAACTTGAAGATTAAAATAGACAAACTAACCAAGAAAAATGAACTTAGCAAAGTGTTCCTGAGCCCCCATTATGCTCACTGTCCCATCTTCTCCTAAAAGGACCAGTGAGGCATCTCTGGGGAAGGTCAACAGAACAGAATGAGGTTACAGAGTGTCCTTCCTGCCCGTAGGTCACTGGGTGGACAAATGTCTTCCTGAGGCGGGGAAGCTGATATGAAGGAGAGCAAAGTACGCACAGAAACTAAGAAACTAGGGATTGCAGGGAGTAAGTAGTTCAGTGGTAAAACCTGGTCCCCGACGTCTGACAGACTCTGCTATAGAATGAATATTTTGCAGCTTCCACCCCTGCCCGCTGTTCACTTCACAACACATTCCCTGCTAAACGCCATTGTCTAAAGCACTCAGCGCTCTCCGTAGAGTAATTCTGCGAGGCTAACTGAGGAATTTATGAGCAGTGGCCTCTGAGGAAGGACTGCAGGGATAGACCTCATGTTTAATGCTTCGCACCATTTGACTTTTATTTTTACCTTGTGATTATTTACTTGGTTTTTTTCCGTTAAGAGTAATTGGTTTAAAGTGTTTGATAAAACAAACAGACGAAAACTGCTCAAAATCACAACCTGTTTTAAACAAACAAAATAAGACCCCAAGATCACACTGAGTGTTTACAAGCTGCTTAGCAGCATCTGAGGGATCAGGGGTCCGTGGCGAGTTAAGGGAAAAGCTTTCCTTTCCTGCTGAGGATAACTTTGGGGTAAGAGGCTCCTTCCCAGTCACGCCCGCGAAAAGAGCCCTCCTCAGAGAGACACGGTTCCCTGCAGCATCTGCAGGTGTGGAGACCGCACGGCCAGTACCCAAAGCCCCCAAGTCGTCTGAAAAGTCACAGAGATGACTCTGCATTACAGGTCACTGAAGACAAAGGCAAAGGCAGAGCTAATGTCAGGCTTTAGGGAGAAAAACTGAGGGGTTTTCGAGGGAAAGCTTTTCCTTTACGTGCTTTTCATACTTCAAAAAAAAAAAAAATCCCAAGGTGACTTCCCTGCTTTCATCCCTGTTATGTTATGTGTCCCCTTTAAAAAAGCTATTTTGAAGTCCTGATCTATAATACCTCAGAATGTGACCTTTTTGGGAATAGGGTCTATGGAGGCAATCAGTTTAAATGAGGTCATTAGCATGGCGCCTCATCGAATGTGACTGGTGTCCTTATTGAAAGGGGAAACTTGGACACAGAGACAGCCACACACAGAGAGGGGACAGTGTGAAGGGACGCAGAGAGAGGCGCCCATGAACAGGGAGGCAGAGGGTGCAGTTACGCTGACACTGGTCAAAGAAACCGGAAGAGGCAAAGGAAGACCCTTCCCCCACACATTTCAGAGGGCAGGGGTGTGTCCCCTGTGACACCTTGATCTCTGACATCTCCCCCCAGAATTGAGAGATGATAGATTTCTGTTATTCTAAGTCAACCAGGTTGGGGTACTTTTTGATGGAGCCCTGCAAACCTGTGTCTTCCGTGTTTCACAGGGCTTCCTGTGACTCCCACCAGGCCTTGGTGCCCTTGCCTCAGCGTCCATGCCTCCAATTTCACTTGGCTGCTCTCCGTTCCCTCCTCTGCCTGCCCCTTGAGGCCCAGCTCAGCTGGCCTCTGGCTTGGGAGGCCTTCACCCCTTCTGGGCTATGGATCTCTGACTCATCCTCAAGTCTCAGCCCAGGGCATCTCCTTGGGCTTGCAGACTGGTCACTTCCTGTTGTTCCCTTGCCCTGTGGTCACCTCCACAGCCATACCCAGCCTCCATGCCTGGCCCAGTGCAGAGTGACCACTCCCAGGCAGATGCCACGTCTTCTCTGCCCGTCCCTCGCAAGGCCTGGCACACAGTGTGTGATGAATTGTTCCCAAGCAGAACTGCCCTCTTAGAACCGTTAGTAGCACTCTGCCAGCGAGAGACACATCATTTCAAATCATGTCAGTAGGGAGAGCTGAGGCCCAGCGCCTAAGCACCGTGTGGTGGACTAGAAAAGAGACATCCCAGCAAGAACGAGGGCACTGTGTCTGTTTCTAGCACTTCCACAACTGCTGCTCCTCCCCACTTGTGAGATAAAATTGCCCAGAGCAACACACAAGGCCCCAGGAGTGGCATCAGACCCAGTTATAAATCTGCCCTTTCTGGGGCATTTTTGTACCCATTAACCCTCACTTGTCTTACATGTGTGGTCATAAGGAAACTTCAACTCAGAGGGTGCCATCCCATGTCCTCTGGGGCCTGAATAAATGATGGTCGAATTAAAACCCCAAACCCATAAAGACTGAACAAAGGGGTAGATGTGGGAGAAGTCCCTGGGAGAAGTATTAGAAGACCAAAAGAAGATGTTTTTAAAAAACGAATGATTTTTAGCCGGGCATTGTGGCGGGCGCCTGTAGTCCCAGCTACTCGGGAGGCTGAGGCAAGAGACTCGCTTAAGCCCAGGAGTTGGAGGTTGCTGTGAGCTGTGTGAGGCCACGGCACTCTACCGAGGGCCATAAAGTGAGACTCTGTCTCTACAAAAAAAAACAAACAACAAAAAAAAAAAAACGAGTGATTTTGAAGAAATGAAAAAGTAGAAATAAAAGCCCTATTTGCTAATGAAAGATCATCTTTTCCTGCTCATCCACAAATTATAAGACTACTTATATTATCATGCTATTTCATTAACAAATTACAGTCCATTTTCCACAGGGAAGGAATAAAGAAAAAGTTCACCTAATAAAAGAGGTTAGCTTTTAATTAGGATCAGGCTGCAGAATTTGCCGGGTGTAATTTTCCACTGCAAATTGTTCTCAGTTTGACCTTGGCTGGTACTAAGGACATGGGTTTGAAAACACATCTTCCCTTGCCAACACGTCCCCATAAAGCCCCAGTGCTGTCCACAGACCATTCCCGAGTCTGCCTCCTCCCGAGTCTCCTGCTTCCCCCCTGCCCCGCCATTGCCTCTAGCTTTAAGGAATCTTCTTGAAGAAAAATTAACATGTACTGAGACCCTCCGGGTAGCAGAAAAGGCTCAGAACTTGGGGTCAGACAGGCCTGGAGGTGAACTAAGGCTCCACCACTTACCACCTGTGGGGCTTAACCCTCTGAATCCCAGTTCTCAGCTGTGTTTTGAAATCTGCTCTCACAGGGGCTGAGCGTAACAGCCGTGTGCTAGCATGCGTGTAAAGCAACTGCTCATTCACAGTATCGCCTCCCTTTCCAGTCCCGTCAGCAACTTGGGGAGGCTGGCATTCCTCTTTGCTCTGCCCCACACACCCAGAGGGGCTAAGTCAGTCTCTGAGTTTTAAAGAGATTGTGTAAACACTTTGAGAGATGAATGCTGTTTGTATCCAAGAAACCACTACCACTCATCCTCCTATCCCAGCCTTTTCCATCCCCGAACACTCTGTGATGTCTGGGTGGGCTTGATCTGTGGCTAGCTGAGCTGGTTATGTCTTAATGAGGCAAGGACCAGAGCTTACTGCCCTCACTTCATCCATATGGATTGCTTCACCACAGGAGTGGGAAATCCGTGGAAAAGTTCTATAAACGCACACCAAGCAATCCAGCTTCCTAAGTCAGTACTCTGGAAAACTTTGGGACTTTGAAAAATTTCCAGCAGTTTCGGAGATGTCAATGTGACTTTCAGAGATAGGACAACAGTGGTGGCTGGGTTAGAGGGAATGACTTGAAGCTGAGGCCAATTATGTTCCCACATTATTACAATTCATAGATATCTGGGAAATTCTATGAGAAAAAAATCTTAAAAATAGAGTTAATAGAATCTTACAGAACTTCAGACTTTTCCTTGGTTCCTTTTAAAGCAGTGATTCTCAACCTGTGGGGCGCAACCCCTTTTTAACAATGAAAATACATTGCGGCATTAGAAAGGTTGAGAATCACTTTAAAGACTATTACGTCTATTGGCCCCTAAAGGGTTCTTCCTTCCCAGCTGCCTAAGAACTATCATCAAGAGAGGTATTTCCAGGAAAAAAAAAAATCAGTTATGATGTCTGAAATTTAGAGATCAAAGATTGCAATGGGGTAGGTATGGAAAATAGCAGAAAGAATGAAAAATAATTCCAGGGAAATGCTTTTTCTTAGCCAGCATTTATAGACATGGCAGATGATATGAGGTCTTTTCATAAAAACAAAGAATTTAAAAGCAGAGTTCTTAATGTGCCAGTGTGTTTTAAAGGGGAAGAGGAAAGATTGGTCTTTTCCTCTTGTATTTTAAAAGGAAGCACATAAATTTCAACAGTCTTCCTTTGGTTAAAAAGATTTTCATGAACTTGATTATATAGATACGTTCATAAGGGATGATTATAAAGCAATCTAACTTTTAGCAAATCCCCAAAATAGCATCTGAATGAGTATTATTTTCTTCCAAGTAGTTATTTCCATAGACTGTTTTTATTTCGACAAGGCAATTATTGCCCACAAGGTTTTGAAAATCCCTCAGGTACCTTTCTCCTCAGTTATAGCAAACGTTTATTCTCTGAGAGAGAATTTAATTTTGGGATGTGATCAGTCTAAGTAAAATCAGCTTTGAGGCCATTACGAGATTGAAATTCTTTAGTAATTGACTTCAAAACTGGTTCCCAAAGAGAAATTCAAAAGTAAGTTTTACACAATGGCAGCCTTTTTGGAATGAGAGTTCAACTTTGCAAGGTAGATGATATTCACTTAGCTATATGAAATGTCATTCTCTTCTCTTTTTGAGTCTAAATCACACTATTTAGTTTTTGCTAGCTGCTTTTCACAAAGTTTTAATTAGACATTTATGACTAGATGATACTATGTCCCCTTTCACCTGGGATCAGTAATTTTTCCTTTTCTAGTGTAGAAGATTAGTTGTCTTAGAACTCATAAGACTAATTAGCTAGTAGAGGGGACACTATGTGTTTGCTCTCTAGACTTCAGTTGATAACGTTTTCTGGTAGTCATAAACTTATCAGATCAGTGCCCCTAGGTAGTAGCCTTACCATGTTTCTGATGCCACTCACTAACGTGGAGGTTAGCAGAACCACTTCCTGCTGTAATTTAGAGCTCATTATTGGACTTTTACTTACTTCAAAAGTACATGACCACCAAGATTATTAAGTCCTGATTTCTGCCATGCCATCGCAAGGGATGAGAGATAAAATTTGTCTATACCCACAGTGTTTATATAGGCTTTTGGCTCAGTTCCTGTGACAATTTCTCTAATCCTAGGGAAAGATCAAGTGGGAAGAAAAAGAGTAAATTTGTTTCTTAATGATGTTCTGTGTTCTGCTCCATGTGGGAAGAAAAAGGGTAAAGTTGTTTCTAAATGATGTGCTCTCTGGACTTCTGTAAGGCATCTGTGCACCTTGCTGTGGTCCAAGCCTTCCCTTTTTATCTAACCAAGAAGAAACAGGTGGGTGTCTTCCCTGCTCTGTGCTGCAATGATGGCCACAGCAGGCTCCCATGGGATCCTGGCGGAGTGTTTGGGAACACAGTGGAGTTACCCAGGCTACTGGGGGAGCCTGCTCCACAGAGGTCAGCTGTTATGAGCCCATCTGAAGTTGGCATCAGGTTAAAACAGGGTGTGTGTTCCCATGGACTATATCAGAGGACAGCGTTCAGAGGAGGAGCCTCAGGCATCTTAGAAAACTCCAAGTGAAGAGGGACAGAGACCTGCCCGTGCAGAGCCTTTCAGGTGACGGTTTCTAAGGGTGGGTGTTCTGCCTACTGACCCTACATTTTAGGATTGGGGTCAAAGTTTTCTACCCCCTGGAGAAGAAGGAGGATGAAGGACTCCACACTGACCTACTGACCTAATGTGAGTGTGATCTTTGTTACTGATGTTTACCTGGGGATTTTTATTTTATTCATATAACTTACTTATTAATGTCATATGTAAGTGGAGCTTAGATGTTAATACTTTTTACTTATGTAATTTGTGCCTCTAGGTTAGAAGAGGTGTCATATTTATCCCTTTTCAGTGGTTATGGCTTGCCAAATAGAAAGTGAGGGCAAGGTATTCTCCTAAACTAGTATTGAGTGAACCTCTTGCTCGGGACATGGAAGAATGTAAAGTTAGATTCTGAATTGAATCCTTAAGTGCTCAATAAAATTTCTAGATGGTCCATTCTACCAATAAATTTGTTGCAACTTTCAAACACACCAGAAGATGTTTTAGAAAATGACTTCTGCCTAGAGTCCCTATATCTCCTGTAGGGTCACATGGTCAATGTTTGGTGTTTGGCTGCGTAAGAAAGGGGAAAAAAGGGCTGGTGACCATGAAGGTTGAGGATAGACTGTAAAGATGATGCTGTGCGGTCCCTCCCCTGTCTGTGTTCCCTGTTGCTTTCTCAGTCCCTGCCTACAAAGCTGGTGGTAACTTCAATACGCATTGCTTACATAGATAACAGTGATCATTTGTCACCGTTTTGTCAGCACAAAGAAAAACTAATTGAGAGAAACCTGCTTGCAAAAATATCTCTCTTTCCACTCTGCCCACGCACTAAAATACTCTGATTAGAGTATTTTACTGATACTCTGATTAGAGTATTTTACTGATACTCTGATTAGAGTATCAGAGAGTAAAATACTCTCTGCTTTTAACAAATGCAAATGTGACTTGAACAAGGGAACGAAATACAGAGTCACTAAGCATTCCTGTACCATTCCCTTTCTTTATTTGCACAGCCTCTCTCTCTTCACTTCTTATTTTTGAATCTCCTGATTTGTTGGGGAGGAGAAGGGGTGGATAGGTCGTGTATGGGGATAGTAGTGATGAAAATCTCTAACTCCTGAGAGACACAGGTCCAATTTCTCTGTTTGCTGGCAAAGAAACACACAATCACTGCCAAAACCACAGAGTAAAGTCTTCTAAAACCCCCCTCAGACAGCCATGTTTTAGAGTTAAGCCTTTTCATTTATATTTGGACAGCCACCTGTTGACTTCTACTGGGCTTGTCAAGGGCGGATGGATGGCGGGGACCTGGAGCAGAATTAGCCCATTTAAAGGGCTTGGTGTTCCCCTTTGAAGAGGTTGCCATTGTTTTTAATCGGGCCTAGTCAAGGCTCATAAGATCAAAATATGAAAAATAGAAAGGAAAGTGTTCACTTGGGACAGGGTCTCACTCTGCTCTTGAGATTATCACGGCATTCTCAGACCATCCCTTTTAATCCAGGAATTGATTAGAGCAGTCTTTACAATGCATTTCCTAGTCCTGAAATGCAGTAGGTGACAGCCAGGAGAAGAGACAAGAGAGAGAATCCATGCTGGACATGGACAGTGCCACGGTGGACCCTGCACGATGGCTGCTGGTGTGGCTGCACGCTTCCCAGGCTGATTCTTTCAGCCACAGAGGAAGAGGGCAGGACGGAGGTATGTAAAGCCAGAATAAAGAGAACAGAGTGCCAAGTGAGCTTCAGTTAGGAAAGTCGCATTTCAATCAAATCGCGAATTTGTGCTGGGAAAGGTGATTGTCATAGGGTAGCATCTTCAGTGAGATGGAGACAGGTCTGAGCATTGACCGAGTTACCTTGTTCTCTGGCTTACTTAGACTAAGTCACTCCACCTACATCTTGAGGCTGATCATAAGCTCCTTCTGTCCCAGATCTGCGGTTAAGCAGTTGGAAGGTAAGTAAAAAGCTGCAGATGTTCTACTGCAGGTTGTGGGGAAAGGAGGGCAGTCTAAGAAATCAATTAACAACAATAAAATCAAGTACTTTCATGAGTGTCTACTGTGCTGCAGGCCCTCTGAGAACACAAATATGAATCCATCATGGTCCTTGCCCAAATAAAAGTGTGCATTGTCAATTATCCTTAATAATCCCTAAAAGAGGTAAGAAAATTAAAACTCAAAACTCGATAGCTGTTTATCAGAATAAAATATTCCAATGTCTCTCTTTTGGAAATAGTTCCTTGACCAATTCAACAATATGTGCCAGGGATGGTGTTTCTTATTTACCAGCATAGCATTTACTGTGCACCTCTGTAGAGGCAGAATTATGCTGAGAACTAAGAGGCAAAGAGGCAGTTTGGGTGAGAAAACCAGCATTCTCCTTCCTCCCACCCCCGCCGTGTCCTGTGACATCTTGACTAGGGTCTGCTGCTAGATCCACCTAGTTCCTCCTAGAGCTCGCCTTTCTCTGCTGTACGCCACTCACGTCAAAACAGTTTCTGACCCCACCTGCCATGGACATGGGCTCCGCACAGCTTGAAATTCATTGCCTTTCATTCTCTTCCTTACCTATTCCAGCCACACCCCAACTTAGACACCCAGCTGGGGCTTTCTTAAAGGCAAGATAGGATAAGCTGGCTATGGACTAGGGGTGGGGAGAGGGCAAAGCCAAACACAAATGGTTTGCCCTTGACCTCAAAGTCAACATGATCAGTCCTAAACTGGAATGTCTGTGAGGTGCTATGGGTATGTGGAGGGTAAGTATTTGATTTTGGTGCAAGAGAAACAGAGACTTCTATAGTCCTCATTAAATATAGGCTTAATTTCAACCAGGCCTGAAGTGGGGCTATAGCAGGCAAAACAGGATCGGGGATTTCTTGGAACTATGGGGACCACATGAGGTTCTCAGTTCCTTGAATTTATCTTTCAGTTCCTCAGTCACCCAAGAAAAGCATTTGACTTGAAGCAAAGAACAGATGTGTCACCTAGATAAGTAGCCATTGGCACAGCAAAGAGAATGTGCCTATTCCTGCCCTTCCCGTCCACCCTCACTCCACTGCCTCTTCAAGTCCAGTCCCTCATCAGTACTGTCTTTCCAGAAGCAGCTCCTCCCTGCCATCCATCCTGCAGGTACCTGCAAGACAGTTCTTTCCCAAAGGTCATTTGTACCTCATCCCACCCAGACTCCAACAGAAAGAGATGAGCATATACACAGGGTTGAACCAAAGAGAGTTTAAAGAAGGAATTGTGTACAGGATGGCAAAGCACCTGGGGACTAGCAGAAGTAAGATCATCAACCAGTTCTGAAGAGGAGAGAAAAGGGGCCCCACAACTGCCCACTAGAGCTGTAGCCTAGAAGAGCATGGCCACTGTCAAAGCTACAGCAGGAGGAGGACAAGGCAATAAACAGTTCAAGTTTTCTCTTCCCCATTTTCAATGGTCAAACACTGGTTAAACCCAACCAAAGGCTAAAGGGAGCCCAGCTTCCTTCTGGGAACACTGCACAGCCTCAGTGTCTGGAGAATAGACAGGGTAGAAAGAGTAGAGATTGGACCTAAAGGGCAAAGAAGAAGGGTGCAAAGAGAAAATGGTAGCATGTAGCTACCATGACGTTACTGAGAAACCTTCCATCTAAACAACATTCATTGCCTATCAAAGATGGGTGTTGCTATAATATTATTTTAAGGTTCTGTTACATGCAGCATCTCATTTAATTCCTACAGTAGAATTGTAGGTAGGCACCTGACCAATTTTACAGATGGAGAAAATGAGGCTCAGTCAGATTATGTGTCTTGACCAAGGCCTCACAGCAAGTAATCAGAGTTAGGACTCAAACTCAAGTTTGTCTGAACCCAAAGTCTATGTGCTCTAGGCTGGAAAGACGTGCCAGTAATAGGACTTGGGGATGGGTGGGATCTGGGACAGGAGCACAAGGGGAGATCTGGTTGACCTTGTGGACTTTGACTATACCGAGGCCATGAACTGCAATGGGAAACCCAGGATGGAAGGATTTGTTTTTTGTGCCCTTGCTAAGTCTGAGCATGTGCCTACCATGCAGTGTGAATACAGCTCTGAAGTATCTGGAGGTCTCAAAGCCAGAGAGACGTGTCCACAGCCATGGAACAGGGTGATGGGTACACCTTGAGGGTAAAGGTCATCACCTAGGGTACTCACTGGGCAAAGATGAGACAAGGACCCAGACAAGCCAACCAAGCCTCCAGGGACTGTCACGACATCTAGCCTGGCACACAAGGCCTCATCCACTGGACCTCCAGCCTTCAACATTCTTTCTCACTGAATCCAGACACAACCTCTTCTCTGGTTAAACCCGACCATGCTTTCCCAGGTCGGCCCCATCCCCAAACTCCATGCCTTCATGGGCCTATGCTCCACTCCTCTTTCATGAACTCTTGGACCTGCATGATGGCCCTTTCTTAAGCTCTGGCAGTCCCCAGGTCTCCCACTGCAGCACGTACTATCTCTTACGCATAGACCCTTCATCTTTTGTCTCCAAGTGTATGGAGAGTTAGGTGCTCTATGATATGCTGAGTGTAGATAGATCAAGAAACATTAATTTATTTGATCATTTGCTTATTTTAGAGATCATCAAACATTAGTAAATGCAAATTTCTTGTTTGATTGAAATGAGCCTACCGGTTCATGTCTAAAACAGTGATGCAAAAATAATAGTGGTGGCATTATCGGCATATATGGATAGACTTCCAAGGGACTGTATGGAGGGAATAGCACTTACTGAGATATGTTTTACACTGGCTAAAGTCATGTAGACAATGGTCCATTGGTGTCATTCAAATTCTGGCCCTCACATTTATTTCCTTGGGATTTGAGGCAAATTACTAAATCTCTCGAAGTCCCAGTTTTTGTACTTGTAATAGAGGCACCAACTTCAGAGTTTTGTCAAGCAAATCAAATGAGATAATGCTTATCTTGGGGCTTGACAAGTAATAAGACCTTATAAATGCTGGACATCATTGTTATTATAATAATGTTTAGCCCATAGAGTTAACTCATTAAATTTAGAAAGACTAACACAACAAATTCAGTCTAATCACTTAGTTTCTGGAAGAGGAAATGGACACTTATGGGTTAGCTATGATCAGGTGAAGCTCAGATATGAAACAAGGCCTGTGTTCCTGCCTCCACTGGCCAGCATTGTGCAAGCATCTGTGTGAGTTTATCCCTACACAGGGCCCACGTTTTCACTTGTACTATAAGCAGTGAGGCACAGTGGTTTTTTCAATTTCCTGAATAAACAGAAAATTTATCTTATAAAATCCAAACTACCTTGATTGACAACAAAAAAATCATTTAAGACAAATTTTCATACAGCAGAAGTTATATTGGTTTGTAGTCACAAAAAATTATTATTTGTGATCCTAATTATTACCAGTTCTATGGGAATGATGAAAGGTTGGAGTGGAAGTCATGGGGAGTGTTTTGTGCACATGGCCTTTTTTTGTTTGGTTGCTTTAGGGTTTTGTTTGTTTTTGTAGACCACGATCTGGGTCAGATGAAAAACACTTGTAATAAAAATGTCCACCTATAGGTGGCAAACTTGCACTGCTGGCATTCTGTCCTTGCGTTCCCTTGCAAATAATGTCACTGGGGGGATGGAGACGAAAGTGAAATGTGCATTTGGGCTTTTTCCATGACTTAGCAATTATGACTTGGGCTGTAATAAACATTCTGGTACAAATATCTTTGTTATGATGTGATTTTTGGTCTTCTGGGTATACGCCTAGTAGAGGAATTATAGGATTGAATGGCAGATCGATTTTTAGATCTCTAAGTGTTCTCCAAACATCTTTCCAAAAGGAATGTATTAATTTGCATTCCTACCACCAGTGGAGAAGTGTTCCCTTTTCTCCACATCCACGCCAACATCTCTGGTCTTGGGATTTTGTGATATGGGCTAATCGATCCACAAATGGATTAAATTGTGGTATATGTACACCATGGAATATTATGCAGCCTTAAAGAAAGATGGAGACTTTACCTCTTTCCTGTTTACATGGATGGAGCTGGAACATATTCTTCTTTGTAAAGTATCTCAAGAATGGAAGAAAAAGTATCCAATGTACTCAGCCCTACCATGAAACTAATTTATGGCTTTGACATGAAAGCTATAACCCATTTGGTTAACATAGCCTTTCCGGCGTTATCTCAGTTACTGTGCCAAAACATTTACATTCTAAATGGTTTATGGAGTGAGTGTATGATGCCCCATAATCATATCATTGTATACAGTTATGATTTAATAAAAAAATAAAAAAAATAAATAAATAAATAAATAAAACCTAAAAAAAAAAAAAAGAAAGCTATAACCCAGTTATAACCTAAGAATAGGGGGAAGGGGGAAAGGGAGGGGGGAAGAAGGCAGAGGGAGGGGGATTGTTGGTATTACATCTGCGGTGCATCTTATAAGGGTAAATGTGAAACTTAGTAAATGTAGAATGTAAATGTCTTAACACAATAACTAAGAAAATGCCAGGAAGACTATGTTAACCAGTGTGATGAAAATGTGTCAAATGGTCTATAAGACCAGTGTATGGTGCACCATGATTGCATTAATGTACACAGCTATGATTTAATAAAAAAAAGAAAGAAAGAAAGTGAAATGTGAAGAACAAAAATAAGAAACCTAAAGGGATCCAGAAATAGCATTCTCACACAACCTTAAAGTGAGAAAAAAAAAAAGAAAAGAATGCATAATAATTTCACAAGCTACTTATTCATCTGCAAAGTGCTTCATGCTCACAAGTGTGTTTACTCAGAGTGCGTTTCAGAGTGCCAACAGCACAGCACACCCTGGCTTGGAGCGAGGTAGACACACTTGACAGTCTGGGGTCTTCCACCAGCAAAGTTATGTCCAGCAATAGCTCTTGCCTGACCTTCACTGCTGTCTCTGATTTCCCAGATGAGGAAACAGAAGCTCAGAGCTACCGGGAGAGTCAGACAGGAGCCCAGCTCTTCAGATTGTAAGCCCTGTCTCGGCCACTCTATGCTATCCCAATATGAGGCAGAAGAGGACAAAGTAATCTAGGACCTGGGGCTAGAACAAATTCTTTGGGGGGGTTATCGATCACGGGAAAGCCCCAGCAGTTCTCCTGGATCCTTTCTGGATAATGTGGCCTCTGCCACCTGAGACCCTGCCCCTCAACCCAGCTAACCCACACCCACTCCCAACCATGGGAGGAGGCATTCCCAGAGTGAGGACCAGGACCTTCTGGAACCTCTAAGGGAGGTAAAAGAGAATTTAGATTATTAACAAGAAAAAAAAAATTCTTCTATGCTGCTTTTTAAATTTTGTGGATGTAATACAGTCTCTTAAAAAGTGTTTAACTTAAACACTATTAACTGTCTGTCTATTTAAACATATAAAGAAAGTAAAAGGGTATGTCTTCTGTCACCTATTCCTCGCTCCTTTGAAGAGTTCCCTATGCACAAGTCCAAGGTTCTCCCTGTGTATTTATTAATACTTATATGTAGATATGTAAGTGTGTATATAGAGCGTTTTTTCCTCCCACTCACATTGCTGTTTCATTTGACAATGCACCTTGGAGAGCTTTATGTAGACATGTGTCACTCAGTTTAATGTGGCCTAGTGGTTTATAGTTTGCATGTTTATAATATATGATCCATCCCCCACTGGCAGGTATTTAGGTTGATTCTGCTTCTCACTATTAACAAATAGATCCGTAGCAAAGTCCCTTTACATATAACTGTATACATGTACAAATATCTCTGAAGGATAAATTCCTTAAAAGAAAATTAGTTGCACCAATGCATGTATGCATCTTATTTTTATTTATTTATTTTTTTATTGTTAAATCATAGCTGTGTACATTAGTTTAATCAAGGGGTACAATGTGCTGGTTTCATATACAATCCGAAATATTCTCATCAAACTGTTCAACGTAGCCTGCATGGTATTTTCTTAGTTATTGTATGTAGACATTTGTATTCTGCCTTTAGTAAGTTTCACCTGTACCCATTCTAAGATGCACCATAGGTGTGGCCCCACCTATTACTCTCCCTCCATCCTAACCTCCCCCCTCCCATACCCTTCCTTGGCCCTTTCCTCATAGTCTTGTGCTATAGTTGGGTTATAGCCTTCATGTGAAAGATATAATTTACCTTCATAGTAGGGCTGAGTACATTGGATACTTTTTCTTCCATTCCTGAGATACTTTGCTAAGAATATGTTCCAGCTCCATCCATGTAAACATGAAAGAGGTAAAGTCTCCATCTTTCTTTAAGGCTGCATAGTATTCCATGGTATACATGTATCACAATTTGCTAGTCCATTTGTGGGTGGATGGGCACTTGGGCTTCATTCATGACTTAGCAATTATGAATTGGGCTGCAATAAACATTCTGGTACAGATGTCTTTGTTATATTGTGACTTTTGGTCTTCTGGGTATAAACCTACTAAAGGAATTATAGGATCGAATGGCAGGTCTATTTTTAGGTCTCTAAGTATTCTCCAAATATCCTTCCAGAAGGAACGTATTAGCGGGCATTCCCACCAGCAGTGTAGAAGTGTGCTCTTTCCTCCACATCCACGCCAACATTTCTGGTTTTGGAATTTTGTTATGTGGGCTACTCTTACTGGGGTTAGGTGATATCTCAGAGTAGTTTTGATTTGCATTTCTCTGATGATTAAGGATAATGAGCTTTTTTTCATGTGTTTGTAGATTTAGCGTCGGTCTTCTTTAGAGAAGTTTCTCTTTAAGTCCCTTGCCCACCCTGAAATGGGGTCACGTGTTCTTTTCTTCCTAATAAATGTGAGTTCTCTGTGGATTCTGGTTATTAGACCTTTATCGGAGGTGTAACCTGCAAATATTTTCTCCCATTCTGAGGGCTGTCTGCTTGCTTTACTCACTATGTTCTTGGCTGTGCAGAAGCTTTTTAGTTTGATCAGGTCCCAGTAGTATATTTTTGATACTGCTTCAATTACCTGGGGAGTCCTCCTCATAAAACATTCACCCAGGCCGATTCCTTCAAGAGTTTTCCCTGCACTTTCTTCAAGTATTTTTATAGTTTCATGTCTTAAGTTTAAATCTTTTATCCCGTGAGAGTCTATCTTAGTTAATGGTGAAAGGTGTGGGTCCAGTTTCAATCTTCTACAGGTTGCCAGCCAGTTTACCCAGCACCATTTGTTAAATAGGGAATCTTTTTCCCACTGAATGTTTTTAATTGGCTTGTCAAAGATCAAATAACAGTAAGTAGCTGGATCCATCTCTTGGTTCTCTATTCTGTTCCAGACATCTACTTCTCTGCTTTTCTGCCAGTACCATGCTGTTTTGATCCCTATGGATTTATAGTACAGTCTCAGGTCTGGTAGCGTGATTCCTCCTGCTTTGTTTTTATTGCTCAGTAATGTTTTGGCTATTCGAGGTTTTTTCTGATTCCATATAAAATGAAGTATTATTTTTTCAAGATCTTTAAAGTATGACAATGGAGCTTTAATAGGAATTGCATTAAAATTATATATTGCTTTGGGCAATATGAACATTTTAACAATGTTGATTCTTCCCAGCCATGAGCATGGTATGTTTTTCCATCTGTTAACATCTTCGGCTATTTCTTTTCTTAGAGTTTCATAGTTCTCTTTGTAGAGATCCTTCAGTCCTTTGTTAGGTATACTCCCAAATATTTCATCTTCTTTGGCACTACTGTGAAAGGAATAGAGTCCTTGACTGTTTGTTCAGCTTGGTTATTGTTGGTATATATAAAGGCTACAGATTTATAGGTGTTGATTTTGTAGCCTGAGACATTGCTATATTCCTTGATCACTTCTAAAAGTTTTGTAGTAGAATCCCTAGTGTTTTCCAGATATACGATCACATCATCTGCGAAGAGTGAAAGTTTGATCTCTTCTGACCCTATGTGGATACCCTTGATTGCCTTTTCTTCCCTAATTGCAATGGCTAAAACTTCCATTACAATGTTAAAGAGCAATGGAGACAATGGGCAATCTTGCCTGGTTCCTGATCTAAGTGGAAATGATTTCAATTTAACTCCATTCAATACGATATTGGCTATGGGTTTGCTGTAGATGGCCTCTATTAGTTTAAGAAATGCCCCTTCTATACCTATTTTCTTAAGTGCTCTGATCATGAAGGGATGCTGGATATTATCAAAAGCTTTTTCTGCATCAATTGAAAGAATCATATGGTCTTTATTTTTAAGTTTGTTTATGTGTTGAATTACATTTATAGATTTACATATATTGAACCAGCCTTGAGACCCTGGGATAAATCCGTCTTGGTCATGGTATATAATTTTGTTGATGTGTTGTTGGATTCTGTTTGTTAGGATCTTATTGAGTATTTTAGCATCTATATTCATTAGTGATGTTGGTCTATAATTTTCTTTTCTTGTTGGGTCTTTCCCTGGTTTGGGGATCAAGGTGATGTTTGCTTCGTAGAATGTGCTAGGTAATATTCCTTCTTTTTCTATATTTTAGAGGAGGTTTAGTAGTGTAGGTACTAGTTCATCTTTAGATGTTTGGTAGAATTCTGACGTAAAGCCGTCTGGTCCTGGGCTTTTCTTTTTAGGGAGATTTTGTACAGTTGATGCTATTTCAAAACTTGATATAGGCCTGTTCAACATTTCCACTTGGTTCTGACTAAGTCTTGGTAGGTGGCATGCTTCCAGGTATTGGTCAATTTCTTTCAGATTTTCATATTTGTGAGAGTAGAGTTTCTTGTAGTATTCGTTAAGGATTTTTTGAATTTCTGAGGGGTCTGTTGTTATTTCATCCTTACCATTTCTGATTGATGAAATTAGAGATTTTACTCTTTTTTTCCTGGTTAGGTTGGCCAAAGGTTTATCTATTTTATTGATCTTTTCAAAAAACCAGCTTTTGGATTTATTGATCTGTTGTATAATTCTTTTGTTTTCAATGTCATTTAATTCTGCTCTGATTTTGGTTATTTCTTTTCTTCTGCTGCGTTTGGGGTTGAAGTGTTCTTCTTTCTCCAGTTGCTTGAGATGTTCCATTAAGTTATTGACTTCCTCTCTTTCCGTTTTCTTGAGGAAGGCTTGCAGTGCTATAAATTTCCCTCTTAGGACTGCCTTTTTGGGGGATGAAATGTTCTGTAGATGTCTGTTAAGTCCAGATGTTGAATGGTTGAGTTTAAATCTAAAATTTCTTTGCTTAGCTTCTTTTTGGAGGATCCATCCAGCACTGCTAAAGGGGTGTTAAAATCTCCAACTACTACGGAAGTGGAGGAAATCGAGTTACTCATGTCTGTTAGAGTTTCTCTTATAAATTGAGGTGCATTGTGGTTGGGTGCATAAATATTAATAATTGAGATCTCATCATATTGAGTATTACCTTTAACAAATATGAAGTGTCCATCCTTATCCTTAATTATTTTGGTTGGTTTAAAGCCTATTGCGTCTGTGAACAGGATTGCAATGCCTGCTTTTTTCTGCTTTCCATTTGCCTGGAATATAGATGACCTTCCCTTCACCTTGAGTCTATATCTGTCTTTTAATGTAAGATGCGATTCTTGTATGCAGCAGATATCTGGCTTGAGTTTTTGTATCCAGTCCACCAACCTATGCCTCTTTAGAGGACAATTTAAACCATTCACATTAATTGAGAGTATTGATAAGCCTTTCAAGAGACCGGTGGACATTTTTAATCCTTTTGCGACTGTGGAAGTTGGAATTTGATCAAAAATTTTTTGGGTGGGTTTACTTTTGTGGTGGTGAATTACATTGGTCTTTATGGAGGATAGGTCTAAGAATGTCCTGGAGAGCTGGTTTAGTTGCGGCAAATTTCTTCAGCATGTGAATGTCGTTGAAGTATTTAATTTCTCCGTCATAAATGAAGCTCAGTTTAGCTGGGTACATGATCCTGGGTTGAAAGTTATTTTGTTTTAGGAGATTAAAAATCGATGACCATCCTCTTCTAGCTTGAAAGGTTTCAGCAGAGAGATCTGCAGTTATTCTGATATTCTTCCCCTTGTAGGTAATGGTTTTCTTTCGTCTGGCAGCTTTCAGAATTTTCTCCTTCATATTAACTTTAGTGAAATTGATTATGATGTGTCTGGGGGATGTCTTATTCAGGTTGAGTCATGCTGGAGTTCTGAAACTGTCTGCTATGTGAATTTCGGAATCTCTTGGCATGTCTGGAAAGTTCTCCTTCATAATCTCATGGAGAAGAGACTCTGTGCCTTGTGAAGCCACTTCATCACTTTCGGGGATCCCTATAAGATGAATATTGGTTTTCTTCAATTATCCAAGAGCTCTCTGAGAGAGTAGTCTGTTTTTGCTCTCCATTTCTCTTCTTCCTTGAGGGTTTGGGAGCGTTCGAAAGCCTTGTTTTCAATGTCAGAAATCCTTTCTTCTGCTTGCTCCATTCTGTTACTTAGGGATTCTACTGTGTTTTTCAGATCTTTGAGGGATGCAACTTCTTGTCTCAATGTGTCGAAATCTTTGGTCATTTGGTCTTTGAATCCATTGAATTCTTGAGATAACTTTTGGAATTCTAATTTGATCTTATTTGCTATCCAGATCCTGAATTCAATTTCTGACATCTCAGCTATTTCTTTGTGCATGGGGTCTTGTGCTGTTTCTGCCCCCATTGATCCTTGGGGGAGTCGATATACTCTGATTATTCATATTGCCAGAGTTTTTCTGTTGATTTCGCCTCATGATTGTTTTTCACCGTTGCCTCTGGCTGTCCTCAGAGTTGGGGAGGTATCTCTCCAAGATTACACCCCAGCGGGATCACTCTATTGTTGCTGGATCTTTGTAAGAGTGACCCTGTGTAGTTCCTCTGGGGCTGCTCTAGCTAGGGAGTTCTGGTTGTGGAAGCAACTCTGGTTTGTGACACACCCGGATCCAGCAACAGGGCTGGGGGTGGTGCGCACAGTTCTCGGATTGCCAGGCGCCCAGTGACTTTAGCACAGAGAGCCCAAGGCTCCAGCAGTCTCTGGCCAGGAGAAGAGCTCTGCGCAGAGGCAGGGAGGGCTCAAAAGGACACACAGCTACCAGAGTCCCTGTCCAGATGAACAGGCTACTGTGGAAGCTGGGAGGACACAGGAGGGAGGACGCAGAGTTGTGTGGCTCCCGCAGTTCCTGGTCAGGGAATGCAGAGGCCCGGTGGGTGTGGGTCACCGGTCGGGGGTCGCTGCACAGCTCTTAAGGAGGTCTGGGTGGCACCAAGCCCAGAGTTTGAGGTTGCTATGAGCTGTGACGTCACGGCACTCTACCCAGGGCAACAGACCAAGGCTCCAGTGTGCCAAAACCGTCTCACTCTGCCCCTAAGGATTAAGGCTGTAAGGCAGCTCAGTCCCCGCCTTTAGGCTGCTTAGTCAGTAGGTTTCTTTGACCCGCCTAATCCTTGCTCTGAGACCCTGAGGACGGAGCTTGCCGGGGCAGTTCTTTCACAATGGCTTCCTGCGCCCAGCTCAGTGGCTCAGTCTGGGGCCCCAGACAATGCCCAAAGTTCTCCACACTCCTGCTCAAGCTCTCTCCAAGGCAGTTCAACTGAGTGCCAAGTCCAAGAACACTGAAAAAGTTCACAGGTAAGGCCTTTCTGCTTTGCAGTCTCACTGCTGCTTGTACTTACGGCTGCCGGCGTGATTAGGTCAATCGAACACACGCAACCACTTGCCAGTTTTCCACTGTTTTTGTCCTCCTCTTGGGGTCCAGAAGTCCCTTGCTGGCTCCCTGTATCCTCAAAGGGATGATTATAGGCAGATCCCACCGGCCAGAGATGCCTGGAGTCTTGTCTCCCCAGACTCGCTGTTCCCAGTTGCAGGGAAGCTGTTACCTGACTGCCATCTTTAATCTCTCTCCTCTTCTCTCAGAACTTTAAATTTATGACTTATGAATTCAAGCTTCAGCATTGCTGTAGTCCCGGCTACTTGGGAGGCAGAGGCAGGAGAACCTCTTGAGCCCAGGAGGCAGAGGCAGGAAAATCGCTTGAGCCCAGGAGTTGGAGGTTGCTGTGAACTATAATGCCAGTGCACTCTACCCAGGGCGACAGCTTGAGGCTCTGTCTCCACCATTCCTCAAATCTTAACCAAAGTCTTAAATATCCCATAGCACTTTCATATTCCTTTCCATCCTCAATCTTCAGAAAAATCTCTTTACACACTAAACTTCCGGCCACCCCAATCCTTAAGTTTAAATCTTTTATCCAGTGAGAGTCTATCTTAGTTGATGGTGAAAGGTGTGGGTCCAGTTTCAATCTTCTACAGGTTTGCAGCCAGTTCACCCAGCACCATTTGTTAAATAGGGAATCTTTCCCCACTGAATGTTTTAATTGGCTTGTCAAAGATCAAATAACGGTAAGTAGCTGGATGTCCAGACATCTACTTCTCTGTTTTTGTGCCAATACCATGCTGTTTTGATCACTCAATTTATATCATAGTCTCAGGTCTGGTAGTGTGATTCCTTCTGCTGTGTTTTTATTGCTCAGTAATGTTTTGGCGCTTTGAGTTTTTTTCTGATTCCATTAAAATGAAGTATTATTTTTTCAAGAGCTTTAAATATGATAATGGAGCTTTAATAGGAATTGCATTAAAATTATATATTGCTTTGGGTAGTATAGACATTTTAACAATGTTGATTCTTTCCAGCCATGAGCATGGTATGTTTTTCCATTTGTTAACATCTTCAGCTATTTCTTTTCTTAAAGTTTCATAGTTCTCTTTGCAGTGATCTTTCATGTCCTTTGTTAGGTATGCTCCCAAATATTTCATCTTCTTTGGCACTACTATGAAAGGAATAGAGTCCTTGACTGTTTTTGTGGCTTGGTTATTGTTGGTATATATAAAGGCTACAGATGTATGGGTGTTGATTTTGTAGCCTGAGACATTGCTGTATTCCTTGATCAGTTTTGTAGTAGAATCCCTAGTGTTTTCCAGATATACGATCATATCATCTGCAAAGAGTGAAAGTTTGATCTCTTCTGACCCTATGTGGATACCCTTGATCACCTTTTCTTCCCTAATTGCAATGGCTAAAACTTCCATTACAATGTTAAAGACCAATGGAGACAATTGGCAACCTTGCCTGCTTCCTGATCTAAGTGGAAATGATTTCAATTTAACTCCATTCAATACGATATTAGCTGTGGGTTTCCTGTAGATGGCCTCTATCAGTTTAAGAAATGTCCCTTCTATACCAATTTTCTTAAGTGCTCTGATCATGAAGGGATGCTGGATATTATCAAAAGCTTTTTCTGCATCAATTGAAAGAATCATATGGTCCTTACTTTTTAATTTGTTTATGTGCTGAATTACATTTATAGATTTACATATATTGAACCAGCCTAGAGACCCTGGGATAAATCCCACTTAGTCGTGGTGTATAATTTTTTTGATGTGTTGTTGGATTCTGTTTGTTAGGATCTCATTGAGTATTTTTGCATCAATATTCATTATTGATATTGGTCTATAATTTTCTTTTCTTGTTGGGTCTTTCCCTGGTTTGGAGATCAAGGTGATGTTTGCTTCATAGAACATGTTGGGTAATATTCCTTCTTTTTCTATATTCTGGAAGAGGTTTAGTAATGTAGGTACTAGTTCTTCTTTAGATGTTTGGTAGAATTCTGACGTAAAGCCATTTGGTCCTGGATTTTTCTTTTTAGGGAGATTTTGTATAGTTGATGCTATTTCAGAACTTGATATAGGCCTGTTCAACATTTCCACTTCATTCTGACTAAGTCTTGGTAGGTGACGTACTTCCAGGTATTGGTCGATTTCTTTCAGATTTTCATATTTCTGAGAGGAGAGTTTCTTGTAGAATTCATTAAGGATTTTTTGTTCTGAGGGGTCTGTTGTTATTTCATCCTTACCATTTCTGATTGATGAAATTAGAGATTTTACTCTTTTTTTCCTGGTTAGGTTGGCCAAAGTTTTATCTATTTTATGGATCTTTTCAAAAAACCAACTTTTGGATTTTATTGATCTGTTGTATAATTCTTTTGTTTTCAATGTCATTTAATTCTGCTCTGATTTTGGTTATTTCTTTTCTTCTGCTGGGTTTGGGTTTGGAGTGTTCTTCCTTCTTCAGTTGCTTGAGATGTCCCATTAAGTTATTGACTTCCTCTCTTTCCGTTTTCTTGAGGAAGGCTTGCAGTGCTATAAATTTCCCTCTTAGGACTGCCTTTGCAGTATCCCAGAGGTTCTGGTAATTCGTGTCTTGATTGTTGTTTTGTTCCAAATATTTGGTGATTTCCTTCTTAATCTCATCTATAATCCATCTATCCTTCACCATAAGGTTGTTTAGCTTCCATGTTTTTGTATGGGCATGCAGGTTCCTGTTGTTATTGAGTTTGACTTTTATTCCATGATGGTCTAAGAAGATGCAAGGAATAATTTCTGTTGTTAAAAATTTGCTGAGGTTAGATTTGTGGCCTAGGATGTGGTAGATTTTGGAGTATGTTCCATGGGCTGATGAGAAGAATGTGTGTTCAGTTTTCTTGGGATGAAATGTTGTGTAGATGTCTGTTAAGTCCAGATGTTGAATGGTTGAGTTTAAATCTAAAATTTCTTTGCTTAGCTTCTTTTTGGAGGATCCATCCAGCACTGATAAAGGGGTGTTAAAATCTCCAACTACTATGGAACTGGTGGAAATCAAGTTGCTCATGTCTGTTAGAGTTTCTCTTATAAATTGAGGTGCACTCTGGTTGGGTGCATAAATATTAATAATTGAAATCTCATCATATTGAGTATTACCTTTAACAAATATGAAGTGTCCATCCTTATCCTTCCTTATTTTGGTTGGTTTAAAGCCTATTGTGTCTGTGAATAGGATTGCAATGCCTGCTTTTTTTTATACTTTCCTTTTGCCTAGAGTATAGATGACCATCCCTTCACCTTGAGTCTATATTTGTCTTTTAATGTAAGATGAGATTCTTGTATGCAGCAGATATCTGGCTTGAGTTTTTGTATCCAGTCAGCCAACCTTTGCCTCTTTAAAGTACAATTTAAAACATTCACATTAATTGAGAATATTCATAAGTCTTTCAAGAGACCGGTGGACATTTTTAATCCTTTTGCGACTGTGGAAGTTGGAATTTGATAAAAAATTTCTGGGTGGGTTTATTTTTGTGGTGGAGAATTACTCTGGTCTTTATGGAGGATAGGTCTGAAAATATCCTGGAGAGCTGGTTTAGTTATGGCAAATTTCTTCAACATGTGAATGTCGTTAAAATATTTAATTTCTCCATCATAAATGAAACTAACTTTAGCTGCGTACAGGATCCTGGGTTGAAAGTTATTTTGTTTTAGGAGATTAAAAGTTGATGACCATCCTCTTCTAGCTTGAGAGATTTCAGCAGAGAGAGCTACAGTTATTCTAATATTCTTGCCCTTGTAGCTGATGGTTTTCTTTCATCTGGCTGCTTTCAGAATTTTCTCCTTCATATTAACTTTAGTGAAATTGATTATGTGTCTGGGAGATGTCTTATTTGGGTTGAGTTGTGCTGGGATTCTGAAACTGTCTGCTATCTAAATTTCAGAATCTCTTGGCATGTCTGGAAAATTCTCCTTCATAATCTCATGGAGAGGAGACTCTGTGCCTTGTGAAGCCACTTTTTTGCTTTTGGGGATCCCTATGAGATGAATATTGGTTTTCTTCGAATTATCCCAGAGCTCTCTGAGAGAGTGATCTGTTTTTGCCTTCCATTTCTCTTCCTCTTTGAGAGTTTGGGAGAGTTCGAAAGCTTTGTCTTCAATTTCAGAAATCCTTTCTTCTGCTTGCTCCATTCTGTTACTGAGGGATTCTACTGTGTTTCTCAGATCTTTGAGGGCTGCAACTTGTCTCAATGAGTCAAAATCTTTGGTCATTTGGTCTTTGAATTCATTGAATTATTGAGATATCTTTTGGGTTATTGCTTGGAATTCTCATTTGATCTTATTTGCTATCCAGATTCTGAATTCAATTTCTGACATCTCAGCTATTTGTTTGTGCATGGGATCTTGTGCTGTGTCTGCCCCATTGATCCTTGGGGGAGTTGATATACTCTGATTATCCATATTGCCAGGGTTTTTCTGTTGATTTCACCTCATGATTATTTTCACTGTTGCCTCTGGCCAACTTCAGAGTTGGGGAGGTGTCTCTCCAAGATTAGACCCCAGCAGGATCACTCTATTGTTGCTGGATCTTTGTAGGGAGTCACCCTGTGTAGTTCCTCTGGGCTGCCCCAGCCAGTGAGTTCTGGTTGTGGAAGCAGCTCTGGAGTGTGACACACCTGAATCCAGCAACATGGCAGGAGGTGGTGCTCATGGCTCTGGGAGTGCCTGGTGCCCAATGACTTTGGCACAGAGAGCCCAAGGCTCCAGCAGTCTCTGGCCAGGAGAAGGGTTCTGCACAGAGGCAGGGAGGGCTCCGGAGGGCATGTGGCTACCAGAGTCCCTGGCCAGATGAGTGGGCCAGTGTGGAGGCAGGGAGGGTACAGGAGGGTGGATGCAGGATCGCACGGCTCCTGCAGTTCCTGGTCAGGGCATGCGGAGGCCCATTCGGCGCATGTTGCAGGTTGGAGGTCATGGCACAGCTCTTATGGAGGTTCGGGAGGTGCCAAGCCCAGGAGTTTGAGGTTGTTATGAGCTGTGATGCCACGGCACTCTACCCAGGGCAACAGCCCAAGGCTCCAGTGTTCCAAAACGGGTCTCACTCTGCCCCTGAGGGTTAAGGCTGTAAGGCAGCTCAGTCCCCGCCTTTAGGCTGTTCGGTCACTAGGTTACTCGCTCCCGTCCGATCCCTGCTCTGCGACCCTGAGGGCAGAGCTTGCCAGGGCAGTTCTCTCACAATGGCTTCCTGCAGCCCGCAGCCAAACACTATTAGCTCTGTCAGCTCAGCAGCTCAGTCTGGGGCCCTAGACAATGCCCAAAGTTCTCCGCACTTCTGCTCAAGCTCTCCCCAAGGCAGTTCAACTGAGTGCCAAGTCCAAAAGCACTGAAACAGTTCACAGGTAAGGTCTTTCCGCTTTGCAGTCTCACTGCTGCTTGTACTTACGGCTGCCGGCGGGATTAGATCGTTCAAACACAAGCAACCCCTTGCCAGTTTTCCACTGTTTTTGTCCTCCTCTTGGGGTCCAGAAGTCCCTTGCTGACTCCCTATATCCTCAAAGGGATGATTATAGGCAGATCCCACCAGCCAGAGGTTCCTGGAGTCTTATCTCCCCAGACTCACCCTGCCCAGTTGCAGAGAAGCTATTACTCGGCCGCCATCTTGCTCCACCTTTCTTCTCCATTCTTGTTGCATGTATGCATTTTAAATTTAAAAATAAATACTGTTGAATTGCCCCCATGAAGGCTGAGCTACCTGTTGCAACCTTTTTTAATAATCTCTCTCTCTCTCCCCTCAACTATACTCTGGGCCACTTTTATCTGGTGTTTAAACATTAGCCTTGAAGTCTTCCCTCTCCCTTATTCTCACTCCACATTCAAGTCATTCAGAAGACTCTGATTTACCTTCTTACGTCCAAAATCCAGCCGCCTAGGGTGGCGCCTGTGGCTCAAGGAGTAGGGCGCCAGTCCCATATGCCAGAGGTGGCAGGTTCAAACCTAGCCCTGGCCAAAAACCAAAAAAAAAAAAAAAAAGACAAAATCCAACCGCTTCTCATCACCTTCACTGCTATCACTTCTCATCATCTTGGTTTATGCCACCATCATTCCTGGCCTGGATTCTATGGTAGCCTCCTACACATCCCCCCTCTTCTACTCTGGCCTCCTTCAAACTATAGGCAATCCAGTAGCCAGAGTGTCCCTGCTCAAAGCAAGTCAGATCATTTCACTGCTTTGCTCATATCCTGCAATGCACCCTAGTCCACACAAATTATAATTCTTACAATGGCTTTCAAGCCTGTGTGATGTGCACCTCTCACCCCTTCTCCTCTATTTACCCCTCCCCATCTTCACTATGCTCCAGACACTCACCTTGCTATTCATGAGCCCTCCAGGAATGTCCCCACCTTAGGGTCTTTGCTCCAGCAGTCCTCTCCATCCTGATGTCCACCTGACTAACTCCTTCACGTCCTTGAAGTTGGCTTATGTAACCTGTTCTGTAAAGCCCCCCCCACCATTCTTATTTAAGACTGCAAACTTCCCCACCAACCCCTGTGTTCTTTGCTCTTTTATTCTTTTCCCATACCACTTACAACCTTCTTACCTACTATGTAATTGACTTTTAAAATAATGTTCATTGTCTAACTCCCCCCAGAGGCAGGAATTTGAGTGTCATATGCTGGCTGTTTTATTTACTGACAAATCCCGAGTGCTCAGTGTAGTCTGTTACACAGTAGATGCTCAATAAATATCACTGGAATTGGGATCACCATTCTTCTCCCTGCTGCAATCATGGAAACATCTTTACAGAACTCTTGTTTTGACACTAAGACATTTACATTTGATGATGTTGTTCTATAGCTTTTAAAAACAAGTTTCAAAAAGCAAAAATGGGAAAATTGGAACATCATCAAAATTTAAAATTTTGCTATGCAGAAGACTCTGTAAGGAAGATGAAAAGAAAAACTATAGACTGGGAAAAAGTATTTGCAAATCATATATCAAAGAACGTGCACGCATGCAGACACACGCAGACACACACACAAAATACAGACAGTATTTTAAAACCCAACAATAAAAAAATGCAAGCAATCCAATTACGCAATGCACAAAACTATGAAAACGTTGGTGAAGGAGAAGTAGGGATGGTGAATAAGTGCATGAGAAGATATCCAACATCGTTTGCTATTAGGGATATGTAAACTAACACTACAATGATATCAGACCAAACAGAAAAGCTAAGATTAAAAATTGTGATAATAACAAGTGCTGGTAAAGATGTGGAGAAATTGGATCACTAACACATGGTAGTGGGGATATAAAATGGTACAGTCACAAGAATAGTTTTACTTTTCCTTTTAAAAATAAAAAATGGACTATCTATACAACCCAGCAGTTGTACCTTCAGTTATCTGCTCCAGAGAAATTCAAACTTAGGTTCAGACAGAGACTTGTACACTAATGCTCATAGAGGCTTTATGCATATGAGATAGGACAATTAAGTTTATGAACTCATTCCTAAAAACAGTACTGCATACCTCACTCCTGAATATCACTATGGTCCCTTTGAAGTTCCCTCTAGGGAAGCTATACACCAAAGCCAGTGCCTAGTCCACTGTTCAAAGCACTTTTTCTAGGATGAATTTGTAAGCTTAACCGTGTATGATGACAACTCTGGGCATTCCAGAAAAAGAGTTCCAAAATTGCTTTGAAGGGTGGAGTAGGCGCTGGCATTGGTGCATACCTTCCCAGCGGAAGTATTTTGAATGCAGCCATAGTGATATTCAGCAATGAGGTGTTCAAGAATTTAATTGTCTGATATCATAATATGTAGAAACTGGAAACCACCCAAATTCCCCCAGTGGAGGAATGGTTAAACAAACATTCATATTAATGAAGACTTTTGAGCAATAAAAAGGAATGAACTGTCGATACATATAAAATATGAATGAATCTCAGTGGGGTTATGCTGAGTAAAATACCAATCTCAACATGTGACATTTTTTATGATCCCACTTATGTCACCTACTTGAAATATCAAAATTTCAAGATGGAAGACAGAGTCTCGATGTCACTTGGAATGCTTCCCTCTTGAGTTACTCTCTTTATTTTCGGTACATCTAACTTCTAACTTTGTCCTACTTGATATTTTTCACTTCCCATAGAAAATCTGTAAATACTTAGTTGGTTGACAATATTCCTGGGTGGTTCTGGGAAAACTCCTCAGCTCTCTTTCCTCAGCCTTTTCTTTGAAAATGTGGGGAAATGTCATCTGTCCCCTTCCTCACTAAAACATGGAGGATTACAACTTCACAGAAGTTCCAATTAGCTTCTATGCTGAAATCATAGAGCAAGTGAAAGTTTGGGGATGTCCCTCCTTTCTGCCGAGTCCCCACTGTGTTCTGCAGACTACAACAAGGAGGGTAGCACTGGCAGGGCTGGTGTGAGACACTAACGTGTCACTAGTCAAGTTTCAGATGATTCTAAAGCACTGTGAAGGCCCTGTATAGAGGGCAGCCTTGCTGATCATTGAGCTGACAGCTGATAGCAGTATTAAATACTATGGATTGACAGGAGGTTCAGTTCATGCCCTTCTTCAAATTTCCAATCAGTCAAAGCCAGAGTGATTTTTTAAAAAGTAACTTTAGAAAATACATAATCTAATTGATAGAGTTTCCAAAATAAAATATCCAGCTATTTTTTAAAGCATTTACCCCTGAATTTAGCCAACCGATTTTTAAACCATCTTATACATGTGGATGTCAAACTTTTTATACAACTCTCTCCTCAGAGCTTCCCACCTCCACATGTTCATCTCTTTCTTTTCCTCACAGTAACTTTTCTTTTTTCCCCTCCACTTTTACTGGAATATGCTCTCACTAAACAAGTTTTGTTATGTCACTTCTATTCTTACGCTCCCAGGGAATAAAAAGGTATTTGCTGGTCACCAGTTAACCACGGAAAGTTCTGCGTGATTATTTCCAATGCATCACGGAAACGTTCCTTGACGAGTTCTGATACAATAAACCAGGAGGGTCGCACTGGCAGGGGTGGTGTGAGACCAGATAGTGCCTTCGTGTGAATTAGAAAAATCAGCCCACCTAGGTAGGACCTAGGACTGACTTCAGGCTGAATTTCAGTCTTTACATGGGCAGACAAGGCACAACCTTGCCTAGTAAAACCCATAAGCTCTGGAAGGATCCCGGGAACACGAATGCAGCTCATCTTTACTTTTGCACCATACTCCATCATTGGCCTGCAGTATTTCCAAGAGAGAACACTCGACTCTTTTGTGATACAAGTTTAGGGGGGAGGGGTAAGAGTAAAAAATTATAAAATACTTAAACACAAACTTTTATAAAATTCTCCTGGTAAGAATTTCTTTCTCTTTGTTTTCTGGATCACTGTGAAAATGGTGCCAGTACTCATGTGCTCCTTGGAAGACAAGTACATCACTCAGCTATAGGCCAAAATTAGATAGCTTTGATTTCCCTTACTAAGCAAGGGGAGGACTGACTATTTTTATTCTTGTTTAGTTTTGCTCTTCCAGGGCAGTGGAGAGACTCAAAGCCCAACATTCACAACCTGCTGCCAGGAGTCTGATGCCTGCATTGTCTTGAGTTGAGTGAGAACATTTGACTCTTTCTGTCCATTTGCAATGGAACTCACCTTCCAGTTTTTCTACACTATGTGATGCTAGCTCTGAACATTTCTCATTCAGGCCTCATCTTTGTCAGCTAGTCTGAAAATTTGAACCAGAAACACTTGACAAATCACTGGCCACATCGTGGTACAGGTGGTGGGTGACACATTGATGCTGCTGCTGCTGCTGCTTATTCATGAAACTGGAGGTTAAGACTCTATTTCTAAGATGTAAACTAGGGAAAACCCCACATAAAGCACCAGAGTTGGGTAGAATATCAGGCAGACAATTTTCAACCGAATGCCCATTATTAGAAGTCATGTGGAGTCAGGAGTTGCCATGGAATCCATTTGTTTCTAAACCAGCTTTTCCTGCTGGAATAGTTTCTTATTATCATGTCTTTTGGGGAGGGGTGTAGGAAAAAGAGAGAGCGAGCCATCTGATACAGAACTGTGTTATGATTATAATACATTAAGGCCCTAAAATTAATAAGAAATTTAAAATTTTTAAGGAGAATGAAAATAAAAATTTAGCATTCATATTACTATCTGGTTTGGAGCAAAACTATCACATTGCCGTCAAGGTTTCCTCTTTGACTTCTGATTATTCAGGGGGGATACACGGTGGCTTATGGTACAACATTTATCTTCACAAACTCGTTATCAGATATACAGGAGTGAAAATAAATATCAAAGCAGATCTAAACGGAGAAAGGCTGCACATTTGCAGTGCACTTGTTTTCCTCTGTTTTCTCCTACTTATCATTTTTATTTAGATTCTTAACCAGACCATTATGGCTTGTCCTCCTGTCAAATTGCTGCTGAGATGAATCTATCCCCTTGATTCTTCCAAGTTATTTGTTCAGATCATGAGAACTGAATGGCTGGCATATGTTTATCCTTGAGTTGTTTTGTGGTAAGGTCCCCCTTATGTTTGTAGGTATAATAACAGAAACAGATTGATCAAATATCAACTCGGGACAACTGAATTTCAAAACATACACAATCCAGAAATTAACCACTATTTTAACATATGTACAATATAATTGATTATAATTAGATAGGAAAACTGTTGGATGAAGACACATTAGAATTATACTTGCATATTTATCTTATTCTGTGTTTTGCAAGAAGGAATGTCAAATGTCGTGTATGAGAAAAATGTGGTAGTCAATGACTTCAGGACCTTGAACCTGTGTTTCTGCTTGTCTCCCCTTCCAGTGTTGACTAGTGAGCTCTACCCCAGGGGGTTGAGAAAGCTTCATATCTATTTAAAATCAGGTTCCAGGCCAATTTTGTCAAGAGTTTTCCTCACACTCACTTCTAGAATTTTTATTGTTTCATGTCTTAAATTTAAATCTTTTATCTAGACAGAATCAAAGTTTTATGAAGGAAAAACTCCTTGGCAATTGCAGCAACACCAAAAATAAACAAATGGGAGACTATCAGGCTAAAAAGCTTCCGTATAGCTAAGGGTATACAGAACTAAGGGTATACAGAACTAAGGGTACCACAACTAAAGCAAACTGACAGCCTTTGGAACCGGAGAAGATATTTACAAGCTATGAATCTGACAAAGGGCTGATAACTAGAACCTAGAGAGAACTCAAATTAATCAACATGGGGCACCCATAGCTCAGTGGTTAGAGCTCCAGACCCATGTAGCTGGGATAATGGGTTCGAACTCAGCCTTGGCCTTCTTTTAAAAAAAAAATTAATCAACAAGAAAAGAGCAAACGATCCCAACATAAGCAGGCGAGAGACTTGAACAGAAACTTCTCTGAAGACAGACAAATGGCCAACAAATACATGAAAAAATGCTCATGGTCCTTAATTATTAGAGGAATGCAAATCAAAATCACCCAGAGATATCACCTAACTCCAGTTAGAATAGCCCACATCACAGCTCGGCGCCCATAGCACAGTGGTTACAGCGCCAGCCACAGGCACCCACCCAGGCTGGCGGGTTTGAACCCGGCCTGGGCCTGCTAAATAGCGACAACTGCAACAAGAACAACAAAAAATAGCTGGGTGTTGCAGCTGGCACCTGTAGTCCCAGCTACTCCAGAGGCTGAGGCAGGAGAATTGCTTAAGGAGAGTTTGATGCTGTGAGCTGTGATGCCATGGCACTCTACCGAGAGCGACATAATAAGACTCTGTCTAAAAAAAAAAAGAATAGCTCACATCACAAAGTTCTAAAGCTGCAGATGCTGGCATGGATGTAGAGAGAAGGCAACACTTTTACATGCTGGTGGGATTGCAAACTAATATAACTTCTATGGAAAAAAGGATGGAGAATTGTCAAAGAACTACAAGTTGACTTTCTGTTCAATAATGCAATCCCATTACTAGATATCTACCCAGAAGAAAACAAAATCACTTTACCACAAGGACATTTGCACTAGAATATTCATTGTAGCTCAATTCACAATTGTGAATTGTGTTGCCCATCAAACCATGAATGGATTTACAAACTGTGGTATATGTGTACCATGGAGTACTATTCATCCATAAGAAAAGATGAAGATTTTATATCTTTTATGCTTACCTGGATGGAATTGAAACACTCTTCTTAGTAATGTATGTCAAGAATTGAAAAAAGTATCCAAGGTACTCAATATATACTCAATATAAATGCAATATATAAACAACTACACACCCCCATAAAGATAAAACACAAATACAATCTAGCAAGGGGAAAGGAAAAAGAGGGAGAATGAAGGAGGGCGGATGGACTGCTATTGCCAGGATCTCACTTAATGTGCACAACGTGAGGCCATTCAGCACAGCTCCCTGGGTGAAGGACTCAGCTACAACTTGAACTTTATCTTAGAAAGGCAAACAATGTAACCTAAGCATTTGTACCCTCATATTAATCTGAAATTAAAAAATAAAATCAGGTCCCACACCTTCCTTCTTCCCAAGGACTTTATCCCATCTCACAGCCAAGAGTGCCCCACCCTCCAGTGATTTGGGGTTGAAGGTTCACAGGAAATTCAGACAGCCCTTAGGTACATGAAAAGATGCTGACCCACTCTAATACAAGAAAAATGAACTAAAAGTAGATGTTTTTCATTTATTTGATTGAGGGAAAAGGTTATAACATACTTCATTGCAAGGCTGTGGGGAAACAGTTACCTTCAGACAATATTTGTAGGAGTTTCATTTGGCACAACTCTTGTGAAGGACAATTTAACAAGGTCTACAGGAGTGCCAACCCACGTACCCTTTGATGTGGCAGTTCTGCTTGTGGGAATTTGTCCTGTGGATACACTTGTATATATGTACAATGTTATTCACTTCAGTATAGTTTTTGATACCAATAATGGGAAACAAACTGAATTGTCCTCAGTGGGTGACGAGTTAAATGACTTATACTGGTAGGTATATCCCTAAACTGGAATGCTACGCAGATGTTTGAATGAGGATGCTTTCTGCATATTGACATGATAAATGAAAAAATCAAGGTGTAGAACACCATGCAAAACATCAGTACTGATGTTTGCTTGAATATGCATCAGGAAACTACAGAGGGGTACTTACCTGGATTTCCAGGTAGGAAAGGCATAAAGATAATAAATGGTGTTAGTCACCTGCTGTGTCTGGGTTTTCCCCTGAGTTTTAGAGTGGAGGGAGTCTGCAGTGCCAGCCAGTTTCATGCCAGAAATGGAGCTCATGGATGGAGATCTGTGTCCCAAGCCTCTCCTCAGATTTCCTAAACAGCCACATGTGGGAACTGTGCCCAGCACCCCATTCTTCAGGTGATTATCCATTCCACATAAGGGCACAGTGCCTAGAACCTGTGTAGTTTTAAGTATTTGTGAAAAAATGTTTTAATTTTTATTTCTTTTATAAGTAGAAGAAAAAATAAGTATAAGAGTGATAAATATGTGATAAAGTGAACCAGTATGAATTACATTCATCTTTATACCAACATAGTTGTAAAATGATTTTATTTATTTTCCAAACAAATGAGGGCGTCCAAATGTTTTTGTTACACAGACATACCTTGCATAATGTTTAAGTCGAGGCTTTTAGTGTGGCCATCACCAGAATAGTGTTCATCGTACCTGACAGGTAAGTTTTTACCCCTCACCACTTCCCACCCTCTCCCTCTTCTTGGATTCCAATGACCTTGAAGATTTCCAGGTAGGGAATAAAACATCTCTTCCTGCCGTGTATGCCAACTATTTAGCTCCAAATTATTAGAGAGTACTTATGGTGTTGGTTTTTCCATTTCTGAGATACTTAGGATAATGGTCTCTGGTTCCACACACACATACAAAGGACATGATTTCATTTCTTTTTATGGCTATATACTAGTCCATAGTATACACACTGCCACTTTTTTTTTTTTTTGCATTTTTTTTTGGCGGGGGCCGGGTTTGAACCTGCCACCTCTGGTATATGGGGTCGGCACCCTACTCCTTTGAGCCACAAGTGCTGCCCTGCCACATTTTCTTAATCCACTCATGAATTAATGGGCCCTTAAGTTGATTCCACATCTTTGCAATTGTGAATAGTGCTGTGATAAACATTTGAGTGCAGGTGTCTTTTTGTTAAATGGACTTCTTCTCTTGGTGGCAAATCCCCAGCAGTGAAATTGCTGGACTGAATGATCTACTTTCAGCTGTTTGAGGAATCTCCACACTGCTTTCCACAGAAGTGGTGCTAGTTTGCAGACCCATCAACTCTGTGTAAGGGTTCCTTTCTCTCTGCATCCACACCAGCATCTATTGCCTGTTGACTTTTTAATAATGGCCATTCTGACAGGGGGAAGCTGGTCACTCACTGAGGTTTTAACTTTTATTTCCCTGGTGATTACCAATGTTGGGCATTTTTCATAAGTTTGATGGCCATTTGTTTATCTTCTGTTGTAAAATGCAATTTTAGAATATTTTCTTATGAAGAATGAAGCCCATAAAACCATGACAAAATGCATAAAAGCCAAGAAAGTTATAATGTCATAATATGGTCCTATACAAGAGAGAGCACTGGCCACTGAGGGGAGGCCTAAACTTCACAGGCCCAGTACCTCTAGGGCATCTTTCTCAAGTGCCCACTCCTCTGGGCTGACACCACACACATACACATATACACACACATACACACATATACATATACACACACATACACATATAAACACACACACCCCTTGGGCCCTTTATCCTTAAGTAACCTTGAAAAACTAGGAAACAAATTTGGGGCCAAAAGGACATCTATCTTCCATCTTTCCAATGTCCCACACATGGTCAACTGACTCAAAACTCTCTGGACTATTCTGCAACATAGCTGGGAACCTTGGAACTCTGGAACATTCTGGGAGTACCTTGAGGACTTCCCTGCTCTTCTGAGCCCAAATTCTCCACAAAAGAGTGGTCTGGACGGGGTCCTACCTTCCCTTCCGTCCCTTATCTTGAGGCCACCCTCCTTCCTTAGGGAGCAGGCATGAGCCATCTTCAGAGACTCCACGCCTAACACAGAGGACAGCCTCACCCCTGGGCTTCAACCAGACAGTTCTATCATTTTAGGCTCTACCTCAAGATCCTATAAATAGCAGGACTATCATTTGAAATCACTTTCGTAGTAAAGTCTTCTATTCCAAAGACTGGCTAAGAAAAAGCTAACTAAGGTAATGGTTCTTAAAGTCGCGTACTGGCTGCGGGGGCAGCAGCTGCAGCATTACCTGGGATGTGCTACACATTCAACTTCTTGGGCCCCGCCCCAGAATTTTAAACTCTAGGCGTGGGGTCCGGCAATCTCTGTTTGAACCAGCTCTTCAGGAGATTCTCAGGCACGCTCAAGTTCCCAGATTTTCAAGGGTCAATTCCCGCGCCCCGCCCCAGAGGTGACGAGTGAGGGTAGGACCTAGGACTGTGCCGCAGAGGGCACTTAGTCTCTGGTCCAGGCCAACACGGCGGTACTTCTTTGGGTTCCAGGGGTCACTCTGTGAGGTCAAGCGCAGGCGGCAGCTATTGGAGGCGGTTCAGGGCCCGGAGGTGGAACGACCTCGGTTGCGCGGCGCCCCGAGGTGGGTTAAGCTGCAGTCGGGTCTCAGGACTAGTCCGGTCCCTTCTTTGCGCAGCCGGAGGAGGCGCCCGTGCCTCTCGCTCCGAGCTCATCCTCACTGCCGGGGGTCCAGTCCCAAGGCGGATTCCCCTATCAAACAGGAACTTCTCATTCCTAATCAGGATGGGGCCTTCTACCACCCCTACCCCCACCCCTGTGGTCCAAGTCCGGAAGCCGGTCATCTGTTTGTGGATTACTGGGATCCTGTTCCCCAAATACTTCACCCACCCGGTCCAGGGAAGGCAGGGCTCAACGCTCCCGGCGTAGGGGCAAGTTGGGACTCAGAGAGGGGCAGAACTCTCTAGAAACCTAGTCCAAAGGCTCTTAAAGCTGAAAGGGTGAGGAGCTCATGTCAGAGACCTGGAGTTACATAGGCCCCTCTCCTCTGGGTGCAGCCGGTTCTGAGGCCACTGTCCGTGCCCGCTCCAGGCCTCACGAGCTCAGGCCTGGCACCGCCAGGTTTACTGAGAGCGATTTGGCTTGAAATTCAGGAACCAATGTAGGTAGGAATCAACGTGGTTTTCAACCCGAGTTGCAAGCCAGTGTTCAACTCCAGCGTTTGAACACCTTGGTGTGTTCCTGTACCCAGCTTTGCTGAATTACGTATACACATCATCCCCACATCAACTTCTGGAGAACAAAAATGTGAAAAGTGCTGGCACCTCGAGTGGCAGGCGTTTGGCTTCTCTTGTCTATGCACGAGATCAGAGTGCATTTATAATTTTTAAAACAATTATATCTTTAAAAGTTTAAAATTTGTATCTGCCAATATAGTGATGCACAATGTAAGGAAAACTCTTTTCTCAGCAAACAATTCAAGGTTATATTTCAGATAACAGTTTCAAAATCTGAGTGGGAAATATTGCCCAGAATATTTAGAGAAACTATATAAAATCCTGACTTGTATTTACCACTCATTTTTCAAGTGCTTTTTCTGGGCATTTTCCTCCCCCCCCCACCCGCCAGTGTGTAACCATTGAAGCTAATTTTTTAATATACATTTCAAGGGTCAATTTATGCAGACAGCCTAAGAAACAGTACCTCAGAAAAGGTGTTTTTAAAAAATGGTATACAATTTCTTATGTTTTTCAAAACGTCCTGCTCAGACAAAGTATATTTACCATAATTTCTGAAAGATGAAATAAGACTGACCCTATTTTTGGAGGCCTCTCGCATCCTTTGCTTTCTGGCAGGCTCACTCTACTACTGGGGTCAAAGTTGCAAAGGGGCCTTTGTTTTTGCCTGAACACCACAACGATTTAACAGAGATGCCAGCGTCTAAATGTAACAGTAAAATGGGTCTAGGGCAAGATTACATTGACTTTGTGAACATGGGAGTAGAAAATGTTGGTATTTCCTAACACATTAGTGTTTTCCTAAATTGACCTTTATCCTGGTAGAGTGTGGACATCTGGATATAACATTCTGAGAGGTTTAAGTGACCGCCTTTAGACTTTGAATGTTGATTATAAATATATCCTCATCCTGACCTTGGCCATGGAACAAAATTCAGGTGTGTGTGCTTTGTACAACGTGTAAATATGGTGTGTGAGCATGTAAAAGTGTATTGTGCGTAAAAAAGGCAGGGTGGGGGGGAAATCTCTCCAGTTGTGATTAGGTGCTTAAGCAGCTAAAAGCAGAGTTATGGCAAGGCAGGGGTCTAAGCAGGAGCAGGGGTGGGCGCCACAACTGGCAGGGTGGAGAGCCACAGCGTTGAAGCCTGGCTGGGAGCGTCGCACCGGAATTCCGCCGGGCGTTCACAGGTTCTCACCACCCAAGGTTCACCTCCCGAGTCTGGATCATGCCCTTTGTCGGGAGAGGTCAGATGGTTCTCCATGTCTTCTTCCCTTCTTTCCGGGTTCTCCAGGTGAGCAGGACTTGGCACACACAGGCGCATTGGTTCCCCGATCAGAATCCACATCCAGCCGGCTCTGGGCGACCACTGGCATCCCGCGAAAGGGGCGGGCTGGATGAAGACAGCCTCCTGGGTCGCCCCGTAGGTGAAAGGGACTCTCAAGGAAACAATCTTGTTATCACTCTAGACTTCCCTTCTCGGTGAGGGAAGGAGAGAGATGTTTGTTTATAGATTGGCACCGGTTTTCTCCTTCCCTGGGATCGCGTTTCGGGTGCCTGAGGGCCCGGAGGGCTCAGTTTTAAGGCATTCGTGCCAGGAGGCGATGGCCTAACTCTGTAGGGATCTCTGGTGTTGGTGGGTCGCTCGTGCCCATCTCTTTCCTTCTGGGACTTTCCCCTTTATATTGACAGAGAGGTGGGTAGCATTAGTTTCTCAGCCTAATTTAAAATTTCCCATGCTAGAGGCGAACGCAAACTCTCGGAACACGTGGGAGGCACCTGAGGTTCTGGTTCACGGTTTGCTGCGCCTCTGCGAGAGCAGGGGCGCGTGGGGGTGGACAGGTGGGGTCGCCGTGAGGCTGCAAAGCTGGGTCCCTGCGCCAGGGCGGGGGAGTGAAGGAGCTGCATTCCGGCTCCAATTTAGGTTCAAAGATTAGAAAAACAGGTGTTATATCGTCACGCTAATTACTCTCTCGGCAAACGCAGTTCAGACAATTGTGTGCCGAGGACTTAGCAAAGGGCCATCACCTCATGGCTGAGCATCCACTTTGTTTATTAAACGACATCTACTCGATTCATTGACAGCCGAGCATTATTAGGACATTGGAACAGCCCGCCCACCCCTCCCAGGATATCAGTCTTTGGTGTGAGATCTTCCATACTTATTTTACCCATCTTGCTTGTGAAGGGCAAATACTGAATTTCTTCCGTTGGAAACACGCTCTGCGTGACAGGCCCGCACCCCCCCGACAACCCGGTCCCCAGGCCCCGCCGCGAACGCAGGTTTCAGACCCCAGAAAGGCGCTTCCACACCTGGTTTTTGTTCGAAGTACTGAGAGGGTTTAGGGAAATCCTAAAGTTGACCAGAATCCTTTCCAGCACACGGTAGGAATGGAAAAAGACTTCTTAACCCTAAAGTGTCATTGCCTGCCTGGCCCATTTTACACCAATCTGGCCTGCTTGGCAGGGGTGGAGGGTCACAAAAGATTCTTTCTCCTCTTCAAACGCATTACCTCTCCCCCTTCTTTAGGTATAGTAGCTAACTTGACCTTATCT
Source organism: Nycticebus coucang (assembly GCF_027406575.1). Lineage (NCBI taxonomy): Eukaryota > Metazoa > Chordata > Mammalia > Primates > Lorisidae > Nycticebus > Nycticebus coucang. Next base: position 76,976,793 of record NC_069784.1, on the reverse strand, counting down.
GATCTTTCTGGAGTCTCCATATAAGCGAGCCACACCTCATCTTTCCTCAACTTCCCATGGATCACTTGTTAAAAGGGCACCAAGGGCGGTCAGGAGCCTCTCCGAGCCAGGTCTCTAAGAGAGTGCAATCACTGGGGAAAGGACTCCTTCTAGATCACAGACCACCAGCTGGTTTCCAGTTCTGAAACACCGACAAAATCTCTATGCTTTTCTCTGTTTCTTTCTTTCTATCCAAAACGTTCACCTTCTTGTGCCAGGTGTTGCCCAGATGTGTAAATACCTCCCCCCGCCTCCAGCTCTCGCTGTCCTTCCACGAGTTTACTGCCATCGGGTGGCAGGGAGGTGGCAGATGTCTGTGTTTTTAAACAAATACTCTCGAAGTTGTTCCCAGTATCAATAGAATGGCACATACTCCTCTTCAGCGTATTTATTTTCTCAGTGACAGTGAGCGCCACAAACCCGAGGAGCAGGACACCGTCCCTGGTGTTCTCACCGACTTCCATGGCAAACCAAACAACTGCCTCCAAACACATTGCCAGAATCAGGATCGCGGCCTCTGGCGGCACCAAAACCAAGCGGGGAATCTCATCCGTAGGGAGTGATTCATGAGCAGCAATAATGTCTTTGGGGACAGCTCCACTTTTTCTCATTGCTTTCTGTTGCCTTGGATGAGAGAAAGAGAAGGCGATTTGAACCAGAGGGTCCCTAAGAAACAATTTGTGAGCACTAACTTAGGAGCGTTTGTTTAAACAGGTCCTATTGGGGAATTGTGAACGTTGTGAATTCATTCACGCAGAGGGTATGGTTTATGGAATAAATAATGTTGGACTTTTGTTTCCCAAAACAAAACCCACAGTTTTTTGACACTTAAGGGATCGCTGTGAACAATCCGACTATGTATCAACCACTCTAACTCTGGCTTGAAATGTAACCTCTTTCCCCAAGTGTCCACTCGCTGCTCCTCACAGGAAATCTCCCTGGCAGAGCCTTCCACGGTGAACAAATCAGCCCCGAAACTCGACCCATTTTGGCAAAGACTCTCTTCTTTGAGATTAAATTAAAGAGAGGTATCGTATTTATTTCCTCTGTCCCCAAATACCGTGTCACTGTGCTTTCAGAGAAATGTGTGAGAGATAAATAAAGCCTACTACCCGCCTTGCTCACACCAGGGTCCCCGCGACCTGCTGGCAGAGGAGGACTTTGGGCGAACGCGGCCTGCAGTCTAGGTGACTCCTGCCAGGCTCGCTGGGGCCCCAGCCTGCCAGCCCGACCTCCCCGGCCCGGGGACCGCAGTCCACTGCCTCCGGGCGTCTCCCGCACTGCAGAGCGGGCGCGCTGGACTGAGTGCTCAGCCACCCAACCCCAAAGAACCCGCACAGCTCCAGCAAGGCGGCAGAGGAAAGCAGCGGCGGCGGCAGCCAGGCAGCGCCGACCCCAGCACCCGGGTCTCTTTAGGAGCGCAGCGGCCACGCGGGTAGCGCGGCCTTGAGCAGGGAGCGGGGACGCGCGGGGGGCCGTGCGGTGCAAACTCGCGTCACTCAACCCGATTGACCAATGAGCGTCGCGTGGCGGGTCGCTCCGGGCCAATGGAAGGCGAGGAGGCTTATGAGTGGCATCGAGAGAGGGCGGGAGAGACCTAGCCCGGGAGTGAAGTTGAAGCTAAATCCTGTAAGCTGTAAAGAAGTTAAAGGGGGTGGGGTGGGGGGGGCGTTTTCGTCTTCTAGTGGGGCTAATACTGTACTGGCTTTGTAGCAGCTACCGAGGAGGGAGATTCTAAACCCAAGCCCTCATCCTCATTTCTGCCACGCACCCCTCCCCCAATTCATGACCAAGAAAAGGGAGCCCGGGAATGCTCCGCTCCCGTCTGCCGGTGGGAAGCCGAGAGGCCGGCGGAGCTGCGGGGTGGCTCCATAGGCTTGAGTCCAATTAAGAGATGGGCGCCTCAGCACCCTTTGCCGCCTGCGGGGACTGAAGGTAGGTGAGGCAGAAGACGCCCCTCGCCAGCCCAGCGGCGCCTGCAGCCCTGCGGCGGAGGGGAGAGGCCCGGGACGCTTCCCACCCTTGGCGCCTGCGAGGGGCTGTTGCGAGGGTGCCACCTGTTAACCTGGCACTGCCCTGCCCCGCGTGTTGCCGCCCCTGCTGGGTCGCCTTGGGAGTCCCGAGGGACTTGATGTGTAAGTGCCACTTCCTGAGGACTCCCTCAGACTTGAGATTCGAGTTAAAAAGGTAGCCAAGCTCCAGATCTGCCAGGCTCGGGGGCGGAAGGGCGCCCGCAGCACTGTGGAGGAATCCGAGGTGCGGAAGCCTGTTCTCCTGCGACGCGCGCGGGCCGAGCGCGGGAGCCAGCACCGGCGGCCCGAGGTCTCCCGAGGGTCTCCACAAATCAGTGTTTTGTGGTTTGGGCAACTTCCCAGGGGCTGGACACTGTGGCTAGCACGAGCCAGGGAATGCGAGCATTATTCGCAGGGGGTTTAATCTCGCTGCTGATTTCTCCAAATCTTAAAAATCAAACAACAACAACAACAACAACAAAACACCAAGCCCGGCAAGGAACGCTGAGGCGCGCCGAGGCCCTTCCCAGGAGTTTTTTGGAACTGGAACGAATGTGTGAGCGATTGTGGAGGCGCAGGTCTCTTACACTCTGATGCTGTTGTCTTCGCAGTGGCCTGAGGGAGTTGTCCCGGATACCTGTTCTTTCCGAAGGGGCTCTGAGCCACCTCAAATGCCACGAGACTGAAGAGCAGACGTCGGAGATTATTATGTCGATTTTCAGAGAACCCGGGTTCACCGCATGGAATAGAAGGAAAGGCTGAGTCCTCAGGGATCCTGCCGGCATTTGATACCAGGGAGACCCCAGGATTGTCCGAATTGCGTTGGACCAGCAGTTGTCCCATACTTACATCCTGCATTTTCAAAGAAAATATCTTCCGTTTGCTGTACTGGTCTTTAATGCCATCAATAATACATTCTCCCCGGTGCAGAGACTTCAGCCTCTTTTTTCAAAGTATGTTTTATGTTTTTGCCAAATATGATCTCTAATTGAAAGTTTATTTTTTGGTTTTGGATGAATCTGTGGAGCTTACGCTGTAAGAAAAAAGGGGGAACAAGACACAATGAAAGAAAAGTCCAAAAATGCTGCTCGGACTAGGAGGGAGAAAGAAAACAGTGAATTTTATGAACTGGCTAAATTACTGCCTTTGCCCTCGGCTATCACCTCGCAGCTGGACAAAGCATCCATAATCAGACTTACGACCAGCTATCTCAAAATGAGAGTGGTGTTCCCAGAAGGTAAGTTACTTTGCCCAGATGGAATTTCAAAGGCAGGTTTGCCAGGCACTGGGTGTAAACCAGTGAGCAGACAGGAGCAGACATACCTATATATATATACTCTCTGCAAAGGGAAGTTTAGTCTGGCTGCTTGACTAAGGTCTTCGCTGAACTCAGAATTCCTGTTGCCTTTTTGAGGATCCCTCTACTTCCCCAGTAATACTTTCTCTTCAGTTCATCAGATATGTTTGGTTGGGACGCAGCCCAACAGTCCTTTTGTCAACACTTCAGATACTGGGCTCAATCGAAAGTACTACTAATCCAAACATGACTTTCTTTTTTACTCCTCTTGTCAGAACTGTATCCAGTAGAGAGCAGGAGCACTGCCAAATTCTGTATTTTTGCTCAATATAGATAGATCCATGTACTATCTAGCTAAGCCAGATAATAATCTCCCTATATGTGTATAATTCTGCAAATGAGGAGCAGGCATATTCATGAACAAATATGTCCTGAATTTATTCTGTTTTTTTGACTACTTAGAGCAAATTTATTCTGAATTTTCAAGACATTCATAGATTCTGAAAATAACTCTGGATCTTAGTGATTTGGCAACTTCAGCTTGGATACTATCTGTTAAGATAATAGCCTAGCCCCCAAATACATAAGATTGAATTAAGATGCCTAGCCTTCTTAGAAAATACCTTCTGGGCAACAGGTTGAGCAACGGATCATGGGAAGAAAATTGTCTTACAAGGCCTAGAAGTTAGACTAGCTGAGCTGTTGACATGATTTAAAACTTGTATTTAGATTATCAAGATTCATTGTGTGAGGACAGAGCAGCCTTCTTGGAACACTGTCCTATATAAAGCCATTTATAATCAGTAGAAAAAGAACATTTGTCTCTTCCATTTATCCATTCTTTTATTTACTTGCATCCAAATAACATAAACTTTTAAAAATATTTTGGTTATGTCTTTGCTAGGGAAGAGGATTTGGAGATGTAAAAGAGAGATTGCAATATAAGCAAACAAACAAAAATCCAAGAGAAAGAACTCTATTTAGGATGCGTTTCTTATTTGAACCCTAGAGGTTTACTTTGTTGTAGATTTTAGATATTTAGGGTTAATTGTTTTCTTTTAAATAAACAAAGGGGGAGGAAATAGTCATTATTTGATTTGGAATTTTTGCTGGTTGCTTGAGCTCCCCGTAAAAGTTATCATCCAAGTCAAAATCTTGCAAAACATGCTCCAAATTAGTCAGAGGCACTGAAGGAAAATTTTAAAATTATAGTTCAGTTCTGTTCTCAAACTATAAATCTTATAGTCCTTCCCTCTTAAAGCGGTTCCTTGAATAGTTCCCCGGAAACCACCCCATAGAGGAGAGCCTAAAGTACCTGAAAAGTTTTACTTTATTCTTTTTTTTTTTTTTTAGAAGGAGAAGAAAAGGAAGGGGTACTTATATCGTAAAACCCACGTTTCTCATTCAAACTGTGCTGAGAATTGCTGGTGGGAAAATTACCATTTTGCCACACTGCCTTCTAGTTAAAAAAAAAGAGAGCTCGTTGTCTTTTATACTGTCAGCGCCTACTTTATAAAAATAAAGCTTTTGCGAACTCCGCTGGCGGTGCTGTTCCTAACAGGATTATTAGCAGTGATTTGTCAGCCCCTGCAGTCTCAGTGGGTTCCCTTTCTGCGTGATTTCTAGCTGGTCTCGTCAATTATCGGTGCCGATGTTGCTCGCTGTTTGATCAGAAGCAGCATATGGTGCTGCTTGCGGGGCAGCGAGTAATCGCCTAATCGCCGGAGAGGAAGAATAGCCGGCCAGGCCGGCGTGCTGGGGCAGGCGGGGAGCGGGGCCGGACGGCCCGGGGAGTCGAGGGCCAAGGACTCTCTGCTTCCTGCAGACCTGGGGCAGGCCCGGCTACCAGCACATAGTTTTTGTTTTGTTTTTGTTTTTAAAAGAGCAAGCTTTTTTTGTTGTTGTTTAATTAGGGATAACTCTACAAATTATAGAAAGCATTATGCAGAAACAAAAAGGAAACTCTCACAGTCAACTTCTCATTATTTTTTAAAAGCGAGCTGATGGGCAGCACCTGTGGCTCAATGAGTAGGGCGCCGACCCCATATACCGAGGGTGGCATGTTCAAACCCAGCCCGGCCAAACTGCAACAAAAAAATAGCCGGGCGTTGTGGCGGGCGCCTGTAGTCCCAGCTACTGGGACTGAGGCAAGAGAATCACCTAAGCCCAGGAGCTGGGGGTTGCTGTGAGCTGTGATGTCACAGCTCTCTACCAAGGGCCATAAAGTGAGACTCTGTCTCTACAAAAAAAAAATAGTGAGCTGATGAGGAGTCCCGCAGGAGTCCCCTTGCTGGCCAGGCCCTTCCCCTCTGGCTACTCTTAAGGGGACTGTGCTTTCTGCAGTCCCCCTCATCTTACTCCTGAGCCTGGACCCCTGTCCTCTCCCTCACTCTGTGGGTGAGTGTGAGTTCATGGGGAGGAAGGGGTGGATGATGTGTGAACTCTAGGCACATCATTTATTTCTCCAGCTACTGTTGAGCTCATAACTCACCCACAGCCTCCAGTGAGTTAGGGTCATCCAAACAGCTTGCTTCTGGGGATGAGGTTTTAATTTTGACAGTAGATAAGCTTCAAAAACACAAAACCTTAAATGCAGACCTTCAAAATAAAAACAAAACAAAACCACAAAAGCTTTCGAAGGAGTAAAAATAGTCACGAACTGCAGAACCAGGCACAACCTGCAGGGGGTGCCAAATGTGGGTTCAGTGAGAACTGAGGGCAGAGGGTAGGCAAGATTGGGGTCCCAGACAGTGGGGAAACTAAGCATTTTACAAGAGTGTAATCTTTTACAGTGATGATAAATGGAATTTGTTTGAAGCTGAAATGCATCTTTACATCTATCTTTAAGCCATCCTAGCACATAGGAGTTTCTCAATACAATTTTAAGATAAAAATAGCAATTTCACCATGGTAAACATTGTACTACAGGTAGTGTACGGATTTTGTTAAGTTAATCTAAAATAATTATTAATCTGGTGACTTAGCTATAGGCATAACAATACTGTAAAATGTTACTTCTTTTGCTCATATCACATTTTTTTCTATAAAACCCTGTAATGCCATAAAGATTATAAGTTGAATGAAGAAACAAAAAAACTTCCATACTTTTATTTGGAAAAAGCAAAAAAACTTAAAATACAGGTCATCCCCCTCCCTTCATGTGCTGAATACCTTTTTTTTCTTTCTCCTCAGGCCTAGTAGTTTCCTGTCTGGGGGCAAGTTTCAGCTTTTATTTACCTAAATTGATAAAATTGAACTGTTGAGGTAAAAATGAGAGGGGATGGAGGAGAGGAAGACAAAGAGGAGAAAATGAGAGAGAGAGAATATAGAGTAAGGAGATATGGATACTAGAATAATTAATAATAGATCATTAAATTGGAGATCTCATAGGAAAAAAGAAACTCAGAGAAGATCTCTGTACAATCATTAAAACTTTATATTTTCCTATTGGTAACCTATTCTATTCTCATTATCCTTACAAAGAAAAAAGTGAAGCATAGAGAAAGGTGTAAATCTTTAGTCTATCAAAGTCAGAAAGACAAGATAAAAAAAGAGATTATATGACTGTGTGCATAATGGGACAAATTCAACTAAAATGAAATATATATTTATTATCCAATTGTGATGCAGTTTTAGCTAGGGGATGTAGTGGCTTGCAGAATAAACTCTGAAAGGATCAAGGCATGTTTTCAATCTGCAGCTATTCAGAATCTTAGTAACATCACACTATCATTTCATTGTAAAGATGTCCTGGGAATATAAAAGTAATCACAGAGTAGAAATTAGTAACTGCTCAGGAAGGAGAGTCTCTACAAAGGAAAAAGATGATTAAACACAGCTCCACAGACCATTTCTATAACATTCACCTTAAGATTGAAATCCTTCATGGTGTTATATATTTTTTGAGGCCAAGGACTGAAAGAGAAAAAGAGGCCCCATTTCCCACGTGGGTCGGTGATTTAAGGCTGTTTTTCTTGCTTCTTGGGGAAATGATTGAGCATTAGGTTTCCATGTTTATTTTCTTACAGAAGTTTTTCTCATTTAAAAGCCTTTAAGCGCAGTTTATGCTCCACGCTGTGTTTCTCTGTTTAATTCCAGTTTTGATGTTGACTTAAAATGTGGAGTGCAGAACTAAACTCCGTGCAGAGCATTTGCAAGGTAGATTTATGTGCTAGAAATTGTAGATCAGATCAATGAAAAAGAATACTCTTTTCTTTAAAGAGAGGGATCACTAATAAAAATAGTAACAACAAACAACGGAAAGCAGGTATCATAAGCTGTGGTGGATGCTTTCAAGTGGGGTGCAATTGCCTACCTGAAGCTAAAACTGGGCTACAAGAGGACAAACCTGAGTTTTAGAGGAATTGTTCCTGAGTTTTAGAGGAATCGTTTTTTCAGTTCTGGGGGATTTTGGTGCTTTGAGCTTTTACAGACACATAATGGGAGCCCATGGATTCTTGCTGGGTTTCTCGGAGAGGTCAAGTATTTCTCAAGAAAAATGAGGTTTGAACCCCACTAGCATCTAATGATTTTAGTGGACCACTCATTGCCAGCCTCTGATCTGTAAATTTTTTAATTTTGTGTAGAGAGGGGAACCTCAGTTATTTAGGAATGGCCTGCTACTCTGAAAATGGTAAAACAGGGTGCACGGGGGAGAAAACTCTCTTGCCCAGGTAGCCCTGGGAGGGAGGCTTCGCTCAACTTAGGTGGCTAAGGGCTGACCAGGGGACAGCTATCATGTGGAGGTTTCCCACGCGACTCCTGCACCGCCTGAAGCCGTGGGCGGCCAGGTCCGCGGGTATTTTCCATCCTCTGACCGCGGGGGCTGCAGCCAAAGGCCCAGCTCCTGGCCTCTGCGCAGTCTCATGGCTCCCTAGGCCGGGCTAGGGCTCTGCCCAGAGCAGAAGCGCTGCTGGTGTGGGTGCTGCCTCTCCACTGCCCCGAGGACAAGCGGCCATCTGAACCTTAAAGTCAAGGTCCAGTCTAGTTCACGGGAGGGCAGGCTCGGTGCGGCACTAGGGGTCCTTGTGCTAAGTAGAACCGGAGCGGGATTTGCGCCTGCCTTGGCCTCTAGTGTGCTGGCATCACCAACGCCGGGAGCGTTCGAGGGCCTGGGGTCCCGATGAGACAACGCTAGACGCTTTTTCAACTGCGGTACAGGACGCTCTTGATAAGCCCGCCTGCATTTTCGCCCCCAGCTTTAGTCTGGGCTTGGATGATGCCTGTTCTCCCCAGATTTCTGCAGCGTCTGTCCATCCACTGCGGGCTCGGGCGCGGCGCCCGCAGCCGGCTGGGCCCGAAGGCTCAGTCCCGACCCAGAAGCGCACATTCTAGAACCAGAGCACAAGTGTGGAGAGAGAGAGGGTCACATTGTAACCACTGATCTCCACTCCAGAGTTACACTCTCAGTAAACTCCCGGGGCGCGGTGTCTCCGGCCCGCAGGCGGAAGGCAGGGAAGGACCGGGCGCTCCCACTGGAGGGTCAGGCTGCCATGCGGAGCCAGGCCCCGCAGGCGCGCTCTCAGATGCCCTCGGTAGCTCAGTCACACCCGCCCGGCGGCCAGAGAGGTCCCCGGGCAGGGCGGGCACCAGTGCTCAAGATGGGGCGGGTGCGCCTTGGTGTGTGAGGCTGCCTCTCGCAAGTGACTGCTTCAGGAGCTTGGGCCCAGATGGTAGCACCTATTCTCGGTCTATTTTCTTTTCCTCCCTGACACCCCAGCCGCGCAGGTATCCGGAGCTTAAATGCTAAGGCCACTTTGTGCCTCGGCCTGGGGGAAGGGCTGGAAGCTGCGCAGTTAGCGAGGATGCGCAGGCCCGGCGGGATACTCAGACACCGAGTTCTCAAGATTACTCCCCTGGGTCAGCCTCCCCTACACCCTCCGCCCGCGAGACACATGCGTGGCAGACACACGCCCCCCCGGACTTAGGAGATGGGCCTGGGAACCAAGATCACCAAGTTGTGGTTAGGTCCTGGAGCAGCTCCTCCGCCCTCCACCCCACATTGCTTAAAAGGCAGATCGCAATCTATCCGGGAGATGAAGGTTCCCGGGAAGGACTACAAAGAGGACACATTGCTATTGAGATGTAGTGTTTATTTATCGAAAGAAAGAAAGAGAAAAAGAACAGTAGAGCAAGCTTTTCCCGCCCTTCTCTTCCTGCCTGAGTGAAGGCGGTGACGATGACGCTGGGTCTGTAATCTATATTTTGTCAAGGGTATGAAATTCATTCCGAAGGAAAAGCTCGATCAATTTATTTTTGCTGGCTGCAATAACACAGCTGGATGATGCTTTGAGCTCACGCTAGCCTGGGGCTCATCATTCATTCGCCAAGAACGGGCCTAAATGGTGCCTGTGGGATTAGGTCAATTTTAGTGGATCTACTTCGCCTCATTTGGTTACTAATTGGTTTCTTGTTTTATAAATCGAAATCTCATTTTCAGGAAATTACAAAACCCGTGCAGTCAGTCCATTGAGGTAATCCTTGGGTCAGGGGGTATTTAAATGGAAATGGCTCCACCGCGCACTGAGGGTAAAGCAACAGTGAAACTTGCCCGGGTTTTCACATGAAATGTGAGCTAGCCCTTTAGATCCATAATAGATACATCCCTTCTAATGCTACTTATGTAAATATGATAAACCAGACTTTAAGGGAAGAGGGGGACCTGGGAGAAGCAAAATTTATCTGCTAAGGTTAATGTGGCATATCTTGGAAATCTTCCAAAATAGATTATGTTTTCCTTTGTCTTCGGCCACTTTAGCTGAGGAAAATCCTTTTGTCTAAAACCCGATTTAGTTATTGCCTCCCTCACAGAGCTCATTTTCTCCTTTGCAAAACCCTGTTCCCTCGGCCCCACCGAATTACAAGAGAATCTTTAGATCTTGTTCCCACTGTAATCCCGCCGCAAAGGAAGCCGGTTTCCTCCTCATTTTAAACAGACAATCAAAGGATTTGCGAATTTTCTGCGGTAGGTCAAGTGCAGAAACGAAATCTCAGCTTACCCCCTAGCCAACTGAAATTGGGTGTGCCGAAGCGTCACTGAAAACGGGAGGTGAGGGGGTCCAGGAAGAGGGGTCCCCAGCCCACTTGGAGACTTTCGGAGGGGGGAGCCCTTCAACTAGGGTTTAGGGAGGTGCCCTCGACACCCTGAAGGACGAGCTCAGACCTGGTGTTAGATCTGGGATCCAGACAGGTAGACGCGCGCAGCCAGTTGCTTACAAAACATTAACCCAGACACAGCGTATGATTGAGATTTCGACCAGGGACATGAAGAGAAGGCAATGCTCCGTGCAAGCACAAGGTTCCTTAAAAGTGGGGCAGGGCGGGCAGGAGAGGGCGAGGGAGGCCCCTGTTAACCTGTGCCTGGACGGGCTGTTTATTAACCTGTGGGGAAGCCTCATTTTCCCTCGTAGGCGCATACTAATGAGGCGGCGACCGAGACCACAAACCAGCAAGTCTGACGCCCTGAGTTCGGAACCAGTATTTAACCCCAGCCCAACCTGGGGAGTTTCAGAGCTTTTGCGTTGCAAGGCCGCTCCGGGGCGTCTTCGGCAGCTTTGGGAGACCCTCAACATTTTAGATTTAAAGATACTTGTTGGCCCCCAACGCAAGCCTCGCACCCTTTCGGGAGCTGCCCGAGGTGTGTCTTCGGGTCACCCCTCAGCTTTGGCCCGCTCCGGGCTCGCCCCAATGCCCTGGCCTTCTCTCCCCCCCATCCCCCGCCACGTTTTCCGTTTCTGCCTTTCGCAGACCCAAGGGCGGGCGCCACCAGCGTCCCGGGCTCTCCCGCCGGGCCCTTTCCCCTATAGCCTCTGCAGTGAACCCGTCCAGCCACACCTTCAGGGTGCTTATGTCTGAGCTGGGAAACAACAACAAACAAACAAACAAAAAAAACTTCGTAGTTTTCCGTAAATCAGAGGAGGATAAATTGGCTGACACAGGAAGAGCAGAGGAAAGGTGACAAGGCGAAGGGGAGTGTACAGGTAGCTGCGGCAGGAGCCCTCCCAGAAGGACCGCAGGGACCAGGGCAGCGGAGTCACGTTGGGGACGGAAACTGGGGCCTGCTGAAGAGTCAGGAGGGGTTGACCCGGCGCGAGGGGGTAGAGGAGTCCCGGGTGCGGGCGGGGAGATCAGTGTTTGCAGAGCGGCGGGGAAATCGTTAGATTTATTTAGACGTGCAGACACCCAGAAAAACCGGATTCCAGCTCTCGGAGGCTCTGGGTTCCTCATCGCTTCGGTTTCCACGCGCTTGCGTAGGAAGCAGCTCCTCGCCAACACCTTTTAAAAGTCCAACTCCACGTTTTATACTGACAGATCTTCCCCAAACCCACAGTACGTACGATGCGAGTGTGTTCATCATTTCGCACTTCATGGTGATTTGCCCTTTAACTCAATAAATCACCTCATTTTCGAGGGAGAGGGGTAATGTTAAATTTTGTTTAATGATATAACGATAACATGATTTAACTACCTAGTTAAAATAATTCTAGCGGCAGCGCTATTAAAAGGTATCACCTATAAATAGTTTAAGATAGATCTCCTCAAGTTTATTCTTTTTTTTTTTAATTTTCTTTTTGCAAACAGGTACTCTAGCAGATGCCATATTAATTTCAAAACAATCAGCCACAAGGCCTTGAGCGTTTTGTGTTTTAGGTATCCTAGGGGAAGTGGTCTGTGGCACAGCCTCAAAACATCTTGCCGTGGCAACATTAAGGAGGGAAAAGACTGTCTTTGTTAATAGAAAACGGTATCTGGAAGCAGAAAAGTCGAATGATTACGTCCAGAAGGGAACGAATATATTGCTACGAAGTTGTTAGCACCTCAAAGTAACTGAGTTCAGAAAAGCCTGTGCAGTTCTTTTTGGGGGAGAAGGAGGGACAAGGTGTGTGTAAGGCGGGGGCTTAGGAGGGGAAAGGAAGGAAGGAGGGTGGCGCAGGGATGCTTAAGCTTCGGGCTGGAAATCCTCCTCCAGCTAACATTTTTCCGAAGAGGATTAAAGTCAAAAGCCAAAGGGAGGAGAACGGCTGGAAGGCCGGCAGCCAATCAGGAAGCCCGCCGGGAACCGGTGGGACCGGGCGGGTCTTCCCGGGTGGCTCCCGGCGGGCAGCGGCTCTGAGCGTTCGCTGGGTGTGCGGACCAGCCGGGACTCGGGAAAAGGATCCTAAGGAAAACTTGGGGAGGGAAGGAAAGTGTCTCTCATCTCATAAACACGCTAGGATCTACCCAAGAGTCCTCGCTGGGTCGTGGTGTTGGGAGCTTCTCCCTGAGATCCTGCGGGGGCGCAGACTTCCCGGAGAAACCCAGTTGGCTCCGGGGGAGGGAGTTTAACCTTGGCGGGGGCAGAGAGGGCGGGGCTGACTCCGCACTGTCCCCTCCGCACCGTCAGGGTCGGCGGGTGGGAAAGGGTGGGGGCAGGCAGGGGGCGCCCGGAAATCGGGAGTCCGCGCTCACGCAGGCGTGCGCGGGGCACAGTTGCGGGACTAGTAGCTCGTCGCCAGCTGGGTCGGGGTTCCGTAGCTAAAGGACGTCTCTGTGTCTCCACAGGGCTCGGAGAGGCTTGGGGCCACTCGAGTAGGACCAGCCCCCTGGACAACGTTGGCAGAGAACTGGGCTCCCATTTGCTCCAGGTACAGGCGCTGTTTCCCGGCGGCGGAGGGCCTGGGTGTCTGGCTCTGCATAGGGCTTCCAGTTTCTAAAAAAAAAAAAAAAAGGAAAAAAAGGAAGGGGGTGTGTGGGATCCAGCCTGGACCTAGTCACCTCACAGCCCAATGGCTCCTACAAAGTTAAACCTTTAACTCTTCACTTCCCTGGGTGCAGACGACAGCCTCAAGAAGACAAGAGGGCGGCTAGGTGACAACCAACACGACACGTGGCGTTCGGAAGGTGGCCCTGCAAGGCCCTAACAGGGCTGCTGGACCAGGGGAGGGGGGCGCCATTTGTCCCCATGGTGGGGGGGGGGGACTAGAATGCTCATGGTCAGGCCACAGAGCTATCCTGAATGAAGGATTTACAAAGGGGATAACAAGAATCTGGTAGAAATGGCAGTCAGTTCTTTAAGACCACACATTCCGGACCCAGCTGTGTCTGCAACTCCTTTCATCTCTCTACAGTGTGGGTTCCCTCCTCGCTCCCCGGAGCTCTAAGCCCAGGCGTGTACAGACCCCTGGGTACGCACGTACACACCCCTGGGTAATAAGTTTGACCTATGTGAGGCGCCCATTAACTTGCTGTTTGTAGTACTCACCGTTTTAAATTGCCCGTTGCCCCGCTTAAGCCACAGAACAAATATTTTAAATTGCAAAACTCCCGGTGGCATTTTTAAGTTTGACACTTGTCCCCCACCCGGAATTCTATTATTTATTCAAGTTCTCTGGGAGCTCCTAGTGTGGGAGCCTGGAACCTAAGCAGCATCAGAGGAATCTAAGCTGGTTCTCACCACCACCCACCCCAGGGTTGGCACGAATGGCATCTCTTGGCAGGAGCTCCTGTCCCACCACTACCCTGACACTCTCTCCCTTCCAGACACCAAAAAGATTTTAGTTTCACAGAGCAAAGTAAGGGTTTGGGCCAGCATTCCTTCACTGACCTGGCCCCAACCTCTGAATTTCTCTAGAAAAGTGTTACCTTTCTTTTCTGAGAATCTTCTAATCTTTTCCTATTCCAAACCAAATCATTCAGAAATATAAATAAGACAACAAAACTCAAACTCTCTCTCACCCCTTCTATCTCTTGCCCAGTCTCTTTCTTCTTCACCCAGTTTTTGGCCGGAGTTAGATCGCAATGTCAATAGCTTACTTCCCTCTGCATTCACTCTCTCATCCCTGCAGCCTAGTATTTCTCCCACCAGTGGTGCTCCACACAGGCCCTACCACATTCTGACAGCCTGAATTAGATGCTTATCTCTTCTGAGCTGATCCATTCCACAAATATAGGCGGGTCAATTGCCAGCCAGCCAGGAATCCTTGCCCTTATAGAGTTTAGATTCTAAGGAGAACAGCCTTAGACTCGAGCGCCACATAGTCTATCAGGTGATACTGGTGTCTGGAGAAAAATAAGAAGGGAAAGGAGAACTAGTGGAGAGGCCCTCACTAAGGTGACATTTGGGCAAAGAGCTGAGAGAGGTGATACTGATAACTTGATGCTCTTCCCCTTTCTCAGTTTCTAAAGTCACATTATTTCCCAGATTCTTCTCCCTCTCTGCCTGTTCCTTTTTGATTTTCCCATCTCTTGGGTGGTCTAAAAAGACCGTTATTTCCCCAAGTTTCTAGCTCTGTTTCTCTTCTCACAGCTTCAAGGCCTCCTGGGTGATCTTGGCCATCACTAGTGGTGACCCCAGCTAGTTTCTCCAATGTAGATTCACCTTTTGAGCTGCAGTCCTTTATTTCCTATTGCCAATTGTAGGCATATGAGGGGAATATGCATGCAACCAAAGTTTAGTATCTCTAAAACAAGAATGCATTATCAACTTCCTCCACATTTTCACTCATACAAAACTCTCAGTGTGCTTTCCTGAATTTTCATTCTTGGTTAATTATGTCACCATTTGCCCAACACCCTCCCTGAAACCTTGAGGTCAACCTCCATTTTTGTCTTTGTTACCCATTAGTATGCAGCCCAGGCCAGAACCATCTTTACCTTAGACTCTTCCCACTTTTCTATCCACCAGTGACATCTAGTTTCAGGCTTGACCCTGAAGTTACCCTCTCTTATCTTCTCATCCCCACGCCTTCTTCCTGGAGGTCACTGTCTGTAGTCTACCTACCAGGAAAAAAAAAAAAAAAAGACAAAACAAAACACATCTAAGAGTGTTATTCTCCTGCTTAAGAGCCACTGTTGTAACCCTAATGCCTACAGGAGCCATTCCAGATTCCTCAGATTGACATTCCAGACTCAGAAAATCCATTGTGGGTGTTGTTCCTTAGCTCCATCTCTTGTACATCAGGCTCATCATCTCAGAACACAGTAGATCTGTCCTCTCCTCAGTCTCTGCCTTTGCCACACCATCCTTCTGCCTAGAATAAGTGGCTCGTTCTTCCATCTCCAGTCCAGGTTTCCTATTAAAGCTTCCATTCAAACAGCAGTTCCTCTAAGCATACAGCATTATTTGGACAGAGTTTTGTTTTGTCACCCTGGCTAGAAGGATGTCATCATAGTTTACCACAACCTCAAACTCCTGGGCTCAAGCAATCCTCCTGCCTCAGCCTCCCAAGAAGCTGGGACTATAGGCATGTACCACCATGCTCAGCAAATTTTCTCTACTTTTAGTAGAGATGGGATCTAACTCTTGCTCAGACTGGTCTCACACTTCTGACTTCAAGTGACTCCCCTCCAGGCCTTCCCAAAAGCTAGGATTACAGGCAGGGGACACTGAGCCAGCAACTGCCTGTACCCAGCCAATAAGGCCTCTTTGATTCCACCTCAGGCCTCTGGTTGCTCAGCCTCATCTATTCAGCAGTGCCTATTCAGTTGTGTGTCATTATATCTATCTCGGTCACTTGCCCCTTACTCCTTCAGAACAAGGTCTGACTCATCTTGCCTGAACTGAGGCCTTTCATAGAGATAGAGAGACAGTGACAGTCTTAGACTTTCCCTCATGGAGAGCCTGTCAGTCTGACATGTCAGACTTAAACACATGTACACATATGTACTACAGCACTCCTCTGTGGACTTGCTGCTTGTAAAGCCTCTCATCTCCTAAATCCCTCTCTCCTGAACTCTTTTCAGAGTCACTGGCCTGCTTCATTTTGTCTACAAACTTTAGACTCCCAGCCCTTCCCACTCGACCAGTGCCGACTGCATGAGAGCTTTCCCAAACCCTGCTGTTACTCTTTTTGTTACTGCACACGAATGTGGAGTACTTCCAGACTGACATGGGAGACTCTGGGTCTTTCAGCCCAGCCTAACCGATTTCTTATTGGAGGCTGTGATTTTCTCCAGAACTTGTGTGTGAGTCTGTGTGTTTCAGGTGTTTCCTTTTGTTCGTTTTTGGTGGTTCCTGAGTCTTGGAAGGCATTGGCTTTATCCACCACTTCTTGTGAATTTCCCCACTGGGCTGCATGCCCTACATGCTTACAAGTTTAGAGTGAACAAAAGAGGGGACTCACATGGCTGGGTTTTTATGCCCTTTTCCCCTGCCAGCCCATGTCCACTCCATCTCCCTACCTTTCTGGCTGAATGTCTCTAACTTCTGTCCTCCCCCCTCCCATTTCTCCAGATGGCCCAGCGGGCTCTCCATTCACTCTATTTCTGCTTCCCCAGACCCTGGATGGCTTTATCTTTGTGGTGGCCCCAGATGGGAAGATCATGTACATCTCGGAGACAGCCTCCGTGCACCTGGGTCTTTCTCAGGTAGGTGAGTGGTTCACATTCCAGGCTGTGGTGTTTGCAGCCAGAGCTGGGGGAGGGGTGGGTTTCTCCAAACCCCTATATTTGCATTTGTGGAGCTAGAAACCTCACAGCCAGAGGATTCTTTAAACAGATCTGTATTTTCCTATTCCTCAACTTTTTTTGAACTTTCAGCTTCCACCCCAGGCCCAAATAGTGACCACTTTTTTTAGTCTCTACCAAAAACCAGACACAGTGCAAGGAGGTTGCACACTTATTCCATGACGTCTTTACTAGGACGTTACCAGGGAGCTGCTGCTGCTACTACTACTCATTATTACTGCTATTATTGTTGTTATTATTATTATTATTCCTAGGTAAAGAACCCAAGGCTTTATATAGACTGCAGTAGGTAGCAGGTGGCAGAGTTGGAACTCTGGGCAATTCCGTAACTCTGGCTTATGTCCTCCTGGTCCTGTAGACAGATCCGAGGGCCCAATCCTTGAGCCTCTTTACACGGCGGGGATGGTGATCTCCTCCTCTTTACAGGTAGAACTGACGGGAAACAGCATTTACGAATACATCCACCCAGCTGACCATGACGAGATGACGGCGGTGCTCACGGCGCATCAACCCTACCACTCCCACTTCGTGCAGGGTAAGGCAGACCCGCCCGCCGCGCTCAGGCCTTGGAGGCCTCTTGTGGTAATGTCCCCGTAGTCGCGGCAGGGACCGGCGCACGCCCTGAGCCTCCCTCCGCTCCTCTCTCCCAGAGTACGAGATCGAGCGCTCCTTCTTCCTGAGGATGAAGTGCGTGCTGGCTAAGAGGAACGCCGGCCTCACCTGTGGCGGCTACAAGGTGCGTGACTGAGCTGAAAGACTGAAGCTGGGGGTCGTCGCAGGGGGTCAGACACAGGCGAGAGAGGCCTGGGAGGGACGATGGCGCGGCTGGGACCGCCCCTAGGGCGCCCTCCGCGCGCTTCGCGTGGGTCGCTGAACCTCGTGAACACCTGGGAACGCTTAGGCTAAAGTCTGACCGGTCCAGATACTGTGCCGGGCGCGGAGGCTCTTCACCTGTGCCACTAGAGACGGGCCATAGGGGTCAGCGGTCTCCCAAGTGGCAAAATAACTTTGGTGAATTTGTAGCGTTTGGTCATAGCGTCGGATTTTGACCTTGGGAGAGGTTAAGTAGCAGAGCGTTAGCGCAAAGCGGCAGGTCTCAGGTTGAATGCTATTGAAACACTGCTAGAAAGCAGGTTCTAGGGCCCCAGCCATTCCTATGCCTTAGAGCTGGTGGGACCCGCATCCGCAGTTTTACAAGCTCCTAGATGAATTCTGTGTGGGGTGTGCTGTCTTGAGACACCTTGGAGCACCAATAACTTCGGACGCCTTAATGCAAAGGCGTGCCCTCACATCGTCCTGTGGCTGACCGGAGTCTCCCCAAGTTTCATTCCCTTCCCTCCTGGGTGGGGGGGTCCTTTCCGACTGTGGTGGAATTCTCACCCCATCCCCGCTGCCGCAGGTCATCCACTGCAGCGGCTACCTGAAGATCCGCCAGTACAGCCTGGACATGTCCCCCTTCGACGGCTGCTACCAGAACGTAGGCCTGGTGGCTGTGGGGCACTCCCTCCCTCCCAGCGCGGTCACGGAGATCAAGCTGCACAGCAACATGTTCATGTTCCGCGCCAGCCTGGACATGAAGCTCATCTTTCTGGACTCCAGGTGGGTGGGCGGGGCGGGCACAGCTGCCCCCAGCATGACAGCGGCCCTGCTTAGTGACTTCAGCTTTCTGTTGATTCCATATGGGCCCATTTTGCAGATGAGCATTGACTGCTCGGGAAGGGCACTCAGGTCTGAGCCGTCTGTCGTAGGTAGGGGACGCTCCTGCACCCTGGCCTGCACTTATCCGAGGGGATTGCTTTCCTCAGGGTGGCAGAGCTGACCGGGTACGAACCTCAGGACCTGATCGAGAAGACTCTGTATCACCACGTCCATGGCTGTGACACCTTCCATTTGCGCTGCGCTCACCACCTGTGTAAGACACCAGCCTGCCTGGTTCAGGGGTGGGGGTGGGATTTCAGTCCACGGCAAGGGACAGGTGGGAGCCCTCCTAGAGTTCTGGTGTGATGTGGGCTGCTAGGACACGGGGCCCCATCAGGTTTCTCTGACATTGTGTTAGTGGAGGACCGATAACACAGGTGAAGGGGGAGTTTCTGGTCAGAATCCCCTCAGGAGGTGTCTTATTCACCTATTGATATTTCCCCCCACCTTTGAACCTCACTGAAGCTGTGAACAAAGCCAAGGCTAGTCAACTTGGCTCAAGAGCATTGACTCCCTGGACTTTTGATACAGCTTTGCTTTGAGCTTAATTTCCCTGGACAGAGACTGTGAGTCTCAGAGTTCTGCTGTCCAGACCCTTCCTTCTGTGGTTAGAAAAGGGAATCTGGGGGCAAACCTTCCACTATGAGTGTTGCTCCCTTTGCAAATGGTGGGGGACCACCTTGTTATCATCCCTATAAGAGGGATCAGAGGACTCGGAGCAAGTTCATTTGGAAATTTGCCTGCTGTGTCTCCCTCCAGCATGGCAGGTCTTAGGGGCCCACAGGAGGCCCTGACTTTCACCGCCGGGGGTTGCATTTAGAACCAGTCTAGGCGGGTTCCCTACCATTTGCCTCTGTCTCTCCATCAGTGCTGGTGAAGGGGCAGGTGACCACCAAATACTACAGGTTCCTGGCGAAACATGGCGGCTGGGTCTGGGTGCAGAGCTACGCGACCATCGTGCACAATAGCCGCTCTTCCAGGCCACACTGCATCGTCAGTGTCAACTATGTCCTCACGTGAGTGCAAGCGGGGACCCCTTCACCCACTCCAGTGAACTTGGTTACTACGAGGGTGCGGGTGGCAGGAACCCAGGGTAAGCGAGGCTGAGGTCCACAGAAGTGTCGGTTTGGCCCCGGAGTATTGGCTTCCCTGGGAGGAGGCGGGTTGAGCACTTTTATCTTTCTGAAGAGGCTTTCTTCCTTGTATTCTAGAGAAAGATTTAGGAGTTTTTTCCATCACAGTCCATATTTGCTTTCTTCTTTCTTAACCTTTTAAGCAAACTCTGCATTAAATAAAACTTAATGCAGCAGAAAGAAAAAGAGGGAAAGGGATCCAATGTACGGAGGCATTTATGGTTAACAAACAGGACATCTGTTTCACTTTTCCAAATCTGGGGTTTGAAGTTCTTAATTTTAACCAGAGTCGCCAATCAAAGTTGAGAGTTCTGAGAGAGTGGTTTTCCCCCTGAACCACAAAGGGGGCTTAAGTGACCAGGAGAGTCTGACTTTAACTCTCAAAAAGCAAAGGGACCCGAGCTAACACTGCAAAGTCTTGGCCGGCTCCCAGCCGGGAGTAATCTCTTCCATAGGCGAGGAGGGGCACCACCTGCGGGAGCAGCTGACTGGGCGAGCGCGGCGGCCTGCATTTCAGCCGCCTTCTTTCTAGAAACAATAATCATTTCTGGTTGTCAGTGTGGCCCTGCAAGCTGATCACGTGGCCTAGTTCAGTATAATGTTTGTGAAAGTCGAATTGCTTAGGGTTGAAGCCTTTATGAAGAACCCCTTTGTATGTGCAGTTGCCTTTTTATTTTTATTTTTTTTTAAAGGAGGTTGAAATTCTTGTGATTTTAGGGAACCTCAAGGATTATTTACTTTGGGAGCGCTGACACACCAGGCACTTAGTAGAAGGCTATTCAGACATTAAGGAATTGGTTAAGGGGTGCTGTTTGGAATCAGACTATACAGGTGCTATGGGTGATGAGGACTATATGCATTCTACTTCTTTTAAATTGCCAAATTAAAAATGTAGTAGTGGGAAATATGTTTGACAATAAGACTATTTGCTCTGTGTCTTGTTTAATAAGAAAATTTAATACAACAGACTTAGAAAATGAATTTGGTTTAGATAAGGATTTAATATTCAATAATAATAGCTAGTTATTAAGAAGAATCTTTTAATTTCTTTTAGTAAGCCGTGTTAAAAATCAATATTATTAGTTTTTTTGATAGTAGCAAGAAGGCTGTGTACTTTGATATAGAACAGAAAATTTCCCAATATTTTGGGTATTATGAAACAAAACCACCTATTTTATGAAAGCAATTCTTTGTATTATTAAAATAAACGGAAAAAGGCAAAACATAATTCATAAAATAAGCCACTCTGTGAAGTAGAAGTTTTAAAGGGTGAAAAATTATGTCTGCTTACCATGGAAAGAAAAAGGACATTTTTAAAGAAGGCATTTTGTATGTCTGAGACATTACAAGCATTATACATACACTCTGTTCTCTGGTGGGTGCCTGTGGTTAGTAATCGTTTTTTTTTTTTCTTTTTTTCTCTTTTTTTTTATCAAACAGCAGGGTATGTAGTCATACAGACCCACATAAATGATCTGAATGCAAGTTAGACCTCCCTATGGGTAAACTTAATTTATATTTGGAGTCATTTTGAAATACGTAGCATTCTGTTTTGTCTTCCAGTAGAAAAGTGTGTTTTTTTCTTCTGTTGATTCTGTCATTCCTCACTTTTCACACTTCTTTAGAGCTTCAGAATTAAGCAGTCAACCGTCCATGAGATTAGAAAAGATGTAATGAGGATAAATAAGTGATTTATAGGATCAAAAATAGCATGGCATACATTTTGGGGGAACATTTTATACCTCAAAATGAAAATAGAAATAAATACACAGAAGCATGTGTACATAGGCAAGCAAGATGAAAAGCTGAAATTGATTACTCTTTTATGAGTTTCAGCCTCAATTCCTTGTATAAAAATTCTTAGGACAATTTTTATAGCTGCAAATGTGGAAACTGCTTTAGATGAAATGTCATCAAGTGGCTCTGTGTGTGTTGACAGGATTTTCATAATGAACAGGTTGCAGTTTGTTTGATGTGTATATCACACATCTGGCTGGAAGTTACTAATTTACATTGTCTTAGCAAATTAAATAGATGGCTATTGATTCTCTGTGGTGGTAGTGAACTACCACATACATTTGTTTTTAGGGCTATTTCCTTGTGAAGCCTGAGAATGATAAGTGAATTATTTCCTACACTACCTCAAACGATGTACAGAAAACCACAAGCTCCCAAATAATTTGACATAGCAGATGTCTTTCAAATTTAAACATTTTAATAGCATACGTTTTGAGAGGATTTTCATGTCATGAAAGTACTGAGTATTTTTAAAAAGCATTGGATAAAGTTACATTCTTATGAAGCTCATTTAAAAAAAATTCCTGATGGTAAATTTATTGCAGAAGTTAAAATATGCCTAGAAAAATGGTCATTATTATCTAACAAAAGTCACAGTGAATAGAAAAATTCAGTCACTTTGCTTTAATAAGCAATTGCAACACTGCAGATAGGGAAACAGGATAATTTTAGAGGCAGGTGGCACACGTGTATGCACTGGTGCTTTTTACTGACTTTTGTATGTGTTCTGAAAATCTGGAAAGGAGAATGAGAAGATGTTATAATTAAATGTAAAAAGCTCTTTTAGTTTTTCTGAGTCTCTGAGTTTCTAAAGCTCTTCATTACCCACTCACCCCCCAAAAAACAAAAAGCTCACTAGTTCATTATTTTCTATGAGACACACATGTTTGCTTTACTTGCCACATCAAAAAAATCTTTCTTATAAAATATGAGTGTCCACAGGGTTTGAAGTAAGTGTTAAGTACGTTAGGCCTTCCTCTCTGATTATTTTTGAGAGGTTAAGTGAATGGGGCTAGTGTCTAGGAACAGGGAAGTTGGGGAAAGTCTAGATAATGCAGAGAGTGAAAGGAAAGTATACTGTCTAAAGACCTAAATGATTTTCTTGAATGAATATTTTCTTGAGTTTGTTTAATTAGTAGTATTAATTATTCATAGCCAGGTCAGATGAAAAACCTTAGTACGTAATGTGAAGAAAATTGAAAATGTGGAACACCTGATAAACTATGAAAAGGAATTCCTACAAAAAGGAAGAGTCTTGGCTCTACGTGTGTTTTTTGACTTCATATATTTTAAAAGTAAGAATTATTCTGACACTTTTAAGGATAAACTGATGAAGTATAAAAAAATCCTATTTTAAAATATTTTTAAAACCCTAAACTTTAAAAATATTAAAGTTGAAAGGCTGGTACAAATGAACCTTCATATTCATGCCATCAAGATCCAGCAACTCTTAAACATTTTTCCATATTCGGTATATTACTCTACCTATATGTGTGTTTTCTCTACTAAATTATTGCAAAGTAAGCTACATGCATTATGATACTTCATCCCGCAAATAGCATTTTTCTACATACCACTGATTGTACCGTATATGATGGCACATTTAAAGTGTTCAAAATTATTGTGTGTAGAAGCTTGCAAAAATACAGATGAGAATAGTTTATCGATGCCATTAAAAATGATCCACTGCTCTTCGTGTATGACCTTCATGTATGACCTAGGCAAATTTAGGGGTGATTTTTATGATGGCACTTCTGTAGGATATATTTCTAAATGTTAGTGCACTTTAAACTAGATTTCTAATGAGAGTTATAAGCTAATGTAATTCTGTTTTTTTGTGTCTGGAAAGTAGAGAAGAGAGATTAGATTTAATGAATGATTTGGAAATCTTGGAATTAGACAGATTTAATATTTCAATCATTTTTTTGGTAGTAAGGGTTATTAATTTATTTATTTTGAGACAGTGTCTCTCTCCATTTTCCAGGCTGGAGAGCAGTGGTGTGATCGTAGCTCACTGCAGCCTCCAACTCTTAAGGTTCAAGAGATCCTCACATCTCAACCTCCCAAGTATCTATAATTATAGGAAGGTACCACCATGTCTGGCTAATTTTTAATTTTTTTGTAAAGAGTAGTCTTTGTATGTTGCCCAGGCTGGTCTCAACGCTCACCTTGGCCTCCCAAAGTGCTGGGATTACAGTTGCCTGGCTATTTTCTAAGTTTAGACAGAACTAGAACACTGCTTTTGTGGAAAATCTCACATGGTGTTTTAGAGTGATTCACTGAACATATGGAAGGAAATAGATTTTCGTGTTTAATTTTCTATTTCTGTGTTACTAAAAGCAGAAACAACAGGGGCAATTTACATTAGTGGTATGTATAATATTTACGATCTACTAAATATAACTTTTGAATTTGTAGAAAAATTAGGGCAAATGCCAAAGGAGACACACAGTAAGTACTTCCTTAATGTCAAATGGAGTTTCTATACCATAATCACCCCAGGTCCTATAGTTTCTGTTATTGTTTTAATATCATGATATGTTAAGCATAACCACCAACCATTGTTGAGAACCACTGTGGTTCTCATAATTAGAAAGGATTTTAAAATATTACCATATTCTGTGAATATAACACCTTACAGCTCTTTACCATAGAGCATCATGTATACAATATGGTCATGCTGGTTTCTTCTTTTCAGTACATTACTGGTGCTGAGTTAATTTAGATATTCAAATTTTAGAAAATGTATTATTTATTTAAAGGTCAGTGATACTCTTCTTATTACTAAGAACTTTTAGGGAACACATTTCAAAAACTTGACTGATTATATATTTGGATATATATATAGTTATCTAAATACATTTTCTTTTTTTTTTGTTGGCAAAAATGCACTGATGTATATCATTAAATTAAATTTGGTCTTTAATTGTGTTTCTTTTTTATGATAATACTGCGTATCAAAGTCCTCTTCAGATGATCTTTAATGTAACTTAATGTTTATATTACAGAAATAGATTAAAGGCATTTTTATATTAATAATAGTTTGGGGTTTTTTTTGAGACAGAGTCTAATTTTGTCACTCTTGGTAGAGTGCTATGGCATCATAGCTCACAGCAACCTCAGACTTTTGGACTCAAGGGATTCTCTTGCCTCAGCCTCCTGAGTAGCCGGGATTATAGGTGCCCGCCACAATGCCCAGCTATGTTTTTAGAGACAGGGTCTCACTTTTGCTCAGGCTGGTCTGGAACCCATAAGCTTAGGCAATCCACCCTCCTCAGCCTTCCAGAGTGCCAAGATTAGAGGTGTGAGCCACCACACCCGGCTTTGTATTAATAATAATTTTGTAACTACCAAAGTACTTTGTTAAAATGAAGAGCTGGGAGATTTAGACTCTGTTGAAATACACATTACCAGTACTCCCTTCATCTTATTCGTCATACAATTTTTACTTATTACATTTTATCAAAGTGATTTGTATTTAGTTTCAAATTCATCTTCTATGAACTTACAAACTTGGTATTTTTTTAAGCACACACTGAATGCATATCTCTTTCAAAGGCTATCATGTTAGTTACCCAATTATTTTCTTTGACAGTTCTGCAGGTTGGTTGGGTCAGAAATGGCATTGCCTATTTTCTAGGTGTGGAAACTGAGGCTCAGCCATGCTGAGTAAGTGATGAAGCCAGAATTAACAGCTGGTGTCTCAGCTCCCACTGTGTCCTGCTCTTCTCTTGGTGGAGGGGTGGGAGTGGGGGATAGTGGGGAAGAAAATGAGAGAGGCATGGATTTGAATGAGACCAGCAGCATCCAGCCCACCCAACTTCAAGATAGGCTTTGATCTGAATTCATGATGGAAGATTAAGAAGCTGCCTCTGTCTCCGCTTCGAAAGTGTGTACAGACAGTGACATTTTCTTGACTAAAATTTAGCAGTGCTATCTTCTCAATGACAGTCAATTAAGAATATATCATTTCCCCCTGTAAGTTCAACTAATGACATTTTCATTTTGTAAGAAAAAAATGTGGCCTGTGAACTTTTTAGTTTTTTACTGAATCGCTTGAGTCTCGATAACACAGATACCTTATTCCTATTACTATTTTATTTCCAAAATCAGATTTAACACTTTATGTTCTTGCTAAACAAAAGAGTTAAACCAAATGTCAGTGCATTGGCAACCCAAGGCATCCTTTTTATCAGATGTGACACAAATTGCCTCCTGTGGCAGCAGGGTATTTCCTTCATGGTGTGTGTGTGGCATTGGCCCTTTTCTGCCTTTGAGAGAGATTGGAGGACATCTGATGGCAGCAGGGGGTGTTCCCTGGGGGTTCTCTTCAGAGGCAGGGGGTGGAGAACTTCCCAGCATTCTCGGGGCTGCTGTGCCATCCTTTAACCCCTGGCACTGTGGCTGCCCAGTTGCCTCTCCCTCCCCAGGCCTCTCTGGCCTCCACTCCTTCCTTTGTTGTTCCCCTGACCTGGAGGGTGCTGACTCACAGGCGTCCCATTAATCCCCGGGTGGAGGCCACTTGGAGTGTGATAACTGACCGGCCTGTCTGCGCTCCCCTGGATTTCTCTTAGTCTGGCTGTGGGGAAGAAAGGATTTTGATCTTTGAGTCACATCACAGACACATGGATCATTGCCATATTTGAAGGCACAGACTCATACATGTTATTATAATGGATGGAGAAATTAAAACGAGGCTTTACTTGAACTCCAGAAAAACATGTTTTTGTCTACTGACTTAGTTTACTTATACGAGGGCCATTGTTATGTTTGATACAGGTGTGTTTGTATGTGGCAGGTGAGGGTATGTGTATCTCAAAAATTTAGTAAAAAGCTGATGCTTCTTTCCCCTAATCAAGTTCTTCCTCTCAGTTCTCTGTTCTTGCTGGCTTGTGACATATCCCAAGATGAGCAGATGGTGAGAGAAAATTCACTGGGGTGGATGTGCTGGTGTCGATGTTTAAGTTTTCATGCAGAAAGGATTGGTTAGAATTTAAATGAAAACTGAATACCTGGGTCAATGAAAGAATTTAACACTGTGCCTCGCTTGAAGGGGTCACCCGCCTATCCCAACTCCTCTTCCCCTGCCTCAGACATTCCAGGGAGCTGGCAGGGGAGAGGGTTGTCCATGGTGGTGGCAGAGCTGGGATGACAGGGGAACTTACTTTCATAGGGCATTGACAATATTTGAAGTTTGGCTAAGCCTGGTCTATCTGTTTGGCATCTGTGACTTTTACTTCAGAAAGTGATAATGCAATAGGATCATGATTTTGTTTTTATAGAGACCCATGGTACCATTCCAAGCAACCTGTGAGAGAAAGGCATGGGCTTTGTTGCCTGACAGATGTGGGTTAAAATTATTCTGCCACAAAATAGCTATGACAATGTGAGAGGATCACTCTACCCCTTTGATTCTGTTTTCCCTTCTGTGAAGTGGGGACATCCATACCCACCTTTTACAGATTTAGAGAGGATTAACGGAAATTATATATATATATAGTGCCCAGCACAGTACCTGGCAGAAAGCCATACTCAAAATATCTTAGTTGTTAATTGGCTCTTGCCAACTGCGTGATGTCAACTAAAATACTTTGTAAGAGAATGAATAGTTACCTCCTTAACCTGACTTTGTATATTCTCAATTCCACGAATTTCAGTGTTCATTTTCTCTCCTCTCCCAGACCATTGATGCACAAAGCTCTAAGCACTGTGTTCTTTGTGTCTGGCAGTTTCTGCAGTTTGGTTAGGCTCATCCTGTTTCCCAGGGCTGCCACTGTACACTCTAAAGGGAGTGGAGATTCCTGTATGGAGGGAGGACAGCCAGCATTTATCCAGGGCCTTCTTTCTGCCAGGGATGAGAGAAGGTGCTTCACATAGGGTACTTCCCTGGGAAAAAGAAGCTTCTAAGAAACTAAGCTTTTACTAAATTTCTAAGGTTAATGTAGTTGGGACCAGAGTTTTATCAGCTGTTTTCATTGCATAAAACAATGAAATACTGACATTTCTGATGTTGTTCAGTGGAATCTTTTGTATATTTTTCATTGTTCTACGTGGACCGAGTGTGGCATCTCCAGTGTTTTAAAACAGAGTATAACACATTGCAACAATTACTTGCATGAACACACAAAACAATAATCCTAGCATTTTTAAAGCAGTTAACAATTTACTAGGCAAAATAGAAGAGTTCCACTTAAATATTTAAGAAGCCAGATTAGCTCTGTTTGAAATGCTATGGTACACTTGCACTATTTGCTGAGGGCATGGAATTCAAAGGAG
Organism: Nycticebus coucang; assembly: GCF_027406575.1. Classification (NCBI taxonomy): domain Eukaryota; kingdom Metazoa; phylum Chordata; class Mammalia; order Primates; family Lorisidae; genus Nycticebus; species Nycticebus coucang. The sequence goes on along the minus strand of NC_069784.1, from coordinate 76,949,098 downwards.
CTCAAAATGAGGGTGGGGCTATCAGGGTAGGGATGGGATTTTAGGGGTTAGAAAGGTCTTTGAGATGGGCCAGTGACCTATATATATATATATTTGTCACATTGTTCTTTTTCTAGTAAGTATTCCCGGTAACACAATTGGCATCACTCTTCAGATTACATTCAAACAGTGATTGTCTTGCTGTTGTCTAAATTGATTTTTGTTTCTTTACTCTGAACTTTATAGTTGTAATTGAACATGTTCCCTAAGGACTGGACACTATTTTCCCTAAGGCTCTTGTCTTTCCCAAATTAGTACCAGTATATCTTCAACATGTTCACTCTTCTTTTTTTTTTTTTAAGCATCTAGGCATAGGTTTTTTAAAGTTTGTAGAGATACGAATATTTTGAACTGAATGTAAATCTTATTGAAATGAATGTGTGGTGCTACTGTATAATATATAATGCATGTGTATAATAATTGTAGTTTTCTTTCTTTTTTTTTGAGACAGAGTCTCACTTTGTCACCCTTGGTAGAGTGCTGTGGTGTCACAGCTCACAGCAACCTCAAACTCCTGGGCTTAAGTGATTCTCTTGCCTCAGCCTTCCAAGTAGCTGAGACTACAGGCACTCACCACAACACCTGGCTATTTTTAGAGATAAGGTCTCACTCTGGCTCAAGCTGGTCTCGAACTTGTGAGCTCAAGAAATCCACCCTCCTCAGCCTCCCAAGTGCTGGAATTACAGGCATGAACTACTGTACCCGGCAATAATTGTATTTTAAAAATTATTTTCAGAAAGAAAATGTGAGGCTGACAAATTTGGATGACAAAAGCCAGCATATTGGAGATGGAGGTGCAAAGTCCCTCTTTAGCTAGTTCCAGACTTCAGGGCCAGAGGGCTTCGTTTTATACTATAATCCTGCTGCTATTAGACTATGACACAGTCTAACCCTTAAGCTTCTTAGTTGGATGTTTCAAACCCCGACGGGAATACATCACAAGATATTTGAAAAATATATTATCAATTGAGATAGTATTACATTTTATCAGGCAACATAGCGTATTTTTAAAGAGGTTGGGCCCTGGAATCTATTGCTGATTCAGATCCTAGTGTTGTTACTCACTAGTTCAATGACTATGGGCAAATTGCTTAAATTCACTACCTCTGTCTCTCTCTTGCTTTTCTGACACAGAGTCTTACTCTGCACCCAGGCACTGGTACCACCGTAGCTCATAGCAACCTCAGACTCCTGGGCTCAAGTGATTCTCTTGGTCCAGTTTCTTGAGTAGCTGAGACTATAAGGTGTGAGGCACCATGCCTGTTAATTTTTTGTTTTTTGTAGAGATTGGGTCTCGCTGTTGCCCAGGCTGGTCTTGAACTCTTGACTTCAAGTGATCCTTGAGCCTCTGCCTCTCAAAGTGCTAGGATTATAGGCACGAGCCACCATGCCCAGACTGTTTTTTTATAATCTGTAAAATACAGCTTCTACCTCATAGAGTCATTGGGAACATTAAATGAGATAATGTGTGGATTCTTGCCACTGTGCCCAACCAAAGTAATATTACGTAAATGTGAGTTATCGGGGTAGTTATTTCAGTAAAATTAAATAAGTTAAATTTTGACCCACCTATGAACACAAGATAGATGTGTATAAGTCTTTGGGCTGAAGGAGGAAAAACATGAGTCTTTGGAAGGCATAGCGTTGCTCAATAATAGGAAATCAGCAGTCACCTTGATGCTTCTGGAAAGGATTGTTAGAGCCTCTTTTAGTTAATTAGGACTAGTCTTCAAGCGGTCATAGGAGATTTATTGAGCACCTAATATGTGGCAGGCTCTGTGCCCAGTTTGAGGGACATCAAAACAAGACTTTGTCTGCATGAGAGCACAAGTCTAGGGTGTGTCCTAGTTTGATTTCCCCGTAGGATTACTGTGACTGAGATACCTTCGTTGAGGGAAGTGCTTCCCTTTACAATTAGAAGGAAGAGGCTAAAAGCGGCTTGGCACTGTTTGGGTCTTCCCTGGAGAATTAGCTCCCAGGTGTTGTCAGACTGCTCCTCAGTTAGAGAGTTGGGTGGGGGAAGACAGTTTTCCCCCTGGGAGGGAGCTGTGGGCATATGTGGGAGAGTAAGGGAGTTCATGATTGGCAGCAAAGTAACCAGCTACATACAGGCTAAAGAGCTCAACTTTAACTCCCACAAGGACATTGCCCAGAGTAGGTCTTGTGTATCTCGTGATCTCAGGGAGAGAGTTATGTTGATTTTTGTTCCGCTTTTAATATTTTGGGGGTTGAACTCTGATAGGATTATGAATCTCAGTGAATCTTTAAATTGAAGAATCACTTTAGATTCAAAATAGTCTTTGCAGGTTAATTACATTTTGAAATATGTTGCGAATTATTTTGAATGTTTGTAACACATTTTATTTCCTTTTTCTTTCATAAAGAGTAATTCCTAGGCATTGCTGCTTTGTCTAGGGAAGAATGGAAGATGATTGTCAGCTCTAAGCTGAGGGAGGGGTAGTGAGCTGCCCTGTTATCCTGCTGAGGAAGGTTCAGGAGGAAGAAGGACTCACACTAGAAGGGTGGCTACTTTGCCCAAGAGGTTCTGTGAGGCCCAGTGACTTAGCCAATGCAACACAGCTAGAGGGTGGTCCAGCAGGTACAGCAACCAGGGCGTGAGCTCCAGAGCCCCTCTGATTTCAGGGCGTGCTCTTTTTAAGTTGGTGATGTTGTGTTGGGGTGAACCATGTAAAACTGCCGTTTCTGTGTATTAAAATAGTTCAATATTGGCAACTTAATGTGATTCCACCTAGAATTTATGAAGCAAATTATGATGTTTTGCAGATATTTGACAAAGGTCTATGGATAGTTTGCTCCCTTGTTTAATATGGGTCTCCACAAAGTGACTCCATTTCCTCAGAGTTGGGGTATACTTGGGATCTAGGCAGCTGCCAGCCCTGACGCTATCTTCTCTTCATCAATTTAAGCATCAACAGTCACGGTGTTTATACAAAGCAGCAATTGATAAGTGTCACCCCCCAAACATTATTTTATTTAGAATATCTAATATTTTACTAAGATTCAAATGGGAACGCTATCTTTACTGGAATATTTCTCCTTTGGTTGATTGCTAAATGGATAGGGCCTGTGAAAGGATCTTTTTTATTTTTTTCCTGGGAATTTCTTGTTCAAACAGAATTTGTTGTATCCACATCAGTAAAGTTGTGCTAATATGGGCTGCAGGCCAGATCGTGGAAATAGCCTCATTATATTGAACTGCATATCACAATGGTACCCATTAAAGTAGGACCCTCTCTTGTGTTTGTGCTTTTAAACCCAAATCCCTTACCAGTTTTTACCTCTTTCCACCAACAGCAACATTCTCTAGTAATGCAATCTTAGAATCTGCCTCCTACCTCCTCCTACTGAAAACCATTACAAAAGTAGAAAAAAAAAAGAAAAATGAAGAAAACACACACACACACACACAAAAAAAAACAAAAGTAGAGGGTGGCGCCTGTGGCTCAGTGAGTAAGGCGCCGGCCCCATATGCCGAGGGTGGCGGGTTCAAACCCAGCCCTGGCCAAACTGCAACAAAAAAAAATAGCCAGGTGTTGTGGTGGGCGCCTGTAGTCCCAGCTGCTCGGGAGGCTTAAGCAAGAGAATCGTGTAAGCCCAAGAGTTAGAGGTTGCTGTGAGCCGTGTGACGCCATGGCACTCTACCCAAAGGGCGGTTCAGTGAGACTCTGTCTCTACAAAAAAAAAAAAAAAAAAAAAAGTAGAAGACTTGGCTTTGAGCATCTTAGAGGTCTGTGCTTTGCCAATGTTCTGCGGCTATCATTTCACTCACCTTGCCTGGGGGGCAACTGTAATGTGCTCTGGTGGCTGAGGCAGGAGCTTCACTCCTTTCAACACCTCATTTTAATTGATATTGGTTCCAAATAGTGCACAGGCAGAGCTGCTTTTTTTAAAAAAGATCTAGCCAAATGCTGCACAAAATTTTTCATTTTATAATCCTTAAGAGACTAAGAGTGTTGGAAGTCACAGCATTTATATTCGCTGTTGAGATCTTACTGCAATCCTGGCAAAGTGAAGTATTTGTTGTGCCTGATTTTGGTAATGGACCCCCACAGGGTTACAGCTCAGGAATGCTGGAAGAATAAAGCCCAGAAAGGGAGGGCAGAGTGGGTGTCAATTTCATTCCTCCAATTAGAGCAGTTATGGAAATAGCAAAGTTCAGGGGTAGTGTTTTATTGTGAAAGCTAATTGAAAAACAGGGAGAAATATTTAGAGACATTGCATAGCATTTTACAATATAATTTCTATTTGTGTCTCTTCTCAGTTGACTCAATAGGACTTTCATTATAAACAATTTTTAATCATTAGAATCAGCTTAATTTCTGTTGTTATAATTAAGGGAATGCTAAGAAATGTTTTAGAGTGTAGTCTTCTCTCTGATAAACTGGGGCTGGTTCATGCATTCACTCAGCAAGTATTTCCCCAGCGCCTGCTGTGTGCCAGCCTCCGGGTAGAGCCCTAATGTGATGGGGGAGACAAAGTCTTTACCCTCATGGTGCATGTAAAACGGTACTTATAAACAAAGAAAATGTCATACAATATTAGGAAGTGATAGGAAAAAATTAAGTAGGAGTAAGAGAGGGAGGGGTGTTTTCTGAAAGACCTCTCTAGAGAGTCATGAGTGAAGGGTAGGAGCCAGCCATGCTGGGACTGGCAGGGAGAGCACTGCCTCCCAGGTGGAGACAGCTTGAGATGTTGTGAAACAGAGAAGGTCACTGTGTCATCCTCAGACTAAAGAGGGGGAAGAGTGGGAGGAAGATGATGCTAGAATGGTCTGGCTCAGATCATATTGAGTCTTGAAGACTTTGAGAAACGATTGAAGAGTTCTGAGCAAAGGTACGGGGTGATCTAACTTATGAAAAAATTCATTCTGGCTGGTGTGAAGAGTGGGCTTTGGGGAGGGTGGAGGTTGGAGGCAGGGAGTACCACTGAGATAATTGTAATTGCCGAGGTAAGGGAAGATGATGGCTTAAAAAAGTGAAGTGGTGTTGAAGGGTCAGATTTGGGGTGTGTTTTAAAGGTGGACCTGATGGGGTTTGTGATGGACTGGGTGTGGTATGTGAGAAAATGAGAAGCACCTAGATTTTGAGCCTGAGCAACTTAGGTGAATAGTGGGAAGGAACAGCTTTGTAGGCAAGGGCAGCAGTCAGAGTTGTGTATGGACGTGTTTAGTTTTGAGGTGCCTGTCGTCCATCAGAGTGAAAATGTCATGTCGTCAGTTGGACTTGGGTGTCTGTGGAGTTGGGGAGGTCTGGGTTAGAGTTTGGGTGTCATCAGTGTGTGGAATTCAAAGCCAGCAGAGTGGACGAGATCGTCAGAGAAATAAGAGAAGGAAACTGAGACCGAGCCCAATAGCTGCAACATTTTAGGTTCTGCAGGAAAGGGAGATGCCCAGAAAGAGGTTTAGAGAAAGCAAATGGGAGTGGGAGCTGAAGTAGTTCATTGGGAACTATGCAGGGAGATTAGCCCTTAGAGCAGGGGTTCTCAACCTGTACATCATAACCTCTTTGGGGGTCTTCTGCATATCAGATATTTACATTATAATTCATAAAAGTAGCAAAATTACAGTTATGAAGTAGCAACGAAAATAATTTTATGGTTGGGGGTCACCACAACGTGAGGAACTGTATTAAAGGGTCACCGCATTAGGAAGGTCGAGAACCACTGCCTTAGAGGAAGCATGAAGCATGAATTTAGTCTTTGAAACATCCCCTCCCTTTACAGTAGACCCCCGTCTTCTCTGTGGTCCATTTTACAAGATTCCTCTTGTTTTTCTTATTCAGATAACAACTTCTCTTGTTCTCAAAGTATGGCGTACTGATTGCAGCACCAGCACCACTCAGGATCTTGTTGAAAGTGCAAATAACTGGGCTCAATCATAGATCTACAGACGAGAAACACTAAGAGGCGGAGCGCAGCAAGCTGCTGTTTTAACTAACTCTTGAGGTTCTTCGGAAGTGTGCACTGCTTTAGGGAAAAGTAGCTGGTAAACTGGGTCGATGAGTGATAACAGAGGAGATAACACTATCATCTGGTTCTGGGCCCGCTGCCCAGAGCCAAATAGATTAGAATAGGAATAAATAGACTGTGAGTATCAGCCGGTAGAACACTATGAGACTTCTTCAACTGAAATAGGGAAACTTCTCAAGCCCTTCCAGACCATAAAAATAGGCAGCTGTTGTCTGTTCTGTTTTTGGTAATGAACTCTATTGACGACTGTGTGTTCTGTGCAGTATTACATAAGGTCTCTGACTCCAAATATAGAGATAATAAAAATTGTGTCATTTTAGTAGGTATTCCAAAATCTCTAGCAGCCGCTCAGTACTGTAACATCTGAACACTGAAGTGCCTGGTAATAATAGTGATGATGGTAAAACATTTGTTGAATTGTGAAGTTTTATTCATAAAATACATCTCAAATTTATTTTAGCCATTTAAATAATAGACTTTAATGTATATTTAGCCAAGCATTACCGTAGCAAGGGCTTTAAAGGAGATTAGAAATAAATGAATCCAATTAAAGAACATGTCTGTGAGATTTGATATGTCACAGGTATGAATGAACTGTTTGCACAGCAACTGTAAAGAAATCATTAATGATTAACTACCTAGCAGAGGTTTAATCAAGAATAAACGTTATAGGACATATTTAAAAATATTCAAGTTAAACAAACGAAAATTTGTGCATTTGAAAACATTGCATCGTGCCGTCTATGCCGTTGTTTTCATGGTGTCTTTTCCTGGCAGGTTCAAAATCTGGGGTTTTACTTTTCTATAATTCATGACAATGTCAGTGTCTTTGCCTTGTGCAAAGGAGGGCGGCACTTCCTATGGAGCCGTGAGGTTTGGCCTTGTGGAGTCTCCCCGTATGAGACCCTGTGGTCTTGAATATGGGTCTAAATTTCCCAGTGTTGTGAGAGGTTATTTTTATGATTACAGGTATCTTTTCTGTTCCTGGAGTTTGTGTAGAGCTGAAAATAGGAGATGTGCTCCTTTTGCCTCCTCTTCCTCTGGCATAAGACATATTCCAAGAAGTGGACTTACCATAGTCCTCTCTTATTGGAGTTTTTGCCTTTTGCAGTTTGGTTTGTAGTCAACTGTGGTTTGAAAGTGGGTATAATAACATATTTTGAGGGAGAGAGCACATTCACTATACTTTTGTTAAGCATGTTGTTGTAATTGTTCTGTTTTATTATTAGTTACTGTTGTTAACCTCTTACTGTATCTAAACCCTACGTATTTTTAGGGTTTAGTAATCAACTTTGCTAAGGATCAAAAGAACTAGGTGAGGAAGCTGTTGCTGTGAGAATAGAACCTCAAGCAAATAGAAGGTGTTGGGTGATGGGGTCCTCCTTGGCTTATCTTGCTTTGGTATTGAAAGAATTCTTTTTTTTACTTCAATAAAGTTTTATTTTTCCAAATACACAGTCATTTGGACCTGTTCATGCACCTTCACCAGCAGCTGGTATTCTGGTGTAAATTACTCGAGCTCTGTGCTTTAAAGCCAGTTTGATGAGCCCCTTACTAAGGGCTCCTGAAGGGCTGCCCCAGCCAGAAACCTCGAATCTTAAGTCTCTCAAAGACTGAAGCTGGGGTTATAAGCTTAGAGGTGGGAACTTCCTTACAGAGTTTGTCGTATGTAGCTTTGTCAAGCAGACTAGGTTGCTGAGCTTATCCCGAGCTTTGCCCCCAGATTTGTTCTCTGGGTCTTTGTCTTTCTTGGCCGACTTTCTGGCATCCTTCTTCTTTTTGTCGTCCATGGGCAGCATCTTGAAGCTCAGAGAGGAACTGCCACTACTGCTGCCTTGCTAAGATGTTAGACAAAAAGAAGGTATTGGGACTCAGTGCCCGTAGCTCAGTGAGTTGGGCACTGGCGAGTTCGAGCCCGGCCCAGGCCTGCTAAAAAACAATGACAGCTGCAACCAAAAAATAGCCAGGCGTTGTGGTAGGCACCTATAGTCCCAGCTACTCGGGAGGTTGAGGCAAGAGACTCGCTTAAGTCCAAGAGTTTGAGGTTGCTGTGAGCTGTGATGCCATGGCACTCTACCGAGGGCGGCATACTGAAACTCTGTCTCAAAAAAAAAAAAAAAAAAAAAGGTATTGGAAGAATTCTAAAGAGAACATGCTTGAAAAACATCATCTTAATAAATGACAGTGAACCTGGTGAGGGGGACGGACACAGCAAGTAGGGAGGGGGAACGGGTGAAAAACGTGGAGCCAGAATAACAGGTGTGCATTTTATTTCCTATTTTTTGAAAATAAAAACCTGATACAAACTTGGTTGATAGCAATATTACTTTTTCTTTCTTTATATTTAACTCTAAAGATAAAGTGGGCTAAAATTAATGGTTCCAATTGTGGGAGAAGAGACTATTTTTAACTTACATCTTTTTAGAAAGGGGCCGCTCATTTTGTGTTTAATTTGTTTGGATCTAACTTTTAGAGAATACCCCACCCACCCAGTTCCCAAGAAAATAAAAAACAGAAAAGTTATTAAATCAATAGAATGTGGAATTTACATCTAAAGCAGTGGTTCTCAACCTTCCTAATGCCGCTGTTTAATACAGTTCCTCATGTTCTGGAACTGTAAAATTATTTTCGTTGCCACTTCATAACTAATTCTGCTACTGTGTTTTCCGGTGCTCTTAGGTGACCTCTGTGAAAGGGTCATTCGATGCCCAAAGGGGTCACAACCCACAGGTTGAGAACCGCTGACCTAAAGGATTCACAAATACATTTAAAATTTTAGTAGCTAAATATAGAATGAATTTCTGAGCATGATAATTACATTCCTCAGGACAAAGAAATGTGGCCCCTACATTGGAGTTGATTTCATTTGAACAATGATAAATGTAACATTTATAACCCACGTGAAACAAAATTATCTTAAGACACTACATACCCAGACTTTCTTTTTTCCACTTGTAGTAACAATTTAAGTTATATTCTCCAAAGAAGGAAACAGAAAGTCATATAGGTCATATCAAAGTCTTACGAGACAAATGATTCTGTAAAGTAGGAAAGATGGAAAATAGATCAGAAAGTAAGCAAAACACAGTCAGTGAGGGAGCATATGGACATCTGGACACTTAAAAAAAATGTAAATGTTGTGCCTGGGAACTTGAACCTGCGGGAAAAGAAATTGAATCCTGCTTTCTCTTTTGTAATTTAATGTACATAAAGAAGAAACTCTGGAAATACAAAGAAAAGAAGTTTTAATATGAAATGTGAGTGTCTTCATTTGTGTTTTTTTAGAGAATATTTTTCTGATTATAAAAGTCAAACATATTATAGAAACAATTAAAATAATGTAGAAATATTTAAAAGGAAGATGAGAAACACCTTTAATATATTTTCCAAACATCCACTCTTAATATTTTATTGTCTCTCACTGTGCATACATAGCACATGTTAACCTAAAAAGAAACCCTCTTCCACTTGATTAGAGTATATTTTGTGTCATTATAATAAAAATACCTAATGGCTACATCATACAGGGTGTCCTGAAAGTTGCCCCTAAAGTGGCCATACACAGGGAAAGTGGGAGATTATAGTTAAACGTACCTTTATTGACAAAATATTCATTATGAAATTTTACAAAGAGGTGGCCAACACATATAGAATATTTAGTAAATGTTCGTAACAATTTTATAATAAATACTTTGAAAATAAGAATACATTTAGCTACAATTCCTCACTTTCCCTGGGTATGGTGACTTGAGGGGTGACCTTTGGGACATTCTGTATTTTATCACATGTATATACTATAATTTAGTAATTACTTTATTTTTGCTTTTTATTTAATCATTTCCAATTAAATGCAAGAAATTGTGCTCTGATAAATACCATTATATATAGATATATTTACATCTCATTATTTTCATAAGACATATTCCTAGAAGCAGACTTACTGTAGGACTCCCTTATTAGCGTTTCTGCTGTCTGCAATTTTGGTTACCTGTAGTCAACTGTGGTTTGAAATGGGTATAATAAGATACTTTGAGGGAGAGAGAACACCACTATACTTTTGTTATAACATGTTGTTATAGTTGTTCTGTTTTATTAGTAGTTATTGTTGTTAATCTCTTACTGTACCTAACTTATAAATTAAACTTTACTTTAGGTATGTTCTTATAGGAATAAACAATATGTATACACACACACATATAGATGTGGTTTGGCACTACCTACAGTTTCAGGCATTTATTTACTGGGGGTGTTGGAATGTACCCCCTTAAGATAAAGGGGAACTTCTACACTGAATTTAAAGTATGAACATTCTTAAGGCTCTTGATAAACACTACCAGTTTACTCTCTTACCAGTAGTATATAATAATGCCCATTTATTTTTTAAATGACACTTTATCTTCAGTGGGATTTATTGTCATTAAAGAATCTTTTCCAATTTGAAATAAATATGGCATCTGTTAGCTGCTTTAATTCATATAGACTATTACTCATGAGTCTAAGCCATATAGAAAATGTTTCTCAGCAATTTGTGCATTGCTCACATCTTTTTCTTGTTTTTCTATTGCAGAGATATTGTATTTACTATTGATTTGTACAAGTTATTTCTTGGGGGGTTTAAACCACTATTCTTCCTAATTCCTTTGATACAATTATAATAGTTCTAAATAAATGGCTGAGGATGAAATTAATTTTGTATTCTACTTTGCCTAAGTATCACATATGCTGTGACTGAATTATAATTTGATGAAAATACGTGTATTTGATTAATGTGCATGATATTAAATTGTAAAATATGATTTGCCTCTTTGATTTAGGGCCTCACACAATTTCAGAATGATCATTATTTATTACAAACTGGGAATTTAAGAATCTCTCATATAAACTCACCTACTTAGTAAATATTTCTTTCTCATTTATGTAGAAAGATTTGCCAGTTTTTGAGTTCCCGTCATTTGGATTTCAGCCGAGTAAAAGTTTATTGCAAGGAGAATTATTCTGTTAATCACTAGCACTTGAGCATGCGTCCTATGTAAAAAACTAATGACAGTAAATAAAAGCTGTTAAGAGAAGGAATTTAGGAATTGGTTTTCTTTTTTTTAGGTGTTTTAAGCTTTATTCTATAACAAAAGTATTTCCCTTTTCTGAAATCAAGTATTTCACGAACTTGAATGGGCACATCTTGGGGGTTGTGAATTGAGCTGCAATAAACATTCTAGTGCACATGTCCTTGTGGCAAAATGCATTTTCTTCTAGATACTTAGTAATGGGATTGCAGGATCAAATGTAAGGTCAACTTTTAGCTCTTTGAAGACTCTGCATACTTCCACAGAGGCAGTCCCACCAGCAGTATAAGTGTTCCCTTCTCTCCACAGGCAGGCCAGCTTCTGCAGCTTCAAGTTTTCGTGGTGTGGGCTATTTTTTTTTTTAATTAATTAATTTATTTTTTTATTGTTGGGGATTCATTGAGGGTACAATAAGCCAGTTACACTGATTGCAATTGTTAGGTAAAGTCCCTCTTGCAATCATGTCTTGCCCCCATAAAGTGTGACACACACCAAGGCCCCACCCCCCTCCCTCCATCCCTCTTTCTGCTCCCCCCCCCATAACCTTAATTGTCATTAATTGTCCTCATATCAAGATTGAGTACATAGGATTCATGCTTCTCCATTCTTGTGATGCTTTACTAAGAATAATGTCTTCCACTTCCATCCAGGTTAATACGAAGGATGTAAAGTCTCCATTTTTTTTAATGGCTGAATAGTATTCCATGGTATACATATACCACAGCTTGTTAATCCATTCCTGGGTTGGTGGGCATTTAGGCTGTTTCCACATTTTGGCGATTGTAAATTGAGCTGCAGTAAACAGTCTAGTACAAGTGTCCTTATGATAAAAGGATTCTTTTCCTTCTGGGTAGATGCCCAGTAATGGGATTGCCGGATCAAATGGGAGGTCTAGCTTGAGTGCTTTGAGGTTTCTCCATACTTCCTTCCAGAAAGGTTGTACTAGTTTGCAGTCCCACCAGCAGTGTAAAAGTGTTCCCTTCTCTCCACATCCACGCCAGCATCTGCAGTTTTGAGATTTTGTGATGTGGGCCATTCTCACTGGGGTTAGATGATATATCAGGGTTGTTTTGATTTGCATTTCTCTAATATATAGAGATGATGAACATTTTTTCATGTGTTTGTTAGCCATTCGTCTGTCATCTTTAGAGAAATTTCTATTCATGTCTCTTGCCCATTGATATATGGGATTGTTGGCTTTTTTCATGTGGATTAATTTGAGTTCTCTATAGATCCTAGTTATCAAGCTTTTGTTTGATTGAAAATATGCAAATATCCTTTCCCATTGTATAGGTTGTCTCTTTGCTTTGGTTATTGTCTCCTTAGCTGTACAGAAGCTTTTCAGTTTAATGAAGTCCCATTTGTTTATTTTTGTTGTTGTTGCAATTGCCATGGCAGCCTTTTTCATGAAGTCTTCCCCAGGCCAATATCTTCCAGTGTTTTTCCTATGCTTTCTTGGAGGATTTTTATTGTTTCATGCCTTAAATTTAAGTCCTTTATCCATCTTGAATCAATTTTTGTGAGTGGGGAAAGGTGTGGGTCCAGTTTCAGTCTTTTACATGTAGACAGCCAGTTCTCCCAGCACCATTTATTGAATAGGGAGTCTTTCCCCCAAGGTAAGTTCTTGTTTGGTTTATCGAAGATTAGGTGGTTGTAAGATGTAAGTTTCATTTCTTGGTTTCAATTCGATTCCAAGTGTCTATGTCTCTGTTTTTGTGCCAGTACCATGCTGTCTTGACCACTATGGCTTTGTAGTACAGACTAAAATCTGGTATGCTGATGCCCCCAGCTTTATTTTTATTACTAAGAACTGCCTTAACTATATGGGGTTTTTTCCGGTTCCATACAAAACGCAGAATCATTTTTTCCAAATCTTGAAAGTACGATGTAGGTACTTTGATAGGAATGGCATTGAATAGGTAGATTGCTTTGGGAAGTATAGACATTTTAACAGTGTTGATTCTTCCCATCCATGAGCATGGTATGTTCTTCCGTTTGTTAATATCCTCTGCTATTTCCTTTCTGAGGATTTCATAGTTTTCTTTATAGAGGTCCTTCACCTCCTTCATTGGGTATATTCCTAGGTATTTCATTTTCTTTGAGATTATGGTGAAGGGAGTTGTGTCCTTAATTAGCTTCTCATCTTGTTTTTTTTTTTTGCAGTTTTGGCCAGGGCTGGGTTTGAACCCACCACTTCTGGCATATGGGGCCAGCGCCCTACCCCTTTGAGCCACAGGTGCCGCCCTAGCTTCTCATCTTGACTGTTATTGGTGTACACAAAGGCTACTGACTTGTGGACATTGATTTTATATCCTGAAACATTACTGTATTTTTTGATGACTTCTAGGAGTCTTGTGATTGAGTCTTTGGGGTTCTCTAAGTATAAGATCATGTCATCAGCAAAGAGGGAGAGTTTGACCTCCTCTGCTCCCATTTGGATTCCCTTTATTTCCTTGTCTTGCCTAATTGTATTGGCTAGAACTTCCAGAACTATGTTGAATAGTAAAGGTGACAGAGGACAACCTTGTCTGGTTCCAGTTCTAAGAGGAAAAGCTTTGAGTTTTACTCCATTCAGTAAAATATTGGCTGTGGGTTTGTCATAGATAGCTTCAATCAGTTTTAGAAATGTGCCACCTATGCCTATACTCTTCAGTGTTCTAATTAGAAAAGGATGCTGGATTTTATCAAATGCTTTTTCTGCATCTATTGAGAGGATCATGTGATCTTTATTTTTGCCTCTGTTAATATGGTGGATAACGTTTATGGACTTGCGTATGTTAAACCAGCCTTGCATCCCTGGGATGAAGCCTACTTGATCATGATGAATGACTTTTTTGATGATAAGCTGTTATCTATTGGCTAGGATTTTGTTGAGAATTTTTGCATCTATATTCATGAGTGAGATTGGTCTGAAATTCTCCTTTTTGTTTGGGTCTTTTCCTGGTTTTGGTATCAGGGTGATGTTTGCTTCATAGAATGTGTTGGGGAAGATTCCTTCTTCCTCAGTTTTTTGGAATAATTTCTGCAGTACAGGAATAAGCTCTTCCTTGAAGGTTTGATAGAATTCTGGAGTGAAACCATCTGGACCAGGGCATTTTTTAGTTGGAAGCTTTTTTATTGTTTCTTTGATCTCAGTGCTTGAAATTGGTCTGTTCAGGAGGTCTATTTCTTTCTGGCTAAGTCTAGGGAGAGGGTGTGATTCCAAATATTGATCCATTTCCTTCACATTGTCAAATTTCTGGGCATAGCGTTTCTAGTAGTATTCAGAGATGATCTCTCGTATCTCTGTGGGATCAGTTGTTATTTCCCCTTTATCGTTTCTGATTGAGGTTACTAGAGATTTTACTTTTCTATTTCTAGTTAGTCTGGCCAATGGTTTATCTATTGTATTTATTTTTTCAAAAAACCAACTCCTTGTTTCATTAATTTTCTGAATGATTCTTTTGTTTTCAATTTCATTAATCTCTAATTTGATTTTGGATATTTCTTTTCTTCTACTGAGTTTAGGCTTAGATTGTTCTTCTTTTTCCAATTCCATCAGATCTCTTGTGAGATTGTTGATGTGCTCTAATTCTGTTTATCAAATGTAGGCATCTAAAGCGATGAATTTTCCTCTCAAAACTGCTTTTGCAGTATCCCACAGGTTTTGGTAGCTTGTGTCTTCATTGTTGTTATGCTCAAGGAAGTTAATGATTTCCTGTTTTATTTCTTCCTGCACCCATCTGTTGTTCAACAGAAGATTATTTAATTTCCATGCCTTTGGGTGGGGTTGAGCATTTTTGTTAGTGTTGAGTTCCACCTTTAGTGCCTTATAGTCTGAAAAGATACAAGGTAAAATTTCAATTCTTTTGATTCTGTTGATATTAGTTTTGTGTCCCAGGATATGATCAATTTTGGAGAATGTTCCATGGGGTGATGAGAAGAATGTATATTCTTTATCTTTGGGGTGGAGTGTTCTATATGCATCTGTCAAGCACAGTTGTTCTAGGGTCTCATTTAAATCTCTTATATGTCTGTTTAATTTCTGTTTAGAGAATCTGTCCAGCTGTGTAAGAGGAGTGTTAAAGTCACCTGTTATTATGGTATTATCAGATATCATATTGCTCAGACTGAGTAAGGTCTGCTTCAAGAATCTGGGAGCATTTAAATTGGGTGCATAAATATTTAGAATTGAAATGTCTTCTTGTTGTAGTTTTCCCTTGACCAATATAAAGTGACCATCTTTGTCTTTTTTGACTTTAGTTGCTTGAAATCCACATGTATCTGAAAATAAGATTGCAACTCCTCTTTTCTTCTGAATTCCATTTGCCTGAAAAATTGTCTTCCCAGCCTTGACTCGGAGCTTTAATTTGTCTTTTGAAGCCAGGTGTGTTTCTTGCAGACAGCAAATGGATGGCTTGTGTTTTTTAATCCAGTCAGCCAATCTATGTCTCTTCGGTGGGGAATTCAAGCCATTAACATTTATTGAGATAATTGATAAGTGTGGTAGTATTCTATTTGTCTTATTTTGTGAGAGTCCATTGCTTAGTTTTATCTTTTGCATCAGTGTGGAGGTTAGGTTCTGTCCTTTAATTTCTGAGTTCTTACTTTGCTGCTGATCCATTGTGTTGGTCAGTGTGCAGAACAGGTTGAAGTATTTCCTGTAGAGCTGGTCTTGTTGTGGTGAATTTCCTCAATGTTTGTATATCTGTAAATGATTTGATTTCTCCGTCAATTTTTAAGCTTAGCTTAGCGGGGTACAGAATTCTGGGCTGAAAATTGTTCTGTTTAAGTAGATTAAAGGTAGATGACCATTTTCTTCTTGCTTGGAAAGTTTCATTAGAGAAGTCTGCGGTCACTCTGATGGATTTGCCCCTGTAGGTCAACTGGTGCTTACTCCTGGCAGCTTGCAGAATCTTTTCTTTTGTCTTGACTTTGGACAGGTTCATCACAATGTGTCTTGGAGAAACTCGGTTAGAGTTGAGGCGACCTGGGGTCCGATATCCCTCTGAAAGCAGTGTGTGAGAATCTTTGGTGATGTTTGGGAAATTTTCTTTTATAATATTCTCTAGTATGGCTTTCATTCCTCTGGGGCATTCTTCTTCCCCTTCTGGGATTCCTATAACTCGAATGTTGGAATGCTTCATAATGTCCCATAATTCTGACAGTGAACGTTCTGCTTTCTCTCTCTTCTTTTCTGCCTCTTTTACTGTCTGATTTATCTCAAAACTTTGTCTTCTACCCCTGAAATTCTTTCTTCTGCATGGTCTAACCTGTTGCTGATACTTTCCATTGCATCTTTAAGTTCCCTAATTGACTGTTTCAGTTCCTTCAGGTCTGCTATATCCTTTATATATTCTTCATTTTGTTCATCTCTTATTTGATTCTGTTTTTGGATTTCCTTTTGGTTATTTTCCACTTTATTAGCAATTTCCTTCATTGTTTCCATCATTTCTTTCATTGTTTTCAACATGTGTATTCTAAATTCCCTTTCTGTCATTCCTAACATTTCTTTACAGGTGGAATCATCTGCAGTAGCTACCTCATGGTCCCTTGGTGGGGTTGTTCTAGACTGGTTCTTCATGTTGCCTGGAGTTTTCTGCTGATTCTTCCTCATGAGTGATTTCTTTTATCTGTTTCCTTGCCCTAATTTTCCTTTCACTTCCTCTTGCTCTTTAAGTTCTTGCGCCTGTGGACTAAGGGTTACAGGACCAGAAGGGTGAGAAGGTTAAAGAGCAAAAAAGGGATGAAAGAAAGGAGGACCGAGTGATAAGAAAAAAATGAAAGATAGAGAAAGAAGAGTGGGTGGGTATAAGGAATATTGACAAAAAGAAGAGAGGCACAGAAAGAGGGAGACAGGGCAATATAGGTGTACAGTAGGGTACTTTGACACAACCTTAAAAAACCCCACCTTCTGGGGGTGCCCAGTTGGGTGGTTCCCTTGGGGTCAGCAGCTCTTTGCTAACCTGATCGGACACAGTACCCCACGTCCACCAAGTAGAGAGGAAAGACAAAAATGCTATAAATCAAACCAAAACAAGCAAACAGAAAACTTTACAGGGATAAAATTGGGTGAAAAACCAAATGATAGCGGTAGAAACACTAGCAAAAATGTAGTTCTAGTATTAAAATAGGCAGCAATGGGAAATTATAATTAAACTAGAAAAATTGAGAAAGAAAAAGGGATCTGTATGGAAAAGATTGAAATTAGAAAACAAAAGGACATCAAGAACGTCAAAATAAACAAAAAAACCAAACAAACAAAAAAATAGAAAAAAATACACAACCAAAAACAAAGCAGTTTGTATATGTTATTGAATATTGTCTGGGCAACACGTAGTCTTCTGGGGTATGAGATGTTAATCACAGTTGTGATACGACTGGAGGCTGCTGATTTCTCAAACCCCAGCAGGTAGACACCCTAAATCTCTCTTCAGCCCACTTAAAAGGCACTTTGAACTTGTAAACTTGCTGAGCAGAAGCTTTCCCAGCTTTCTCGCTGGAATCACTGCTAAAGTGGCTATCCACTTACCCAGTGTGCCAAAACTGGTCTCACTCTGCCCCTGAGGGTTAGGGCTGCAAGGCGGTTCAGACCCCACCCTTAGGCTACTTGGTTGCTGGGTTACCAGCTCCCACCCTTTTCTAGCTCTGCGACCCTGAGGGCGGAGCTTGCCGTGGCAGATCTCTGACAATGGTTCCGTGTGACCCACCGCCAAACACTATTAGCACCATCTGGCTCGGCGGCTCAGACTGGGGCCCTAGACAAAGGCCAAAGTTCTCCGCACTCCCGCTCAGTCCCTCCCCAAGGCAGTTCAACTCAGTGCCAAGTCCAAGGACACCAAAACAGTTCACAGGTAAGGCCTTTCTGGTTTGCAGTCTCGCTGCTACTGAACTTACAGTTGTGGGCGGGTTTAGACGGATTGTACACACGCGACCACTTGCCAGTTTTACACTGTTTTACTCCTCCTCTTGGGGTCCAGAAGTCTCTCGCTGACTCCCTGTATCCTTATAGGAGTGATGATAGGCAGATCCCAGCAGCCAGAGATGCCTGGAGTCCTATCTCCCCAGACTTACGGTGCCCAGATGCAAGGAAGCTGTTACTCGGCCGCCATCTTGCTCCGCCTCCCCGGTGTGGGTTTACCGTGCTCTGTTAATCCAGAGTTAATGTTCCAATATGCTTTCATACTGAAGGTAGTTAATACAAATTGGCTTCTCTGGGGTTTTGCTTCATGTAGCTCCTTGGATATTGAGTTCCCTTTCAGTAGGCAGGAAAGTTTCCCACAGCCTTGTACTTTGGCTTATTCGCCCTGTGCTCACGACGGCGGCGTTGGCGGACTGATCTAGGAGTTGGTTTTCAACATGTGACATTGGCCACATGGTAAGAGCTTCAGAAATGCCAAGTGAGTTGTAGAAACAGTAAATGGTTAGAAACTCAGAAGGAGCAGGGTGTGTGAGGATAAGGGAAGAAATTCAGAAGCAGTGTGGTGGCAGGTCTGGATTTAGCTAGATTTCAGCCTGTTTCACAGGTTGGTATGAAGATATTATGCAATCTTTTTTCCAAAGATGGTTGACTTTGCCACATCTTTTTTTTTTTTTTTAATTTGTTGGCCAGCTTTTGTCCTTTTAAATCTTTTTAAAAAAATTTCAGATTGATATGGAGGTATAAACGTTAGGTTACATTGTTCTCATTTCTAAGGTAAAGTTCAAGTTGTAGTTGAGCCCTTCACCCAGGGGGGTGCTGAACACCCTCACATTGTGCACGTGTGGACTTGAAGCTGTTTATATATTGGTTTCATGTTAGTATTGAGTACATTGGATACTTTCTTTTCCATTCTTGTGATACTTTACTAAGAAAATGGGTTTCAGCTCCATCTAGGTAAACATAAAACATGTAAAGTCTCCATCTTTCTTATGCCTGAATAGAACTCCATGGAATACATATACCAGTTTATTGATCCGCTCATGGGTTGATGGGCACTTGGGTTGCTCCCATGTGTTGGCAATTATGAACTGCGCTCCAATAAACATTCTAGTGCAAATGTCCTTGTGGTAAAATGATTTTTTTTCGTCTGGGTAGATACCTCCTAAAGGGATTGCAGGATTGAATGGAAGGTCCACTTTTAGTTCTTTGAAAATTTTTCATACTTATTTTCATCCAGGTTGTATTAGTTTGCAGCAGTGTAAAGTGTTCTCTTTTCTCCACATCCACACCAGGATGGGTAGATTTGGGACTTTGTGATATGGGCTAATCTCACTGGGGTTAGATGATATCTCAGACTGGTTTTGATTTGCATTTCTCTGCTGATTAGGGACAATGAACATTTTTTCATGTATTTTTTGGCTGTTTATCTGTCATCTTCATAGACGTTTCTGTTCAGGTCTCTTGCCCACTTATAAATGGGACTATTTGCTCTTTTCTTATGTATAAATAATTGGAGTTCTCTCTAGATTCTAGTTATCAGCCCTCTGTCAGATTAATAGCATGCAAATATCTACTCCCATACTGAAGGCTGTCAGTTTGCTTTAGTTGTGGTACCCTTAGCTGTGCAGAAGCTTTTTAGCTTGATCATGTCCTATTTGTTTATTTTTGGTGTTGCTGACTTTGCCACATCTTATCAACACAGTGCAGGTTTTTGTCTTACGTTTTGGTAGTTATTTTTTGCCTTTTGATTACGTCCAGGTTTTTCCGTCTTGAAACTGCAATATGATAGTAAATGTTGTGCCTGAGCCATTTCTTATCCTTGTGGTGCCATCTACTCCATAGAATGTTGGAAGAAACCTTCAAAAAGTAGGAGAAAGATGGGTTCTAGACAGAAACAATGTTTATTTATGTAAACCAAAGACTTTGGGGGAGCTACTAAAATCACCAAATCAAATTGAGAAAACTACCAGGAGCAAACACAAATCCACTTATTAGTATGAAACTATTGCATTTCCAAGGGTGCATTAGCCTAATGTCGAAGCAGATTGCCTTAGTCTGTTTAGTCTGTGTGCCCCTCACAGTATGGAGTCTCCCTATCAGTTATCTCTATCAGGCTCCAGAGGAGACTGAAAATGAAGCATGAAATAGGTCTCTTTCCTCAGAGGTTTTGCTCAGTGGCCAGGCGGCAACTCTGCTAGAATATAAAGAAGGTCATGCACTTCGTGTAACAGTGACTCTAGAATCTAATTAAAAAGTTTAGTGTAAGGCACAGTCTTCCCACTTAATCCGATCACGGTTTAATGCAATCTTCTGCTTATTTCAATCAGTGCCTTTGGAGCCAAATCAATTGTGTGTCTTTGTTTCCACGTTTTTTTCTTTGGTAATTTGATCACCTTCAGCTGTTTTAAAAAAAAATAGCTCAATTGGGAAATGTGGCAACATCTTTTAAGAATTGTCACATAACATAAAATCAACAAAGAGGCTCCAGAATGGCTAGCAGACCCAAACTTGACAAAGTAGAGGCAAAAGTTCAGTTGCCTAAAATGAAAGTGGAATAGAGTATGGCAGAGTGGAAGAGAAAAATTCCTACAAAGAATCTTAAGTCCACATGAACTGATAAAATACTGTTAATTGCTTCTCTCTACATGCATTCCTAATCACTTGAAATTTATAAATATGTTAGCTTGTCTGCTGGTATTATGGAGGCCAGTCTTCCAGTTGAAATGAAAGAAGTAATATTAATGCATTTCTCTGAAGCTGACAGTAGCTGTGAGTGGTGAAGACACTGTCTATTAGCTGTGCAAGGGCATCGCACTGAGCTTCCCATATAGTAAGTTGGCATTTTCCTCATGAGTGGTCATGGTGTATTGCTTTAGAGAAGGCTGAGGAAGGACAGTGTTGCAAAAATGGCCCCATTTTCTCTATTGGAATTTGAGTTATTTCAAATATGTACATGACTATTATAAAGTTTAAAGTAGACTCAGATGGTTAATTCTGCAAATTGAATGATTTCTGACTGTCCATAATAGAATAAGAGGATTACTTTGGTCTGTGCAAATATGGGTGAGATTGACAAGCTGCAAGTCATAGTGATTGCAAATTTCCCATTTCCCATTGCTTTCAGAGCCGAGGTATGTGGAAGATGTCTGCACCTCTTTACTAGTCGTTAAAGGGAGGAAAAAATGTAAATTTTTCTCAGTAGCCTTTTGAAGGATATACCAAATGTCATGTGCCACAGTTCCTCTTTCGATATGCTGGTCATGCCTGGGAGAACAGCATGAGCTGCCCTCGATAGGGTCCCCAAACAGTGTCTACATGGCACTTTTCAAGTAGAGCAGTACTATGTCCTTTATCTATTAAAATTACCTACAAATTCCTCACCAAACTCATTTAAAAGTCTGAGTTCTGTGCAGCTGAGTATTTTATTTTGTGTCACTCCATAGGGAAGTATTAAATAAATGGCTCTACTAAATATACTTTTAACTTTGAGGGCGTGTGTGATACCAGAATGTATCAAAGGGAAGGAAGAGAAGTAGGCCCAGACTCCTCTTAGTGCCTGGGTTTGGAGGAGGGAAGTAGAACTAGTCATGCGATTGCCATCAGCATCTAGCTCTTTAAACTACACAAATGAAATGCTCGATTTCATGGAATTCTTAAAGTAAAACAAATGCTTTGTTCTTAGGGAATCTGCCATTCAGAGCTGCTTTTGGCAGCACATCAGCCACACTTGAAATGTCGTGAAGTGAGCATTTTCACTGTGCTTTTAATCCTAACCCATCTTTTGAGATGGTGGAGTTTTGAACAGAAAGGGAGGAAGGCCGTCTTCCTCTCAAAATGACTGTGTTGCTGGAAGGTCTCCTTTTGCTGACTTAGTAATAAAGAACTTACCTTAATAACATATTTTTGGCGATACTGTAATGGAGTTTAGAGGCTAAAAAGTAACAGAGCCAGTTAAAAGGAGTTTGTGGCAGAAAGGAAAGAAATATAGCACAAGGAGGTTTCCATAAAGAAATGTATTATAATTGCTATCAAAAGGAACTTACTGCCAAAAGTGCCACAGAATTTGGAAGGTAAGAAATCATGCTATTTATTTACCATTTACTATGTTCTAGGTACTGTGGTATGAGTTTTCATATACTATTTTATTGAAATCTTACTATATCCATATGAATTACAAAAAGGAAATTGAGGCTTTTACACGATAGAGGCAGAGGTTGGCTTGAAGCCCTGACCTCTCTGATGTCATGGTTTTCTACTAAATTTTGGTGGATTATTTTTATGTTTTTTGATGTGCACCAAAACATTAATATTTTTATTAACTTGTCAAGGGTATTTGTATAACTCTTCTCATACAATTTTTTTTAACATTTTCATGTGAATATGCAGAATTTAAAACCATTTCTTTTAAAGTATTATTTAAGCCCATTTAATTTGGAGTACTTTTGTCATTGAAGCTATGCAAAAAGTTCGGGAAGACTTTTTCAATAGTGAGATGCATACCTTCGAGAGGTCTAGAAGTATATAGGAGAAAATTGAATCCTTGCTTAACCCTGCTTGTAGCAATGGAATCCCTGGGCTGAGATGTTGCTTTAGGAATGGATTTGCAAAGCTATCTGGTGTGTTTTCAATGGTGCATGATTTTCACTGTGAGTCTAGGTGCTGTCAGTTGGGGACTAAACCGATGCTCTGCTGCCCTGCAGACTGAAGGGCATTTGATGCAGCAGGTGCCTGGGATGGAGGCGCCATCTCCCATCTGCTTCCGGTTTGCGTGGCTGGCTGTTGTCTGAGGGCAGGTGGGTCAGAGGACTGGCAGCCTATCTGAGTCTTTTCCCATAGAGAAAGGTTGTTAGGTTGCAAGTTATTAGCACTTATTGGGGAAAACATCTTTCTTAGTGGTGTCTTTATTATCTTCCTCTTCCATCTATGTGGAATATTTTGCAAATGACCACTGGAATATGACAATCCATCTCTTGACTCTGTCCTCTAGGACCGTAGAGTCCATGGCAGGACATAATCATTTAAAAAGTAAGATGGATATCTTGTTAGGAAAATAGGCCATGTTTTAGCATTTTGGAAGATGCTGCTTAGAGTGTGTGTTGCCCACAGACAGTGGTTCTCAACCTTCCTAATGCCGCAATGTATTTTCGTTGTTAAAAGGGGGTCGTGACCCACAGATTGAGAACCTTTGCCTTAGAGGGAGTTGATTAGAGCTCTAGTGATATGATCAGACTTCCCAAACCTGAAAGAAAAATTGCATGTTCATCTTCTAAATTTTTGCTACTCATGTAAAAAGAATCTTTTTTTTTTTTAACTTGCATTGAGTGAATGAATTATTTGATGTGAAGGCATTGTAATTTGCTGATATATATCACTGGGCTGTTTTGTGGCAGTGGTATTATTGGAACAGTTTTAGCTGGTTTCTGTTCCTTGCCTTATTTATGTACTCTCCCCCCTTTAAATTGGCAAGTAAAAATCATATGTGTTTGTGGTATACAACATGATGTTTTGATACTTGTATGTCTCTAACTCAGACTACTTACCATATGTATTGCTGCACATACTGATCTTTGTGTGTGTCTGTGTGGTGAGAACACTTAACGTATACTCTACTAGCAATTCTCAAGCATCAAATTGCACTTTTACTATTGCCTGATCTTGCTGTAGAAGAATTAATAGGGAAGAGGAAAAGAAGATAAATGAATATTTGCCAATACATGGAAAAGTGCTATTTTTACAAATATAATTTTATTAATTTAAGTTTTAAATATCAGTCTTAGGCTGGGCATGGTGACTCATGCCTGTAATCCCAGCCCTCTGGGAGGCTGAGGTGGGTGAGTCCCTTGAGTTCATGAGACCAGCCTGAGCAAGAGTGAGACCCGTCCTTTCAAAAATAGAAAAACTAGTGGGGCATGGTGGTAGCTGCCTGTGGACCCAGCTGTTTGGGAGGCTGAGGCAGGAGGATGTCTTGAGCCCAACAGTCTGAAGTTGCTGTGAGCTAGGATATGGCACTATACCCAGGGGACAGAGTGAGATGCTGTCTCAAAAAAAAAAAAAAATACCCCTCTTAACCTGAAGACTATTAAAAAGGCATATAAAACTTTTACGGAAGTAAACCCACGAAAGAATTAAAGAAAAAACAAAGTAAAGGAAGCCAGTGGAGTTTGTTGCACAAAATGCCGGCCACGAGGACTTTGGACACTTGCTAGTCAAGGCCTTTTGACTTCTAGTGCAAAGAGGGACACGTGCTGAGTTTTGTGATTTACAATGTTCCATGCGATGAAAAGAAATCAGTTACCCAGAAGCAGCCCCGCTAGTTCATAAAGAAGACTGTCCAGAACATTTTATTTTGGCTGCCAGTAGATAGGGTTGGTATCCTCTGATGAAAACTACAAGTCAGAGGAAATCCACTGCTGCCTGGAAACCTGCTGATGACTAAGGCCATCGTCTTCAGCTCCTAAATATATCAAGTAGTACCTTTGTAAAGAGCTTCCTAACATTAATGCTTTTTCTCCTTCATATTATAACCTGCAGTTATTATGTATATTTATTTGTTTACTGTTTCTTCTCCCCAATAGAGAAGAATATTATATTCTACACAAGCGCGGGGGTTATAGGTGTCTTATTACTCTTATATTTCCACATGGCACAATAAATACTATTGAACTAAGAAAGGAATGGAAGGAACTGGTGGTAACATGTACCCTAAGGTAATGGAATTAGCCTGTTGCAAGGGATTTTTTAACTACTAATAAACCTGCTGGCTTTAAGAATGTTTGGAATGTTTACCAAAATGATTGAGCTTAGAACAGCTGATGTAAGACATTCTTCTTGCCAATAATTAGATCATATCAGATGATTATACCATTGTCTGTGGAGTTAACCCCACACAGGAACCTGTAGTTTTTCTGATTCATATCTCACCAATGAGCATGTCAAAGTTCAAGAAAAGTTGAATTATGGGTTTATTTTCTACTTAACTGATAAATATAATAGAAAAATACGTTTTTAATCAGGACTTTCTCTCTTTATCATATAATTTTGTTGTGAAATATGTGGTAGCTACAGTCACACAAATTATTACATAGTAGGCTTTTCTAGAATAACGTAGGTATTTGTGGAAACTAGTTACATGGCCAACTTTTGCATGTTTTTTTTCTTTCTCGAATAAGGATTATTGTCATTCCTGATGAGCAAATGCACAATCCATTTGTGATGGTGGCTGATTAGGGCTTTGTCCTCCCACCCTGCAGGGACACGGAATACAAAGGGCTGCAGCTCTCCCTGGATCAGATCTCAGTCTCCAAACCTGCCTTCTCCTACGTCAGCAGCTCCACCCCCACCATGACTGACAACAGAAAAGGGGCCAAGTCCCGACTGTCCGGCTCAAAGTCAAAATCTAGGACTTCACCTTACCCTCAGGTAAAATGCATTGCCCTTCTGTGGTTTTTTTTTTTTGATGACCTGGTTTGATCTTGAAGTTGAGGAAGTATTAAAACTGTTTGGAATTATTTATCTGGTTTCAATAAAGTTAAACCTTCTATAAATCTTATTTTCTGAAACTAACTTCTTCCTCTTTCTCTTCCTTTAAAATAACTATGCTAGTGAAAATTTGAAATTATTTCATGGTTTACTGCATTTATACAAAGGTCATGAGAGTCTGGGTGTTGTCAGAACCATAACTTACTTGTGATTTCAAGGAGATTTATCCTAAATCCCCACCCCCGACCCCCTGCAACAAGTAACTACAAAGATGTATCCAGCTTAACAAAATATGGAAAACAGGAGCTCAATGTAGAAAAATTGAATCTTAGGAGAGGAACTGAAGAAGTAAAAAATTAAGAGATGGGGCCAAAGGATCAAGGATGCATTTCACCATGAGATTTGAGCACAAACTGACTCTTTATGGCAGGGATAGTAGGATTAAGGAAATCTGCTCTCACCTTTGCAAGGTGGTAGGTGATGTGACCCCAAAATACTTCTAGGTAGTAATAGAAGTCCTGGTTCTTAGAAGAAAAAAATTATTTTTCTGATGCATCAGTGAGACGTAGAAACTGGATTGGGTCCAGGTGCACCACTCCCCTGGCCTGCAGGACAGGACTTGGCACTCTTTACTCCCAGCGTCCTGTGCCTATGTCTCCTCTGTCCTTATCTTTTAAGGATACGATGTTACACTTCTGCAGGTCACTAGAGTAACTCCAAAGATGATCACTAGGCTGGCATAAAACCAGATTGGTTTCTGAGTCATTTATCCATCAAGGTGTCTTTATCATTTATGTTTTTAATATATTTTTAAAGTAAAAATGCTATCTAGTCAATACAGGAATATTATTTTCTTTCTTGTCATAGCTGAATTATTCTGTTGATATCTATAAGAATATATACTATTTGAAAAAATGCTGCTTATTGCTGCTTATTCACTAACAAGCTACTATTTTGTAGATTATCTTAGTTGCCTGATATATAAAAATGACATACTATGGTCTCTAAAAGAGACTCACGTCACATAGTTTGAAATGTTCCTCAGAAGACAGAAGGGAGGAGAGTAACGATGTGATGCCTGGATAGTTCTCACAGTGCAACTTCTGTTCTGAGGACTGAGCATTTTACCCAGAAAGTACATTTTAGTCAAAGTCACTGTGGAGAGGGAGCTTCTTTGAGTGAATAGCTAATGAGAAGCTTTCTTATTACTATCTTGTGCCTTGGGAAGAGAGTTTTACTGCCTCTTTTCACTATTTGGAAGGATGGATGATGCCTTTGGGTAGTTCTCTCTTTTAATATATAGAAGCGTTGCACACATAGATGAAAGAAGAATTTAAATTAGGAAATACTAAGTTAAGAAGGACTTTGTCCATTGTTATATACAAATTAAGGTACAAAAGTAAAAAAGCCCCACTGGACCTCTGGTTAGTCTGTCTTTTCTTGCATATTCAGTTCTTAACATTTAAATTTTTCCCTAGTTCATTCTAACAGTAGTTAGATATTCTTAACTGCTATTAGACTGCTCCTTGTGTGTGGGGGTGGGTATGGAGGAGTTTATTTGAAAGTTATATATGTTCTGTAATTTAAAAGAAGTAATATGGAATCATGGAAAGTAGAAAACAATTCTCTTTGTTCTTCATTTTCCCTCTCCAAAATTGTCCTTCCTTCCAGAACTGGTCTATGATGTATAAAAACCATGCACACATACACACTTCTGTTCTCACAGGATTTCTCTTGAAATTTGTGTTTTTATTCTTGTGATTAATACTCCTATAAAGTAGTGCTGAGAATTTTGGCCACAAGTCTCATTTAAAATTGCATAGTCATATATTAAATTTACTTAAAAGTTACATTTGTGCTTAGCAAACATTTTTCTTTAATTGTGTTTACTACAGCTAATCCTGGTGCTAGATCATCATCAGTGAGTTCCTACTATGTGGGCTATACTCTCTTGCTTCTAAGAAGCCACTGGTATAGATAGAAAATTGAATATGGATTTGTAGGGACTTGTCAAGGGCTGTCCCTCTGGGGACACATTGGAAATGTGTGACATCTAGGACAAACTCCTCATTGTTTCTCTTGGAAGACAACAACTTACCACCCCTCCATCTTGGATTCTAAATCCTCAGAAATTTTAAAGAAAAAAATACCTTCTCAAAAATCTTATATGGTCCAAATTATTCTTATATTATTAAAGAATCATTAACTTTTACTTATATGCATAGTTGCTATTATGTGTCTTTGACTTAAGCAGATGGCTAGCGAATACCTGCATTGGAAAGATACTTCTCTGGCCATTGTGATGGATGGGGTTTAGGGCTTGCATAAAAGTACTAGAATATAAAGAGGTGATATAAAAACATTCTCAAGTTTGGGCGGCACCTGTGGCTCAAAGGGGTAGGGTGCCGGCCCCATATGCCGGAGGTGGCAGGTTCAAACCCAGCCCTGATCAAAAACTGCAAAAAAATAAAAAAATAAAAAATTCTCAAGTTTTGTAGTACAGTTGAACTGATAAATTCTGTACTAGAATAAATAGAGGGTAAGAGATGGTTTATACAGATAGCTTTGTGGGTGGTGTCAGGGATGTGAACTCTGGCGCAGCTGACCGAGGAAGGTGTTTGTGGGTGCCTTGGGTAGAGGTCAGGGATGAAGGCATAGAGAGGAGAGCCAGGACTTTAGAACACTAAGGTCATGATGAGGAAATGCAGGCCTGGGGCCTGAGCTGGAGTGCGGGAGGGTTGGTCTCTCTGCAGGAAGACTTGGAGGCAGTGGTTTAGAAATACAGATTGGTGCCAAATATATGCTAGACCAAAAAAATGAAAGAATTAATGTGGTTGAAGCAAGAAAACTATTCAGGGGATGAATTTTAATAGTTTGCTGCGATTCTGTGAATATGTACTAATCTAAAGTTCTCTACTGATGTAAAAGGTGCTAGAGATGAAGAATGGATAAAATTAAAATAAGAAAATTCCTTGGCTCAGGCGGCACTTGTGGCTCGGTGGGTAGGGCGCTGGCCCCATATGCTTTGAACCCAGCCCTGGCCAAACTGCAACAAACAAACAAACAAACAAAAATTCCTTGGTTCATTGTTATCTCTTCTTGTTATAGATGTATTTTACTCTTTATAGATTCATTTTGTTTGTTTGTTTTGAGACAGAATGTCACTTTGTTGTAGCCGCTAGAGTGCCCTGGCATCATAGGTCATAGCAACCTCAGACCCTTGGGCTCAAATGATCCTCTTGCCTCAACCTCCAAAGTAGCTGGGACTACAGATGCCTGCCACAATACCCGGCTGTTTAATTTTTTATAGCCAGCGTCTCACTCTAGTTTGGCTGGTCTCAAACTTGTGAGCTCAGGAGATCCATGTGCCTTGGTCTCCCAGAGAGTTGGGATTATAGGCATGAACCTCCATGCCCAGCCTATAGAGTCATTTTGAAATTATACTTTTGAAGCTACTTTTTTTTTTTTTTTGAACAGAGCCTCAAGCTGTCGCCCTGGGTAGAGTGCTATGGTATCACAGCTCACAGCAACCTCCAACTCCTGGGCTCAAGTGTGTCTCCTGCCTCTGCCTCCCAAGTAGCTGGGACTACAGGCGCCTGCCACAACACCTGGCTATTTTTTTGTTGCAGCCATTATTGTTTGGTGGGCCTGGGCTGGATTCGAACCCACCAGCTCAGGTGTATGTGGCTATTTTTTAATAGTTAATTACATTAGGTGTATTAAATTCCCCTTTACATGTTAATAGCTGCAAAATAAATACCTTTTTAATGACTGATGAAATTTTTAATTATATTTAATTTTAAATACTGCTGCTAATTTTTCACATGTAGAGATGATATTTTTTATTATTTCCATATTTCAGTATTTGTAGCATCAAAATCTCATCAGATTTTTCAAGAGGTGGTGTCCAGAGCAATAGGGCAACATCTATTCATTTCATAGGATAATATCTTGTGCTTCTCAGTAGTTATGTAAATGGTGATTTAATGATTCCATCAATATTATTTATTAGGCATTTTGCTTTATTATATATTCAGCATTTCTGATGAATGGCAAGCAGCAACACTGCTTTTTTTGAATTATTTAAGCATCCTTATGTGAACATTTGAATTCATTACCACCACCCAGTTTATCTTCAGTAGTAGATGAACCTTCAGGTCTCTTCCTGGTATAAGATGTCCTTAGGAATGATTTTAGACTGGATTATATTAGGGCCACTTAATGAATGACTCAATCACCTTTGTACCTTATGTATTACTTGGGACAGGAGAGGTCAAAATAGAATTGTTTTCAATAGTTTTGGAAAAATTGTTGTAAGAAATATCATATTATTTTCAAAGATTCTGCACATCACTGCTGTGCTGCTGTACAGCGGTGATCTTACTATTATGATAGATGTACGTTCATTGCTTATACTCATGAAAATAACGTGCATTTTTATAGTTCTATTGAATTAGACATATTGGGTTTCAAGAATTCCTTTTTCAGAAAATGCTGAAATTGCTATAATATTTTCTACTTATTTTTATGAAACTAATCAGAGCTATCTAACACTAGATGGAATTACCTTGCCATGGGGTAGTCATGGAGTAGTCTGAGTAGATTACCTTTTGATTCCAGAATTTCCTTTTAAACTTCTCACCCTGGCATGTTTATACTTAATGGTTTATTACGGACGGTGCGTGCTATCCTGTTTTACTGCTTCATCCTGCCTCCTCTTGCCATTTCCCTAGTCAGTAATCACCAATACACTATATAATTTTGTAATAACAGTGCATGCATAAGACTGTATGTAGTTCTGACATCTGAAAGTATTTAATCACTTGCTGCAGATGCACTCTAACACTTGCAGATTTTATTCCACATCTGTAACCTTAAATAATCCCACAGAACCCTCTTAATTTTCATTGCCAGCAATCTGGATTCCTTTGGTTAAGGTAGAAACTCTCTTTCTGCAAAGGTTCTTTCTGGTCTCAAAAATATACCAGTCACTACTATGCTAAGAGCTTGACTTTTTTTTTTTTTTTTTTGATACCCAGTCTCACTCAGTCACCTGGGCTAGAGTGCTGTGGCATCAGCCTAGCTCCTAGCAACCTTTCCTGGGCTCAAGCAATCCTAATGCCTCAGCCTCCTGGTCTACAGGTACCTGCCACCACACCCAGCTAATTTTTTCCATTTTCAGTAGGGACGGGGTCTCACTGTTGCTCAGACTGGTCTATGAACTCCTAAACTCGAGGGATCTGCCTGCCTTGCCTCCCACAGTGCTAGGATTACAAGTGTGAGCCACTATCTGGCCAACAGCTTGACTTTTTAAGTCACAGAGAAAAGAAGGATTAATAATTTCTCAAGCATTGTTATCCCTTTATACATGTACTTTTATCACTATCACTATAGATATCCCTTTGTTTTATATTTTATATGTAACATGAAAATATATAATTCTTGACCAGTAATAACAAAAAATTTTTAATGCATTTTTTAAAAAGAAAAATTAAATGAGATTATCTTCCCAGAAAGTATTATACTTTATAGACTTGTTTTTATTACCTGGCCATGTATAAATTTGGGATTAGTCTCCCCCTTCTGTAGAAATAACAGGAGATTATCAGAGTGGGCCTTCGCAGTCTTTTTATTTATTTATTTATTTTTAAGAAATATAAAACTATTTATTGATCACTGTTCACTATTATTTACAATAAAGTAAACAATATACAGTTGGATAACATTCTGATTATTATGACTTTTTTTATGGCTTCTGCTCAACCAGTAACCCAAATACTGAAAAATTTGAGTCTACATGTAAGGAATGAATTGGAGTAAGGAAAAAACATGGAGGTTAATAGTTTAGATTACAAAGTTTGTTCATTTATGTCAACAGGTATGAAACTGCCAACATGGCTTAACCATCTGATTAGGTTTCTGTAAGCCAAGCCTAGGAATGGATTACTACAGGAATCTTTAATGACCATTTAACTAAGTCTTATTTGTTTACCTCATTAGAACACACCAGGATTTGTCTAGTTTCCTCATGTGAGTGGGGAGGTTATTGGTTATGATAAAGCTTTTCCTTTTAGAAATTTTGTAAACACAATTTTGCATTTATATGACTATACATACAGATTCTGATGTGGACGCCTTTAAATTATCTATTTAAATTGTCTAATTGAGAATCATCTATTTAATTTGAAACAAAACATTATGGCTTCAGGAAAATTTTCTATTCTTACATTGCTCAGAATAATGGTATTGCAGACACTTGGGCTTACCTGTGATTTTTGTTTTGGTGAATGTTTAAAAACAAAGAAAATAATTTATATATGAATGTTACGTATATACATACAGAAACAGATTAAAAAAAAACAACAACCCCCACCCCCAGCCCGGGGTGGTGCCTGTGGCTAAAAGGAGTAGGGTGCAGGCCCTATATACTGGAGGTGCTGGGTTCAAACCCAGCCTGGGCCAAAACAAAACAAAACAGCAACCCCAGAATGATCCTTAGGCAAAGAGTTAAACACAAGTTCTTACTGAATAATGGCTATATAAATTTCCCTTAGCATTTAGAAAAGCTGTTCTCTAATGCAGAGGAAGTAATATACCATGGTATCAAATGTTTTTTTTTTTTTTCTGATAAAGAAAGCAACTAGGGAAAGCTTTTATTTGTTCAAAGTAACCAGTGCTATTGATGCAAGCACCCCGCCCCGCCCCCGCCGCCACGACTCTCCCAGTATTGCTTTCAAAATGAACATATCAAACTTGATTTATTAGAATGTAGTTATTTTTTCACACTCCCAAGACCTAGATTTTATATATATATAGCAATGCAAACAATTACTGAGCTTCATCTTCTGGACAAGAATGCCAAATTAGTCTTCATAAAAAGAATAACAATCTGAGGACACTTCATATTTGCCTCTTTTGCCAGCACCAGATCTGCCTCATTTGAATCTTTCCACTTCATAAGAAACATTAATTCTCCACTGCTGTCTGTGGCACCAATTATTCTCTCAGGATCAAGACCTCTGCCAAAGCTTCTTGGTTTGTCAGCAGCGTCTCTTTTCTTCTTTGATTTGCTATCATCAGATTCACTGTCAGATAAAGATTTTCTTTTTGTACTATCTTTTTCTTTACTGGCTTTTTGAGAATTAAGAAATGCTTCAATTAACTCCGGACAATCTTAATTTTCTTCCGGTTCCCAAGTATGGTCAGCATCTGTAAATCCCTTCCACTTCAGGAAATACTCCACCTTCCCATGTACAACTTGTCCATCCACCACTTTTTCCACCACAAATTCTTTAGGCTCTGCCTCTTCAACCTTTTCACTCTTTCCATTCTGCTTCTTTCCCATTTTTTGCGATGTAATTTTATTGGAGGCCGCTTTTTATTGCAGACTTGAAGAGCTTTTATTCAACAGCTCTGAGCTGCTCTGGGTTGCGAGTCTGCAGTGTCCCTGGCCCTGCGCGCCTTAAGATCCATAGTCTTTTTAGATTGTCTTCGTAAATGAATCTCAGATTATTATTTTAGAAAACATTTTGTTCAGTAAGGTGAGACCTCTGTCCTTTGGGTTTGTGCTTTCATTTTTACTAATTTCTGCATTTAGTTAATACCTGTGATGTTCAATAAGATGCTACAGGCGAGTCTGTAAGGAAAAAAATTATTTCCAGGGTCTGATTGGGGAGGCAAAGCTGATCTTTTATGGAGGAGTTATGGGAGGTGATCAGTCATGGGTGCTCAAGGCCACAGCCTCTGCCTTTTCATGTCCTTGGCAGATGGTGGGTGAGAGGGGCAGACAGTGGTGTTCAGAGGCTGTTGGCTTCAGCCCTTCCATCCCTGATGACTAGTGGATTTTCTCCATGATCACCATGGACTATTTTTCCCATTAATTAGCTTCCTTATACCTTCAGATTTACCCATCACTACCCTGCTTCTTTATCCTCACCCAGCACATGGGTCTTGAGAAGAACTAGGGCATATTACTTGAAATAGGTTAGTGAAGTCTATTGTAAACGGCACACAAGTTTGCTGAGTGAATATTGAGGATAAAGCAGCACAGAGAAAGGTAACATTTTTAGGAGACATGATGGGTAGAAGGATAAAGAGATGGAAAGGGCAAAAATGGTCAGTCCGGTTTACCTAAGCCATTATAGAGAACTTCATTAACCCTCACCTTGCTTTGGAGCACAACAGTATAAGATATAGGTGAATGTACTAAATAGCATAGATATTTATGGTAGATGAACTAGGTATGTGGGATTAGATATAGGATTGTATGCTTTTTTGTTAAATAGTTTACTCTAGTGGGTAGCTGTCTTAAGTATAATGTTTCATTGATGTTTAATATCTTATAACAAAACACATGTGGTATATATTGCCATATGGAGCTTAAAATGCATTCCTAATAGTAAGTAAATTCAATGATGACAAATTGCAAAAGAAATTAAGTAAACAGATGGCTAGATTTAGTCACATTAAATTTATAAGTACAGCACAGGAGTTATCAAGAAAAGACCTATGAGAAGAAAATTGAGAAAAAATGGCATACATGAGGAAGGTGAAATGAAACTTAGCAACAATGAAAAGTTGAATGGAAAAAAATTGAGGGACAGTAAAAGTAAAGTCCACGAGGACAGCAGACTTCCCTAGCCACCTGGAAGTTCTCAGTAGGCCTTGAATTGAGGGCATGAATGGATAGACAGATGATCCTACCAGGTGATGGGGAAGACAGAGAGAGAAGTAGAAAAGTTATGTGATATGTCGAGTCCTGAGGATACAGCCCTGGCCCCAGATGGTTTATAGGTTTACTGGGTATGATAAAAATGTAAACATATCATTTAAACATAGTATAATATATAATGTGGTAAAGTCATGCAGTGATGTGAGTGGTGGTGTCTGTTGTGTTGTGGGGGTGGTGACACGTGTCGGAGATGACCTGCCCTTCCAGGAATGCTCTGGAGGGAGGAGTTGGGAGCAGACAGAGAACAAATGACTGCTAGGCTTAGTTAGCTCTCATGCCATGAGGAGTTATCAGCAGGGTTGGATTTATCCCTGTTTGCAAGGTTTGAAGTGGGGCAGCAAGATGACAGTTAATAAGTCCCTGGCCTGGCTTGGGTGCCCCGTCAGGGGCCAGACTCCTGCTTACTCTGAACCCCCAGCTGTGCTCTTCTATTCTCTTACCCATGCTCCCTTCTTCCCCCACTGCCTGTGTGATGGGATCTGCCTCACTTTGGACGATTCCAACAGCTTCTCTTTCTTTTCTTTTCCTTTTTTTTTTAGGCAGAGTCTCACTTTATTGCCCTTAGTAGAGTGCCCTGGTGTCATAGCTCAGGCCACCTCAAACTCTTAGGCTCCAGCAATCCTCTCGCCTCAGCCTCTAAGTAGCTGGAACTATGGGCACCCACCACAATGCCTAGCTAATTTTTAGAGATGGGATCTCACTCTTGTTCGGGCTGGTCTTGAACTCCTGAGCTTGAGCATTCCGCTCACCTCGGCCTACCAGAATGCTAGGATTAGGCGTGAGCCACCATGCCTGCCTCTAACAACTTCTTAATTTTCTCCTCATTTTGGGAATGTTTTCTCTCTAGCCTGCCCTGCCTCCCAGGACTGATCATGCCAGCGTTTGGAGACCTGCCGTCATTCTAAACTCAAGGTTATTTATAATTGGGCCTTAAATAACCTTCCAGCATTGTCCTGTGTTGGTCCTCTACTTGGCCCTTGTGATGTAGGGATACCAGTCTACTCACTATTTTCTGAATGCCTTGCCTTTTTCTGCCTTCATGCTTGTGCATTTATTTCTGCTTGCATTGCCTCTATTTTTTTTTTTTTAAGACTTTTACTTATTTACTTTTTGTTGTTGTTGTTGCAGTTTGGCTGGGGCCGGGTTCGAACCCACCACCCTTGGTATATGGGGCCGGCACCCTACTCATTGGGCCACAGGCATTGCCATTGCCTCTATTTTTTAAAATTCTGACTGTTTTCCAAGGTCCAGATCAAATGCTACCTCTTTCATGAAGCAGTACTGAATTATATTTTTCCTTTGCACTCCTATTTAGAGCAGTCTGCCTTCTACTGCCTTCTATATATGCCACATCTCCTCTCTTAGACTATAATCTCTTAGAAAGTAATGACCATGTCTTTTTCGAATCCAACTCTTTCTCTATCACCCCTAGCTTCTGGTATGATGTCTTCTACATATTTGCTCACTAAATGTTAATGAGATAAATAAATAAATACATTTAAAAAGTATGGGAATGCTTTGTTAGTTGTCTGTAGAGATATAAAAACTCAAGAGGGAGGAACATTCTGCCACTAAGGAATTTATAGCTTATGTGAAGAGGCAGAAGATATGCATGCATATTAAACCTTTGGGTGGCCAGGTGAGGTGGCTCACGCCTATAATCCTAGAACTCTGGGAGGCTGAGGCAAGTGGATTGCTGAGCTCAGGAGTTCAAGAACAGCTTGAGCAAGAGTGAGACCTCTACCAAAAACAGAAAAACTAGCTGGGAGTTGTGTTGAGCACCTGTAAGTCCCAGCTACTTAGAGGTTGCAGCAAGAGGATTTCTTGAGCCCTAGAGTTTGAGGTTGCTGTGAGCTATGATGCCACAGTATTCTACCAAAGGTGACAAAGTGAGACTCTGTCTCCATTACAAAAAAAAAAAAAAAAAAGAGTAAAACATTGATTAAGCACTCTGTCTCACACTCACTTCTTGTTCTGAGCTGGGGCTTCTAGTCTTCATGTCATCCCCAGTGCAAAATGGAGAGATGTGACAGCTTCTATTTGGTCTATGTATGTTTTGACTACAAAAGAAGTATACTGACACTTGAGTGGCTGTGTAAGGAACGCCGTCTAGCTTTGTCTTTCATCTTGGTCATTCATCTTTGGTATGGGCTCAGACCTAATTCCAGGGCTCAGTTCCAGTGATGAGTAGACCCTTTCTAGATCACTGTCACTTCTGATTTTATTTATTTATTTATTTTCAAATTGATATGATGGTACAATTTTTAGGTTACATTGTTCTCCATCTTCTTCTGATTTTAATAATCTATATTCTTTTGGTACCTTTAGCAGTGCTATGCTCTGTGAAAGATACATATCTTCTATAAGAAGAACATATCTCAAAATATTGTTTTCTGTTTGTCTTTTTATCTTCTTGAGATAAAAGGCCTTCTGAGTGTCATGTTCCTCTATAATGTTTCTTGGCCTTTGGCCTCTCGCTGCTATTTTTGTCCAGTTCTACTGTCTCTGGAATAGAACATCACATTTAGACAACCTCATCTGCCTCTTTATTGTTCTTTTTGTCTCTGATCATTTACGTCAGAGTAAGTTTCCTGAAACATTATTTTCATTATGACTTACTGTCCCTGCTTGAAAATCTGCAGAAGCTCCTCACTGACATACAGTCTCCCCAGTCTAGCCCAGACTACCACACCTCTGCCTACCTCATCCTGTTCATGCTGGCTTCCTGTATGTCAGTTCTCCATTCTAACTGGAATCTGTTTACTCTGCCTGAGGATAATTTTCTTCTCAAACTCACTCATCAAAGCTCAGCTGCAGCTCCACCTCTCCTCCCCACAGAGTCTTGGGCATGAGTAGTAATTTATGTTAAACATGTCACTATTTCATAAAGTAGCATGGTTTAGATCTGGGAAGGAGTTACCATCAACAAAGAAATTGGGCAGTGGGTTAAACAACTGTGGTAAATCAAATGGGACACCTTTGTTTCTGGCTTAGTGAAAGAAATGCTGAAATTTGTAATTCTGTTTCCTAGACGAAGAGAAGTAGAATGGTTGAATCACCATCAAAATATATCTAGGGAAGTTTATTTAATAAATTAAATAGTGAAATTAAAAAGGGCAATGCCTATTAATAGTTTATGGTGGGATTTGTCCTCCTATCATAATGGAAATTTTTAGAGTTAAGGAATTTGTTTTTGGATATCTTTATCTAAGAAATATAGATTTCTTTAATACTTTTTTCAAAGATTTGTAGGGAACTCCTTTAGTGTATTTTAGTACATTGTATTGCTTTATTTTTTTTGGAAGGTTAAGGTACATTTTTCTCAAGTTTATGCAGAGCATTCTCCAAGATAGATCATATGTTAGGCCATAAATAGTGTCTTAATAAATCCTAGAATGTTGGAATTGTATCAAGTACCTTTTCTGACCACATGGTATGAAACTGAAAATCAACAGCAGGAGAAAAATCAAAAACCTCAAAAATATATGGAGATTAAACAGTACACTTCTGAACAACGAGTGGGTCAAAGAAGAAATCAAAAGGGTAATCAAAAAATACTTTGAGATCAACAAAAATAGAAGCATTACATATGAAAACTGCAGCAAAAGCAGTTCTAAAAAAATTTATAGAGACAAGCATTTACATTAAGAAAAATAAAGATCTTGAACACGGAAAAACCCCGAATAGCCAATGTATTCTAAGAAATAAAAACAAATTACGTTGTTATTACATTACCAGACTTCAGGTTACACTACAAATTAACAGTGATCAAAACAGCATAGTGCTGGCCCAAAAATAGAGATATAGCTCTATGGAATAGATCTAGAGATAAAACAAGCCACATATCACCATCTGATCTTTGATAAACTAAACAAAATCATGCTTTGGGGAAAAGAATCACTATTTAATAAATGGTGCTCGGAGAACTGGTTAGCCAGAGGTGGAAGACTGAAACTGGACCTGCACCTCTTACCACTTACAAAAATTGACTTTTTTTGTAAAAGATTTAAAGACACGAAATGATAAAAAATTCTAGAAGAAAAGGAGGGAAAAATGCTTGCAAAATTGGCCTGGAAAAAGAATTTATGA
This sequence comes from Nycticebus coucang, assembly GCF_027406575.1. Classification (NCBI taxonomy): domain Eukaryota; kingdom Metazoa; phylum Chordata; class Mammalia; order Primates; family Lorisidae; genus Nycticebus; species Nycticebus coucang. Next base: position 76,910,808 of record NC_069784.1, on the reverse strand, counting down.
AGAAGATCTCTTTGGCAATTACAGCAATATCAAAAATAAATAAATGAGACATGATCAAGCTAAAAACCTTCTGTACAACAACTAAAGCAAACTGACAGCTTTCAGAATGGGAGAAGATATTTGCATGCTATGAATCTGAGAAAGGGCTGGTAACTAAAATTTACAGAAAACTCAAACTAATCAACAAGAAAAGAGCAAACAATCCCATTTATAAAGTGAGCAAGAGACTTGAACAGAATCTTCTATGAAGATGACAGATGAATGTCCAATAAGCACAGGAAAAAATGCTCATCCTCTCTAATCATCAGAGAAATGCAAATCAAACCACCCTGAGATATCACTGAACCCCCAGTGAGAATAGCCCAGATCACAAAAGCCCAAAGCTACAGATTGTGTCACTGATGTGGAGAAAAGGGAACACTTATACATTGCTGGTGGGATTGCAAATGAATACCGCCTCTATGGAAAGAATACAGAGAATCCTCAAAGTGCTAAAAGTAGACCTTACACTTGATTACACAATCCTATTGCTAGGTATCTACCCAGAAGAAGGAAAATTGTTTTTATCATAAGGACATTTGCACTAAAATGTTTATTGCACCTTAATTCACAATCACCAAGGTGTGGAATCAACCTAAGTGCCCATCAACACATAAATGAATTAATAAACTGTGGTCCATGTATACCATGGAGTACTGTTCAGCCATAAAAAGATGGAGACTTTACATCTTTTGTATTTACCTGGATGGAGTTGAAGCACATTCTTCTTAGCAAACTATCTTCAAGAATGGAAAAAACAAGTCCAGCATTATCCTCATATCAAAGCCAGAGAGGACACTACAAGAAAAGAAAATTATAGGTCAGCATCACCAATGAACATAGATGTTAAAATTCTCAATAAATACTAGAAAACAAAATCAAACAGTGCATTAAAAAGATCATACACCATGTACTTAATGTACTCAATGCTAATATGAAATCATAGATGAACAATTACATGTCAACACAGAGAACAACACAATTGAATTCAAGTGGTGGATAGGGGAGGGAAGGGAGAAGGGAAAGGACAGGAGGGAGTGATTGATACGCTATCACCTAAGGTGCACAATGTAAGGGTGTATGCACACAGCCTGGGTGAAAGCCTTAACTACAATGTGAACTTAATCACTGTAACCTAATCATTTGTGCCCTCATATTAATCAAAAATTAAAAAAAAAAGAAAGAGAAAGATCTTAAGTAATCTATCTTTACACCTAAAGGAACACATTATGCTCAAGGTTAGCAGAAGGAAGGAAATAATAAAGATTAGAGCAGAAACAAATGAAACAAAGAATAGAAAAAGATAGAATATATCAATAAGACTAATGGTATTTTATCAAAAGATCAACATAATTGATAAAGCTTTAGGTAGGCTAACCAAAGAAAAAAGACAGGGGACATAAACTAAATTATAAATGGAGAAAATAACGCACCTGATATACAAAAATACAAGGGATCACAAGAGACCACTATGAACCAATATGCTAGCAAATTGGATAATTTAGAAGAAATGAGTAAATTTCCAGAACATTCAGTCTATGTTCTGAGTCTCACTATGTCGCCCTCAGTAGATGCTATGGTGTCACAGCTCACAGCAACCTCAAACTCTTGGGCTTAAGTGATTCTCTTGCCTCAGCCTCCTAAGTAGCTGGGACTGCAGGTGCCCGCCACAATGCCCAGCTATTTTTTGGTTGTAGTTATCATTGTTGTTTGGCAGGCCTGGGCTGGATTCAAACCTGCCAGCTCCAGAGTATGTGGCTGGAGACCTAGCTCTGAGCTAGAGGCACCAAGCCAGCCAAAGCAAGCTTGAGAAAGAATAACAAAGCTGAAAGCATCACACTTCCTGATTTTAAACTATATGTTATAAAACTATAACCTAAACAATATAGTACTAGCATGAGAACAGACAACATCCATCAGTGGAGCAGAACACAGAACACAGAAATAAATATGTGCATATGTGGTCAGCTAATATTTGACAAGGGTATCGAGAGTACACAATGGGGAAAGGGTAGTCTCTTCAATAAATGGTGCAGGGAAAACTGGATATCCACATGCAGAAGAATAAAACTGGACCCATATTTTATGCCACTCACAAAATTAAGATGAAATAGATTAAAGAGTTATGTGTAAGATGTGAAACCATGAAATCTATAGAAGAAAACATCAAGAAAAATTTCTTGACATTGGTCCTAACAATGGTTTTTTGGAAATGACACAAAAAGTACAGGCAACAAATGCAAAAATAAATAAGTGTGACTGATCAAACTAAAAAGCTTCTGCACAGCAAAGGAAATAATATAATGAACAGCAATCTTTGGAATGAGAGAAAATATTCGCAAACCATATACATGATAAAGGGTTAATATCCACAATGTATAAAGAGCTCATACAAGTCAATTCAAGAGCAAAAGAAAAAAGAGAATATTCAATTAAAAATGGGCAAAAATATATTAAAACCATTTTTAAATGGATTAAAGACTTGAATGTAAGACATGAAACCATAAAAATTCTAGAACAATATGTAGAAAAACTCTTCTAGACATAGGCCTAAGGAAAGAATTTGTGACAAAGACACCAAAGGCAAATACAGCAACTACAAAAATAAATAAATGAGACTTAATTAAATTAAAAAACGTAGGCACAACAAAGGAAATAATTAACAGGGTAAACAGACCCTGTTTTCTGTATTCTCCATATATAGAATGGGAGAAAAATATTCACAAACTATACACACATCAGAAGATTAACTTTCAAAAACTACAAAAAACTCAAACAAAGCAGCCAAAGAAAAATAACAAACAACCCTATCAGAAGGAGGGCAAAAGATATGAACAGAAGTTGTTCAAAAGAAGATAGACAAATGGCCAACAGATATGAAAAAATGTTCAATATCATTAGTCATCACAGAAAAGCAAATTAAAACCTCAATGAGATACTACCCTTCCCCTCAGAATGGCCATTATTAAAAAGTCAAAAAACAACAGATGCCGACATGGATGCAGAAAGAAAGGAATATATGCTATCATTGGGACTGCAAATTTCTATGAAAAACAGTGTGGAGATTTCTCAAAGAGCTGAAAGTAGACCTACCTTTCCGTCCAGCGATCCCACTACCTTTCCGTCCAGGTATCTACCCAAAGGAAAAGAGATCATTTTATCAAAAAGATACCTGCACTTGAATGTTTATTGCAGCATAGTTCACAACTGCAAAAGTATGGAATCAATATAAATGGCCATCAATGTATGAGTGGATAAAGAAAATGTGTAGTACCATGGAATACTACCCAGCCATTAAAAGGAATTGAAATAATGTAATTTGCAGCAACTTGGATGGAACTGGAGTCCATAATCCTAAGTGAAGTATCTCAGGAATGGAAAAACAAACACCACATGATCTCACTAAGTGACACTAAATGTTGAGTGCACATAGACACACAAAAACATAAAGAACATTGGAAACTAAGAAGGGGCGTTGTAAAGGGGATGAGGAATACAAAGTTTGTATTACATGGATATACTGTGTAATGCTGAAGTCAGGGCTTTCAGGATGCCCGCCTGTACTGGTGGAGGGCATTACACAGTGTATCTATGTTATACAAACTTTTGTACTCCCTTAATGTTTTAAAATAAAAAGAAATGGGCAAAGAATCTGAGTAGACATTTTCTGAAAGAATACATATGAATAGTCAATAGGTATGTGAAAATGTGCTCAACATCGCTAATTATAAGGGATATAAAGCAACCGTGAGATGTCACCTCATATCTGTTAGGATAACTATTATAAAAAAGACGAGAGACAACAAGTATTGGCAAAGATGTGGAGAAAAAGGAACCCATGTGCACTGTTAGTGGAATATAAATAGTACAGCCATTATGGAAAATAGTAGCTCTTCCAAAAATTACAACTAGAGTTATAATATGATCCAGCAATCCCACTTCTGGGTAGATTCTTCAAGGAGATAAAGTCAGTATATTGAAGAGATGTCTTCCATATTCCCATCTTTGCAGCAATATTCACAACAGAAAGGATGTAGAAATGACCTAAGCATCACTTAATGGATGAACAGGTAAAGAAAAGGATATATATATATATATATATATATATATATATATATATATATATATATATATGTAACAAGGGAATATTACTCAACCATAAAAGAAAGAGGCTCTTCCATTTGCAATAACATGGATAAATAAGGAGGGTATTATGCTGAGTAAGCCAGAGATAGAAACACAAATATGTATGATTTCACTTACGTGTGGAATCTAAAAAAGTCAAACTCATAGGAACAAAGTAGAATGTGGTTGCCTGAGGCTGGATGTGGAGAAATGGGCAGATGTTAATCAAAGGGTATAAAGTTTTAGTGTTAAGATGGATGAGTTCTGGGGATTTAATGTAGAGTGTGGTGACTATAGTTAACATTGCTTGTAAACTTGAAATTTGCTAAGTTTTCATGTCACACACACACAAAGGTGACTGTGAGGTGATGGATGTGTTAACACACAACTTGGAAGTTGTAATTTTTGGTAATCATTTCACAGTGTATACATATATCAAATAATCATGTCGTATACCTTAAATATATACAATTTTATTTGTTAATTACATTTTAATAAAGCTGGAGAGAAAGTTCTAATGTACATTGTTTAATACATAGTTTATTCTATTTTAGTTTTCCTCATTTTTATTGTGCTTGGCTTAGGTAGACCCATCCTTACATTTGCAGTTACTGGTTTGGAGTTGATTAGCTTGGTGGAGGACCTTTGAGCTTCAGTTTATTTTCACAGCATTATAAATCTGATTAGACCTTTTCCGGCATGCAGAAGGCTGGAAAAGATTTGTATGACTACAAATGACTACAAATCTGTTGGCCTACTTCTAGGACAAAGCAACAGGCAGCTTGGGCAGCCTGGGCAGCCGGTCCTTTGTCTGGACCCCGTGAAAGACCAAGCAAAGCTGCAGTAAGGGATTGGAGCAGGTGGCACCACCTGTACCCATCTAATTCAAGCCCATCTAATCTGCCACTTATATGTGAAATATCAGAGTGTGATTCAGAGCATCAGTGAAAGGATCAAAGTGATTCTTGCTGGTGTTCAAAGCCCAATCACTGAAGAAGATTACCATTAAAATTAATGTTACTGGTCCTGGAACTCTATGATGTACCCAATGTACTAGAACTATTTCTATATTACATGCAGGTTGAAATATTTTCAAACATTTACAGCTGTGAATGCCATGGCTTAAAGGGCTTAATTAAATGTTTATTCAATGTTTGTTATTATCTGTTTAAAATCTTCAGTGCAATGAAATTCTTTGTGAGTCATTAGTACTTCACCTTCAGATTTATGAAGGGGATAGATTGTGGATTTCATGGTTTGGGAACGCCTTTTTCTGTGTGAGACCCTGGAGATTCTTTATAGAATTACACTGGAGGAAAGCTGGCCCCAGGTCCTGTGTGCTGATTCCCTTCCAGATGCACATCACTCTGACAGCTAATGAGATGTTGATTATGGTTACTTTTCTGTGAGAAAAATGAGTGAACCACATCCCAAGGAATGGTAATGAGAGAGACAGAAAGAGAGAGAGAGAGAGAATGAATGTGTGTTTGTGTGTGTGATGGATTAAGAGAAGGCCCATGACATTTCAACCCACATTTGAGTCATATTAAAAAAACTTCCATGTTTCAGCTTGGCGCCAGCCACATACACCAGAGCTGGTGGGTTCGAATCCAGCCTGGGCCTGCCAAAAAACAATGACAACTACAACCAAAAAATAGCTGGGTATTGTGGCGGGTGCCTGTAGTCCCAGCTACTTGGAAGGCTGAGGCAAGAGAATCGCTTAAGCCAGGAGTTGGAGGTTGCTGTGAGCTTTAATGCCACAGCACTCTACCCAGGATGACAGCATGAGGCTCTATCTCAAACAAAACAAAACAAAACAAAAAAACTTCCATGTTTCTACTTCATAAAATATATCAAGGAATTTATAGACATGAAAGATTTTTTTGAGCTAAATATAACTAAAATGTGGATTAAAGTTAAAACAATGTTATAATAATTTATAGGGTATACTATAAATGGATCAAATTATAAAATAATGAACAGATTCTTAAAAATTGATATTGGAACTCTGACAATTTATACCACTCTCTAAAATAAAGGAAGAAATGGTCAAAATATTTAAAATACTTAAAATCTATGATTTAGAATTTATGAATTTAGATTCAGTATTTTACTTCTAATTATTTATACTATTAAGGACATATTTATTGCTTAATTCCTCTAGTGAAAGTGTTCTTGATGCTGGAATGTGACTCAAGATTGATATTTTTTCTTTTATAAAACATTTTATAAATTTCCTTCAAAATTTCTTAAAAAATATTAACGCTTTAGGAACTATATGTCATTAAATTGATTTTCATAAAATTATCTTAAGAAGGCTCTTTTCCAAGGTGAAATACTTGTGTGACTTGTGTAGAATTGTATACTACTTAGCTTTTCTTAATGTATATTAAATATGGAATTATTTTTGCTAAAATATTAATGAATTATTTTATTAATTCATTAATAAAACAATGAATTAAAAATAAAATGACGGTGAAAATTCCTTTCTATTATTAAAGTGCAGGAATGTGGAAAATAATTTCTGCTTGATATCCTCTTTGCATCTTCGTTTTCTAGGTACTAAAATCTTTCAGGTTGGAAATAAACTTTATTATTTCACTCCCGTTGCATTATCACAGGCACTTGGTTTCATTCAGCCTCTCAGATTAGCAAAATAACTTGCATTATTGTCATTTTAAAATGCATTTGATTCTGACATTAGTTTTTCTCTTATCCTGATGTTTATTCTTGAGAAAACTCCCAGCAATTTCTAATGTGTGTAAGTCAAAGCTGTTCTTTATAGTAAACACGACTCCCGTTTGAGAGAGGCGTCCCAAGCAGTGGGGGTTATTTTAATGGACATGCTGTATTACTTTAATCTAACCCTTTCACCATCTGTTCTTCCCATAAGAGTGAATGAAAAAAAGAACATATTTTATGTTTCAGGGTTACATTAGTAAAAAGAAAGATAAAAGTGATTTAAAAGCATGCATATGTTCTCAGTGCAACGCAGTCTGCATCTGTGATTTTTTTCTCATGGTTCAGACACAAATCAAGAGAAAAGCTGCTCATGCCTGATAGAAAGTTTTTCATGAAAAACAGGACTTTACCAGAAGAGGGTCTCTTTATATATTTTACAGCTATAAATGATAAAAAAACCTCAATGAGCTGCCAAAATAAAAATAGATAACTGTGACATCTATTGTTGGAACATCTGGCATTTTTCCCAAGTTGGGTTGTTGCTGCCACATCCAGATGAATGCTGAGCACCTGTCTGGAACACGCTGTTGAAGCAGGAATGCATCTTTTGACTACAATCCAAAGCATATCTAGGGGGTAACGATTAGAAGACTGTTTCAGTGATTAGAGGACATCACCGAGGGACATGTGGCGATGGCTTACTGGGATGCAGGGGCTGGAGAAGGTCCTGTTTGTAAAATCATGCTTGGGGAACTGGAATCCATTACGGCTTAGAGGGCAGGGCACAGTTGTCTTTCTTACCTAACTGCGTTATGTCTCAGTATGGGATGAAAGAAAAGTGTAAGGGCCCTAGAAGTGCATCTATCCTCTTAAACGCCATCTTCATGCAACTTCTAGTAAAACCCAATTTTTCGATTCTCATTTGCTATATCTGTAAAGTGATTAATACCACACTTTCAAGATGTTATCATTTAATAAGATAATGTCCGTGTAATCTTTGCATAGTGAGTAATGCACAGGAAATATCTGATAATAGTAACTATTATTGCTATTGGTATTAATTAGCATATATAAATCATATAGTAGATTGCCTTTTTTTTTTTTTTCTTTTGACAGCATCTTGCTTTGTCACTCAGAGTAGCATGCAGTGGCATCATCATAGCTCACTACAACCTCAGACTCCTGGGCTTAAGCGATTCTCCCGCCTCAGCCTCCTGAGTAGCTGGGACTATGGGTGTGTGCCATCATGCCAAGCTACTTTTTGTTTTTGTACAGTTGGGGTCTCATTCTTGCTCAGGCTGGTATTGAACTCCTGGGTTCAAGCCATCCTCCCACCTCAGACTTCCAGAGTAATAGGATTACAGGCATGAGCCACTATGCCTGGCCTAGCAGGTTGCTTCTTAAGCAGTTATAGTTCATTTCCCCTTCCTAAACAACTGATGGTATTCACAGGGAGAGTAATGGTTCTCTTCTTTAAACTCCTAGGCTATATATTTTTTTTGTCTATTCAGATCTTTGTCATTTTCTAAGTTGTACTAAAGTTATATTCTGTGCCTTATTCTCTACTAATGTGAACACCTTGAGATGGAGCTGAATTTCTTATATCATCTGGGATGTTACCTTGCAGATAGTAGGTGTTCACTAAAAATTAAAATGAATGTTAGAATGAACTATTATAAATGGTTCCCATTGAGTTCATATTAAATAAGTCCCAGATGATGACTCAGGCCTTGATGAGATATGAGTCTCTTCTAGAAGGAATGATTCTTTATGAGTTGAATCGGTACTGTGGATGTCATCTGCTGGCCCTTTCTGGAATCATCTGAGCCCTTTGCCTGCCAGCCTCAGCCCACCTTTGGTAGATGGCTTTGGTATCAGGTTTTATGAGAACAAGGGCATGGCCTCATCAGTTTTTAATTTGCAAGCATGAATGCTTGTTTTGGAAATTAAATTTTAAGTAAGAAATTGGGGTGAAGTAAGGTGAAGAGTGTTCAGAATGAGAACAACTTTTCTAAGAAAGAAGAGGAGGTTTCAGCAGAATTCATCAAAAATTGATTTCAGTGAACTTCCTTAATTTACTGGTATAACCTAATGAAAATAGGGAATTAAATCATTTAGTTTCTCAGTTTTAAATATAGGAGAAAGTGATGTAACCTTTTCAGGGAAGAAGAGCAAATACTCTGTAGCTCATAAAATATGACTTTGGTTTACTTAAAAATAGTATCGATACCAAGAATGGCCGGGAGAACCACGTGAAGGGTTGTATGTAGCCCAATTGATGGTGAGTCTCCCTCCTTCCTACTCTTCAGACTTTATCTTTAAGCTTTTAGTCAGAGTGCAAGTGGTAATAACTGTTCCTACCAAAGTATATTCCGGCTTTGGAAACTGGAGTATTTGAAAGAAAAGGCCCTGGTGTTTAGGTGATTGGCTAGTAGCCTGATTTCTTTCTGCTGTTGGGAATGTTGACTTTTGTCCTTTATCATATATATTTTATCTCTCACATACCTGTAAGATGGGACTGAAAATGTGTTTTTTTTTTTCTTTCTTTCTTTCTTTTTTTTTGCAGTTTCTGGCTGGGGCTGGGTTTGAACCCACTACCTCTGGCATATGGGGCCGGTGCCCTACTCCTTTGAGCCACAGATGCCGTCCCAAAATGTGTTTTTTTTTTTTAAACAATATAATCTAAGGCAAAAATCATGTTTATATAATGGTAGGTAATATGGTAACCATTTCTGTTCACCTAAATGAAAGTAATCAAGGACCTTTATACAAAATATATTTATGTACCTGTAACATGTTTTCATGTTTAAGAGTGTTGTGATATATGTTATTTATTTGATTTTTACTGCATCTATTAAGGTAGATAGTCTTTTCTGGGAAAACCAGGCCCAAGGGAAGTGATCTTTTATATAAGTCACATTGAATGACAGTAGATTAGGGTCCTCCCATGCCTGAGTCTAATGTTTATTTCTAGTTGATAACTTTAGGCTATATTTCATGTGCAAAGTATTAACTATCAGTAACAATAACAAAGATTTAAATGATTAAAAATGACTTTATAAAAATAAGATATTTTTACCATACAAGATTTTTAAATATTTATTTTGCAATGACTACATACTTGAAAGTTGCAAGACTAGTGCTGAGTATTCCTGTGTGCTTTATCTAGGTTCACCAGTACTTAACATTTTGGTGTATTTGCTTTATCATTTTCTCTCTCTCTTTTCCCTTCCCTCTTCTCTCATTATTATTTATTTTTTTCACAACCATTTTACAGCAGCTTACATATGTAATGCCTCTTTACCTAAACCTTAATACTTCAGTGTCGATTTCCTAAGGACAAGAGTTTTCTCTTACATAACCTCGGCACAATTGTCAAAATCAGGAAGCTTTACATTAAAAAAGCTTTTAATCTAATCTTACAGATGTAAAATTTCTTGTAGCATCTGTTGTTTCCTCTCCAGTGCAGTTTCCACGTAGGATTCCATAGAGTGTTTATTGTCTTGTGTTTTTAGTTTCCTTTAATGGTTCTTTCGCCTTGCTTTTTCTTTCATGTCAATGGCACTTTTGAAGAATATGGCCCCGTTATTTTACAGGAAGTTTTTCAACTTGAGTTTGTTTGCCGCGTTCTCATGGTTAGATCCCAGTTATACATTAGCCAAGGGAATACTTCCTAGGTGAGGGTGTGTCTTCTGAGTATCTGTCACATCTGGAGGCACGTGGTGTCTATTGGTTCCAAGTTGGTCGGTGATGTTAATTTTGATCACCTGGTCAGGATGACATCCAGTTTCTCTATGGTGTACTCACTGTTTTTCCCCTTTCTAATTAAAAAAGAACTCATGGGGGAGATCATGACCATTAAAATAACTTACTGAACTTTTCTCCCTAGATTTATCATCCATGATGATCTGTGCCCAAAGAAATCTTAAGATGATTGCAAAAATATTCATTTTCTAATTCAATTACTCTCTCCACCTTTATCAGTTGGTACTCTACTGTAAGTAAGATTTCTTCCTCTCTTCTCTCACATTTATCAGTTCATTTGTTTATCAGTACAGGCACCTGAATTTATTATCCAGAGGGTTACATTTTATTCATTACTGTCCATGTCTACTTTTGCTTAAATTTTTCCATGTTTGGCTAGTGGAAATTCCTTCAAGCTGCCTCCTATGTCTTTTTAACATGCCCCTATCATATACGTATGTTTATATGTATATTTGAGCACTTTCCTACTGTCTGATCTATCAAGATGTTCCAGGCTCATATTATATCTTTTCTACCCCAGCCAGGGAATCAGCAATTTTTCCAAGGATTTCTGGTTCCTTTAGTGGGGTATGGTACTTAGAAACCCACCTCCTTATATTAAGGGGCTTATACTGCGGGCATGCCATTTCTTCTAGGTGCTTTCAGCAGATACAGCTGGGAAATATACTTACATTTTTCTTTTTTATTCCTTAATCCCCATTTCTTCCTTGCTGTCTGCTTAGGTAACCAATTTTCTGATTTATCTTTCTTGTCTTTAGTTTTACAAAAGTTAGAGTATACATATATACTTTATTTCTCTTGTTTTTTACATATAGGGTAGCATATTATATATGTCGTGCGTATATATGTATATATTCCTAATTCTCTCTCGTGTGTGTGTTCCTTCTTTTTTTTTAAACTGCTTAGTTCTGTACTATATATATATATAAAATACAGTTTATTCAACTTTTTGTGTTTGAACATTTGGGTGATTTCTAATCTTACATAATTATAAATGATGCTATGATTAATAATCTTATGTATTATTATTTTCTACTATTGGAGGTATATGTTTAGGATAACTCAGAAGTGGGAAATTTCTTAGTCAAGGGGTAAACATGAATTTTTTTAGACATTACCAAATTACCCTTCACAGAGGATGTATCAGTTTGCATTACCAACGGCTATGTAAGGGACTGCCTGTTTATAGTCTTTGCCAAACAATGTGTTGTCAATTTTTGAATTTTTGCTGGTCTGATGATGGAGAACTTATTTCTCAGGGTTGTTTTACTTTGCATTTGTCTTATGAAGAAGTTAAAATCTTTTCATATGTTTTTAAGAGCTATTTTTATTTTTTTATGAATAGTAAGTTTATATCTTTTGACCATTTTTCCTTTTGTTTCTTTTGGTTTATTCCATTTTTTAGCTTTTAAAATTGAGAATTACATTTATTTTTATTCTTTCATTTTTCTTTATTTACATGTCTAATGCTGTCTATGCTGTAGCTCTGGATGTGTGGCAATTTTACTATCCTTTCCCCAGAGATTCTGTATTAAATTTATGTAATTTGTGTTAGTGTTTTCCTATTTTTCCCAAGAGTTATTTAATAATTTTTTTCAGGTGGGAAGGTTTTTAAAAAATTCTGTGTTTAATTTCCATTTTTATTCATTGTGATCAGAAAGCATTGTATATTATATTTCTGCCTCATGAAATTTACTGAGGTTTTCTTTGTGAACTAGCATTTAATTAATTTTGATGACTAGACATGCACATTGAGGTTTCTTTATTATCAGCATGCAAACTTTGATACATAGCCATAAAATTAACTGATTGGTTTTATTTATTAAGTTTTTTGTAGTCTTTCTTCTTATTTTTTAAATTTACTTTGCTCGTCTGATACCGAAAGCATTGTCTTAGTTTCTTTTTATTAGGATGTTTCTATTTCTCCTTACATCTCCCGTAGTTTCTGCTTTATGGAGATACTATGGCTATGTTATTTGATGGGTAGATATTCATGACAGTTATATATTCATTGTGAACTGCTGCTTTTGGCAACATAAAACATCTTTTGCTTTGTTTCATTTTTTACCCTGAATTCTACTTTGCTTCATTTTAGGATCCCAACTCCTGGTTTTTTCTTTCTTTTTTTTTTTTTTATTGTTGGGGATTCATTGAGGGTATAATGAGCCAGGTTACACTGATTGCAATTGTTAGGTAAAGTCCTCTTGCAATCATGTCTTGCCCCCATATAGTGTGACACACACCAAGGCTCCACCCCCTCCCTCTGTCCCTCTTTCTGCTTCCCCCCCATAACCTTGTCATTAATTGTCCTCATATCAAAATTGAGTACATAGGATTCATGCTTCTCCATTCTTTTTTTTTTTATGCAAGAATATATTTTATTATCAATTTCTATACAGTTAACTTCTGCATTCAATACAGCAAAAACGAAGCAGTAGAAAAAACAATTGGACATCCCGTTTTGAAGTACAAAGACTGACAAAATATAACTATCCAAGAAGCAAAAGGGTAACTTTCGCTTATGTTTATGTAGCTAAGAGTTTAAACCAATAGAATCAAACCACGAAGAAAAACCAAAAGTTGCAGCATCTATAATATCTGGTTATACTTTTATTAACATCCAGTAGCTCTGTTATATTTTACTTTCACTCCCAGTAAGGAGAGTCTAACAAATACTGTATAGGAAAGGAGAGAACTTTTAAATTTAATTCATTTTTTCCTATAAGACTTTAAAATCCTAGAATCAGGGGTTTTCACTTATTGAATGTGGTCACATCAAGTGGATGTTATATTGTTGTCTTGATTCAAAGGCTGTTGAAAAGAGTTTTCCATGGTGATTTAATTATCTACCCAATATAATTTTTTTTTTTTTTATTGTTGGGGATTCATTGAGGGTACAATAAGCCAGGTTACACTGATTGCAATTGTTAGGTAAAGTCCCTCTTGCAATCATGTCTTGCCCCCATAAAGTGTGACACACACCAAGGCCCCACCCCCCTCCCTCCATCCCTCTTTCTGCTCCCCCCCCATAACCTTAATTGTCATTAATTGTCCTCATATCAAGATTGAGTACATAGGATTCATGCTTCTCCATTCTTGTGATGCTTTACTAAGAATAATGTCTTCCACTTCCATCCAGGTTAATACGAAGGATGTAAAGTCTCCTTTTTTTTTAATGGCTGAGTAGTATTCCATGGTATACATATACCACAGCTTGTTAATCCATTCCTGGGTTGGTGGGCATTTAGGCTGTTTCCACATTTTGGCGATTGTAAATTGAGCTGCAATAAACAGTCTAGTACAAGTGTCCTTATGATAAAAGGATTTTTTTCCTTCTGGGTAGATGCCCAGTAATGGGATTGCAGGATCAAATGGGAGGTCTAGCTTGAGTGCTTTGAGGTTTCTCCATACTTCCTTCCAGAAAGGTTGTACTAGTTTGCAGTCCCACCAGCAGTGTAAAAGTGTTCCCTTCTCTCCGCATCCACGCCAGCATCTACAGTTTTGAGATTTTGTGATGTGGGCCATTCTCACTGGGGTTAGATGATATCTCAGGGTTGTTTTGATTTGCATTTCTCTAATATATAGAGATGATGAACATTTTTTCATGTGTTTGTTAGCCATTCGTCTGTCATCTTTAGAGAAGGTTCTATTCATGTCTCTTGCCCATTGATATATGGGATTGTTGGCTTTTTTCATGTGGATTAATTTGAGTTCTCTATAGATCCTAGTTATCAAGCTTTTGTCTGATTGAAAATATGCAAATATCCTTTCCCATTGTATAGGTTGTCTCTTTGCTTTGGTTATTGTCTCCTTAGCTGTACAGAAGCTTTTCAGTTTAATGAAGTCCCATTTGTTTATTTTTGTTGTTGTTGCAATTGCGATGGCAGTCTTCTTCATGAAGTCTTTCCCCAGGCCAATATCTTTCAGTGTTTTTCATATGCTTTCTTGGAGGATTTTTATTGTTTCATGCCTTAAATTTAAGTCCTTTATCCATTTTGAATCAATTTTTGTGAGTGGGGAAAGGTGTGGGTCCAGTTTCAGTCTTTTACATGTAGACATCCAGTTCTCCCAACACCATTTATTGAATAGGGAGTCTTTCCCCCAAGGTATGTTCTTGTCTGGTTTATCGAACATTAGGTTGTTGTAAGATGTTAGTTTCATTTCTTGGTTTTCAATTCGATTCCAAGTGTCTATGTCTCTGTTTTTGTGCCAGTACCATGCTGTCTTGAGCACTATGGCTTTTGTAGTACAGACTAAAATCTGGTATGCTGATGCCCCCAGCTTTATTTTTATTAGTACGAACTGCCTTAGCTATACGGGGTTTTTTTCCAGTTCCATACAAAACGCAGAATCATTTTTTCCAAATCTTGAAAGTACGATGTTGGTATTTTGATAGGAATGGCATTGAATAGGTAGATTGCTTTGGGAAGTATAGACATTTTAACAGTGTTGATTCTTCCCATCCATGAGCATGGTATGTTCTTCCATTTGTTAATATCCTCTGCTATTTCCTTTCTGAGGATTTCATAGTTTTCTTTATAGAGGTCCTTCACCTCCTTTGTTAGGTATATTCCTAGGTATTTCATTTTCTTTGAAACTATGATGAAGGGAGTTGTGTCCTTAATTAGCTTCTCATCTTGACTGTTATTGGTGTATAGAAAGGCTACTGACTTGTGGACATTGATTTTATATCCTGAAACATTACTGTATTTTTTGATGGCTTCTCGGAGTCTTGTGGTTGAGTCTTTGGGGTTCTCTAAGTATAAGATCATGTCATCAGCAAAGAGGGAGAGTTTGACCTCCTCTGCTCCCATTTGGATTCCATTTATTTCCTTGTCTTGCCTAATTGTATTGGCTAGAACTTCCAGAACTATGTTGAATAGTAAAGGTGACAGAGGACAACCTTGTCTGGTTCCAGTTCTAAGAGGAAAAGCTTTGAGTTTTACTCCATTCAGTAAAATATTGGCTGTGGGTTTGTCATAGATAGCTTCAATCAGTTTTAGAAATGTGCCACCTATGCCTATACTCTTCAGTGTTCTAATTAGAAAAGGATGCTGGATTTTATCAAATGCTTTTTCTTCATCTATTGAGAGGATCATGTGATCTTTATTTTTGCCTCTGTTAATATGGTGGATAATGTTTATGGACTTGCGTATGTTAAACCAGCCTTGCATCCCTTGGATGAAGCCTACTTGATCATGATGAATGACTTTTTTGATGATAAGCTGTTATCTATTGGCTAGGATTTTGTTGAGAATTTTTGCATCTATATTCATGAGTGAGATTGGTCTGAAATTCTCCTTTTTGTTTGGGTCTTTTCCTGGTTTTGTATCAGGGTGATGTTTGCTTCATAGAATGTGTTGGGGAAGATTCCTTCTTCCTCAATTTTTTGGAATAATTTCTGCAGTACAGGAATAAGCTCTTCCTTGAAGGTTTGATAGAATTCTGGAGTGAAGCCATCTGGACCAGGGCATTTTTTGGTTGGAAGCTTTTTTATTGTTTCTTTGATCTCAGTGCTTGAAATTGGTCTGTTCAGGAGCTCTATTTCTTCCTGGCTGAGTCTAGGGAGAGGGTGTGATTCCAAATATTGATCCATTTCCTTCACATTGTCAAATTTCTGGGCATAGCGTTTCTGGTAGTATTCAGAGATGATCTCTTGTATCTCTGTGGGATCAGTTGTTATTTCCCCTTTATCATTTCTGATTGAGGTTACTAGAGATTTTACTTTTCTATTCCTCGTTAGTCTGGCCAATGGTTTGTCTATTTTATTTATTTTTTCAAAAAACCAACTCCTTGTTTCATTAATTTTCTGAATGATTCTTTTGTTTTCAATTTCATTGATCTCTGATTTGATTTTGGATATTTCTTTTCTTCTACTGAGTTTAGGCTTAGATTGTTCTTCTTTTGCCAATTCCATAAGATCTCTTGTGAGATTGTTGATGCTCTCTCTTTCTGTTTTTCAAATGTAGGCATGTAAAGCGATGAATTTTCCTCTCAAAACTGCTTTTGCAGTATCCCACAGGTTTTGGTAGCTTGTGTCTTCATTGTTGTTATGCTCAAGGAAGTTAATGATTTCCTGTTTTATTTCTTCCTGCACCCATCTGTTATTCAACAGAAGATTGTTTAATTTCCATGTCTTTGGGTGGGGTCGAGCATTTTTGTTAGAGTTGAGTTCCACCTTTAGTGCCTTATGGTCTGAGAAGATACAAGGTAAAATTTCAATTCTTTTGATTCTGTTGATATTTGTTTTGTGTCCCAGGATATGATCAATTTTGGAGAATGTTCCATGGGGTGATGAGAAGAATGTATATTCTTTATCTTTGGAGTGGAGTGTTCTATATGCATCTATCAAGCACAGTTGTTCTAGGGTCTCATTTAAATCTCTTATATCTTTGTTTAATTTCTGTTTAGAGGATCTGTCCAGCTCTGAAAGAGGAGTGTTAAAGTCCCCTGTTATTATGGTATTAATAATTCTAATTCCTTTGCCTTGTACATAAATGTCATGCATGTATTTAAAGTTTTATGTTTTCTTTTAATCACTTTCTCTCTGATCATTTTAATTTCTCCAATTTTTTTCTCTCTTTGACATTTTGAATCTTTTCTTCAATTTAAACTTTCATTTAAATATATTCTCTTCATGACTTAAAATTTATTCATCATGTATTTGATTACTTTGAGTGTGGCTACTTTTTGTTGCAATATTTTTTCTTTTTTTAATTTTTTTTTTTGCCATTTCTTAGTGTTTAAATTTTTGATGCCTGATTCCAGTTGTGTTCACACACGTGTGTATGTGTGTACATATCTGTATGTACGTGCTCCTCCAAATGCTTGTCCAGTGTACTTAATTCAGTGTCATCTTAGAATTTTTATTTGTTTCATAGTTGGTTATTTGATGAGAATTTTTATCAGCTGAGATGTTTGTATTTCTATTTTCATGTTTTCTTCTGACAGGAGTTTTATGTGGAGTTTAAGTTTTTTTTTTGTAGTCCTTGGCATTTCATATGTTGGGTAATTGTTTCAAGAGCACCTTTTCCTGTTAGTTTATAAAATATAGTTTTTAGAATGGATGATGGTGATGGCAGAGTGGGGAAAGTAGGGTAGGAGCAACCCGTCTTGTATACTTTTTATTTTTTTCCTGTGTCTACCAGATCTTTAACTTCTCCCTCTTCTTTTCTGTCACTGCAATTATCTCTGAGGAACACGCCCACTCTCAATTTATAGTTTTTTTTTTTGTTTTTTTTTTTTTTAATGGAAATGACCCTTTTTCTCAGACTGCCACTTTGGGTTTTGCTCACCTTGGAGTCCTTCCCTGTGGCCAGTGCTGTGCACTGCCAAATACTGGCTTGTGTTCATATTCCAGCACTTAGCATCGTACTTTTTCTTTCTGGGGGCGATTTTGTGTGTGCTTTGTCTGAACTCGCCTTCATTTCATGGCGTCTCTTACGCCTCCCTCATCCTACTCCCTGCATCCGCAGGCTCATAGTGACTATTGTGGGACTTCTAATTTTTTTTACTTACAAGTAAGTTGAAATTTGTCATATTGTCTACTTCCTAGTAATGCCAGTGGTATGGGTCATGTGTGACTTAAATTTGTGCTTCTTAATGACCTTACAGGATTTGAGGGGGAGGATGTGTGGAGAGATTCAGATTTAAGTGGCTGTCATTATACTTTATATTTAGAAGCTTCTGGAATGTAATAATTTATTGACCAAAAGGCATCCAATAATTCCTAGTAAACTTGTGTCATAATAGGAATATTTGAGAAAAAAACTGACATTATAGTAAAATTATGACTTAAATAACTTTTTTCTTATAACCATGACAATAAAAATTGTTGAACTTGCATTTTAGTTCTCAGTAATTATTTTCTTCAAGTATGTGAACTGTAAGGACAGGCATAGGAATCATATCTTTCAACACTGGAAAGGATACCAAATAGTAAATGTATTGTAGAGAGTATTAGAATGGAAGAAAGTTAGAGACAGTCTATGTAACCTAATATATCGTTCTATAGATGTGGCTAAGGAAGATGAAATAATTTTCTTATGGTTTTCCAGAGCCATCAGCATTACTAGTAGGGACAGACCTGGAAACAAGCTCTCCTGGCTTCCCATCCAGTGTTTCTTCCATTAAATGGCCCCATCTCTGGTCCAGCTTTGGTGGGTTAAGCACCATCATGGCCTTTTCCCCATTGAAACAATATAAATTAAATCACTTGCCTGAGACCATGTATGTGGTAAGTGGCAGAAGTAGGTGTGAGGGAGGCCGGGAGCCTTCTTCTGCATCCTCATTCATTGTGCCATGCGTGCTGATGTGTGGGCTGACTGCCTTCCTATCTTTCTGTCTTCTCTCGTCTTTAAAATATTGAATGAATGTCTGAAATATTTCAGATTAAATAATGGGATTGTAGCATCTTCAACAGAGTTTACAAAAAGTGCTGTTCATTTTGAAGAGATGAGCGTGGTTTAGAGTTTTTCTTAAATTTCAGGTTAATGTGAGGGTACAAACAACTAGGTTACAATATTTACATTTGTTAGGTAGACTGCCTCTTATAGTTAGTTGTGTCCTGTACCCAAAAAGTGTGCCATATACCCTTACATTGTATCCATTAAGTGGGAGCACACCAATCCCTTCTTGTCCTCCCCTCTCCCCTCTTTGCCCTCACTCTATTCCCCCTCCCTCCAACTTGAATTGAAATCAGTTTTTTTCCTGTGTGGGTATATCTTAGATTGTCTATGGGCTTCATGTTAGTATTGAGCACATTGGATATTTGCTTTTCCATTCCTGTGATACTTTACTAAGAAGGATGTGTTTCAATCCCATCCAAGTTAATACAAAAGATGTAAAGTCTCCATTTTTTTATAGCTGTATTCCATGGTATACATATACCGCAGTTTGTCAATCCATTCCTGGGTTGATGGGCATTTAGGTTGTTTCTACATCTTGGCAAATGTAAATTGAGCTTTGATAAACAATCTAGTGCAAATGTCCTTATGATAAAAAAATTTTTTTTTCTTCTGGGTAGATGACTAGTAATGGGATTGTGGGATCAAAGGGGAGGCCTATTTTGAGTTCTTTCCATAGAGGCTGTATTAGTTTGCAGTCCCACCTGCAGTGTAAAAGTGTTCCCCTCTCTCCACATTCCTGTCAGCATCTGGGACTTTGTGATGTGGGCCATTTTTGCTGGAGTTATATGATCTCTCAGGCTGGTTTTGATTTGCATTTCTCTAATAATTCAGGATGATAAGCATTTTTTTCATATGTTTATTAGCCATTCATCTGTCTTCCTCAGAAATGTTCTGTTTATGTCTCTTGCCCAGTGATAGGTGGGATTATTAGCTCCTTTTTTGTTGATTAATTCAAGTTCTCTGTAAATTCTGGTTGTCATCAACCCTTATCAGATTTTTAATATGCAAATATCTTTTCCCATTCTGAAGACTATTTGCTTTAATTGTTGTGTCCTTAGCTGTGCAGAAAAGCTGTGCAGCTTTTCAGTTTAATTACGTCCCATTTGTTTATTTTTGTTATTGTTGCAATTGCCACTGAAGTCTTCACAAAATCTTTCCCCAGGGCTTAGAGTTTTGATGGTGCACATAGGTGCAAGTTTATAGGTCTTTCTGAAAACAAAGGTTTACTGTGAGGCTTTTCTTCTGTATCTCCAAAGCAAGGTTAGGTCTTGGGCTAACTGAACTGTCCACCTTCCTTCTGCTTAGCTATCTAGGGCTGTGTACTTGCTGTTGCAGTTTCCTGGCTGTTGACAAGAGGCTTATTTTTCAAATTCTTCTTTGGATTCTCTTGAAATGTTGCCTCCTGTGTGCCAGGGTTGTCGCATGTTGAACGTTCTCTGTGAGTAAAGGACAGGATGTTCTTCTCTGCTTTGCCAATAGCATTTTCCCATATACACTCAGGGAAAAGTTTCCCCTCTCCACTGGGCTCAAAAGTCTTAACTTGAGTACTTCAGAAATAGTCCTGGCTTATCCTTTTGTAAAAACAAGTAGAATCTGGGTAACTCAGAGCTTGGAATAGCCCCGATGGTCTGAGTTTCTCTGAGGCAAGTGCATGGATGGTGCCACCAAAGGTCACACGTAAAGCACTTAGATTCCCACTTGGTAAGGCAAGGGAGTTCCATCCTTTGCTTTGGTGAAAGCGAAGGGGGGTTTTGTGAAAAGGAAGGCTGGAGTTCATGGGCAGAAAAGGCTGATGGTATGTGGAATATGTGATAAAGAAAAATAGACCTCAGGATACCTCCAGGTCATCAGTTCTTATGTCCTGCAGGGAGAAAAGTTGCATTTTCTAATCTTTTCTTGATGCAATATGCTGATATTCCATAGGTACCTGTGTAAAATAATAAAAAGCAATAACTAGAAATGGTAACAGAAAAATCTTGAACCTATGATTTGCACAGAACTCTATCTTGAGAGTGCTATCTTTGCATACTTTGGGATTTCCCTAGAGCAACCTCTGTATGTCTCTGTTCCCAAGAGCTATAGGTTGAGTTGTGTGTTGGTATTGAGGTGGGAAGAACCAGGATTCTTTCCACTGCTCAGGGTGGGCAGGGAGAGTTGGCCTTGTCCTGTGAAGGTCTCATGGGGGTAAACATGCTGAATCAGCACATGACATGGAGCTGAAGAACAGGGAAACCCAGGATGGTTTCCTCTTCTCTCCACAATAGTGCACATATCCATTCTTCTTTCTTCTGGTGTAGAAAAAAAACAAGGAAAGTAGACTTATATTTTGGTTTCTGGGACTGTAAAACAGTTCTTGCCTTTTTCCCCATTAATTTTCCTTACATAGGATCTATTTTTCTCCTCTCTTTGTCGTGTTTTTGTTTGTTTATTTATTTATTTATTCATTCATTCATTCATTGATTCATTCAAGACAGAGTTTCACTTTGTTGCCCTGGGTAGAGTGCCATGGCACCATCAGAGCTCACGGTAATCTCAAACTCTTGGGTTGCAGCCATCTTCTTGCCTCAGTTTTTCTATTTTTTTTTTTTTTTTTATTTTGGCCAGGGCTGGGTTTGAACCCACCACCTCCGGCATATGGGACTGGCGCCCTACTCCTTGAGCCACAGGCACCGCCCTATTTTTTTTTTTTTTTTTAATTTACAAAGCTCTTTAATATTTTTTTTGTTTTGTTTTATTTTGTTTTACCCTCCCTCTACCATAACCTCCCCCCTCCCTTCCCCTTCTTGGCCCTTTCCCCATAGTCTTGTGCTATAGTTGGGTTATAGCCTTCATGTGAAAGCTATAATTTACCTTCATAGTAGAGCTGAGTACATTGGATACTTTTTCTTCCATTCCTGAGCTACTTTGCTAAGAAGAATATAAGTATGAAATCACAGTTTGGAGTGTAGGCTTTGAGACCAGATGGACTGTGAAGTGGCTGTGGCATCTTATTAGAACTCTCAGTTATGTAGTTTCCTGTCTATTAAATGGAGCTATATTACTGTCCAGGTGGTTATGCAGATTAAATGATACAGTATATGGAATGGTTAGTGTATTGCCAGGCACAGAATAAGGTCTCACTGAATTTTGGTATTGTAGCAGGTAATCCCTACATAGTACTTAGAATTGTGCTTGGGCATTAGGTAGATAAACACAGATAAAAATTATTCTATTACTAATTTTAGTGGCTTGTGAAGACCTCAAACTCAAACTGACATACTTCCTAGGGAGATCTGCTATGCATTTTACATTTTCTTTGAAAATGTCTGACCAAACAGTCTGGGAGTAAGTGAACAACAATGCACAAGGCTTGCCTGTGGCTCTTTGTTTTCCGATGATTATGATCCTGTACATAATCCAAGTTTTACATTAGAAGATAAGAAGCACATCCTAGTAAATAGGCCCAGTTCTTATAAGGGGCAAGATTTTTTTAACAGTTACATGGGAACGGAATTAAATAAGCTCTTATTAACTATTATTCTATCTAGCAAGACCTTCAGAAAGTTACCAGTGTCGTATGAAGATTGAGGTCCAGCACACTGGTGACTTAAACCTTAGTTTTTGTTTTGTTTTTCTAATTAAGAAAAAATGTAAAAGACAAATGGACATAAAATGTGGAGGTTTTTAGGAATCTCTCTTTGTGATGAAGAGCTTGGTTTTGAATCTTGGTTCAGTCACCTGCTGACAACTGTGGTCTTGGGTGAATCACTTTCTCTTTTGGAGCCTCAGCTTCCCTGTTCCCGTGCTGGGGACTCTGCTAGCGCCATTAAAGGGTGACTGTTACATACTAACCACGTGGAATAATGCCACAAAGCACTTCAATCTGTGCTGATGCTTCAGTCTTTATTTATTTATTGTTTTTGTTAATGTGATCATGGGGCACCATACACTGGTTTTATAAACAGTTTGACATCTTACAAGCGTACATGTGAAACTTAGTAAATGTAGAATATAATTGTCTTAATACAATAACTAAGAAAATGCCAGGAAGGCTATGTTAACCAGTGTGATGAAAATGTGTCAAACAGTCTTTATTTTTATCTCCTTTCAGCAGGTGAAGGGACTGCAGGCTAGGAGCGCCCAGCCCGGGTGCTAGAGCAAGTCCCATATGGCGGCCTCAGGCCAATATGACCTTAGCGGTTCTTACGGAGTGAAGTCTGTTTTCTGTTTGCTGGTTCGTTTTTTGAAGTAGACTCTTCTCCTCTCCTCGGTTTCAGTATTCGGGATTTCACACGGAAAGATCGGAGTCTGACCACGACAGCCAGTGGGGTGGAAGTCCCCTGACGGACACGGCGTCCCCGCAGCTCCTGGACCCCGCGGACAGGCCGGGCTCGCAGCACGATGCGTCCTGCGCCTACAGACAGTTCCCGGAGCGCAGCGCTCTCTGCTACGGCTTCGCGCTCGACCCTTCCAGGCTGGTGGAGGAGAGGCATTTCCACAGCCAGGCCTGCGAGGGGGGCCGCTGCGAGGCGGGCAGGTACTTCCTGGGGGCGCCGCCGGCCGGGAGGGAGCCCTGGTGGGGCTCGCGCGCGGGCCTGGCCCTGCCCAAGGCCTCCCCGGAGAGCAGAGACGCCTACGACAGCAGCCTGCCCCACATCGCCGCCGTGCACCGGCTCCACGGTAAGAGGGGGACCGGGCGGGTGTGTAACACGCTCCGTGTGACGCTGAGGGACTAACCAGAAACTCCAACCAACGGGATCTAATAACCAAGTCCACTCTAAGCGTATTCATTTTGCTAAAATGTTTGGCAAATATGTTTATTTTGCACAAGTGAGCAGAAATGATTCGGATTTTTTTAAACCTCAAAAAAATAGAAATTAAGTTAAAGTGAATTGTTGAGTAAGTCTGTTGAATTTGTAGCGTGTGTGGATTTAAGTGGCATTCTATCGCTTTGCGTGCGGACTCGGGCCTTGAGCTCACTCAGGTGTAGCAGCATTTCTCAGCAATGCCCCGGTGACGTCCTGGCCAGGGCCAGTCTTTGTTTTATGGACTCTCACGCATATCATAGATGTTTAACCTTCCGACCATTACTGAATGCTGGTAACTGCCCTTTGCGCTCCCCAATTGCCATGACAACCCATAACACCCCCTGTGGGTAGGGATGGAGTGATGTTTGTAAAATGCACTGAGATTTTTCTCTTGGGATCATTCTATGACTTTACACACACCTTGAAATGGGCATTGCAGTTAAAGCTTTGTTAGTCTTTGTTCATTTCAAAATAAACTGGTTAAGGAGAGCCCATTTCGTCCCTTCTAGGCCTGTCCAGGCAGATCTTCGAAACTTTGCCTACTGCCTTAAAAGTCAATGACATTGGGGTTGATTAGGCCTTAGTATTACTCCTCTTCTTGTTAGGTGCAAAGTGTGCTAGAGAATGTCGCCTCCACACAAAGTCTTCTGTCACATGCCACCCAGACACTGAGTAATTTTAATGTTTCCATTCTTGCTTTTTATTTTTCTGATTTTACTTTGAGTATCTTTAGTTTGGTAGACTGATAATGGAAACCCAGAGCAAAGGGCAATTACTTGCCAAAGAATAGAGTGAAGTGAAAATCTTGGCTTAACCTACAGGGTCTGGAAGAAAACATTAGAAATAAAATAAGAAGAAAACTGAAAAGGAAAGCAATGAATAGTGTGATCCTGGGCCTCTCCGCTGCATTAGGCAGCTTACAGCTTTCACATATTCCTGCCTATTTCTCTTCTCTCTTTTTCTATAAACTTCATATAAATGAATAATTTCTTTTATGGAATACATGTTGGGTGCACTATTCCTCCATATTAGATCTCTCTCCTTAATTCTCAGCAGGTTGTTGTTAAAATTATAAATATTTGTTTATTTTTTAAACTTATTTCAGAAACAATTTGAGATACCTGAGCTACTATAAGAACCTGTGAAGCTGAAATATCTACTGCTGGGTTTGATAAGACTGTATTTTGATTGAGACAAGATATATCAATATCTGTTTCTATATTTATATCTGCCCATGCTTACATGAACATATATATAAGTATATACATTTTTACCCTTCAATTACTCTAAAAACTAACAAGGAAGGTTTTTTATAGGTCTACTTAAGATAACATTTAGCAATATTAACCTTTTTTTATTTACGTGGAATTGAGAGAGTAGTTCAGCCTATATCATCATCTTCCTCAAACCCAATTGAAAGGATTTTCTAAGCATCCATTTAACATGACCCTGCTCTAGAAAATAACATAAACCAAATTTTATGCATTTTGCTTTTATTTGCAGTCAGACAGGTCCAAAAACATGTAAACATGGAGAAGCATAAAGACATTTTACCATTTTGCTATTTGGCATTCACAACCCATGGACAAGGTTTGTCTTATAAGAAATTTGTTGTAAACATTACCTGCATTAAAATTCATTGATTTTATATGAGTCTATGTCTGTTTCAAATATAGGTACCTATATTAAGAATAAAAGGTACAGAGTTTATTTTAATAGGAGAAAGAAATACTTCATGCTTTTTCTTTTGGTGAATGTTGAGATCACTTACTTTTTCCTTTTTCTAATTTCTAGGGCGAGGTCATTGGGATGAAGATAGCGTGGTCAGTTCTCCAGACCCTGGGTCGGCCAGCGAATCAGGTGACCGATACCGCACTGAGCAGTATCAAAGTAGCCCACATGAACCTAGCAAAATTGAAACTCTGATAAGAGCCACTCAGCAAATGATTAAAGAAGAAGAGAACAGATTGCAGCTAAGGAAAGCCCCATCAGACCAATTGGCTTCCATTAATGGAGCTGGGAAAAAACACCCCCTCTGTTTTGCAAACTACCAGCAGCCCCCACCAACAGGTGAAGTCTGCCATGGCTCTGGTCTTGCCAGCACTTCACCATGTGACCACATCCAGCAGAGAGAGGGGAAGATGCTGAGCCCCAATGAAACTGACTATGACAACAGTCCCACTGCACTGTCTCGGATAAGTAGTCCCAATTCGGATCGCATTTCGAAATCCAGTTTGATCCTGGCTAAAGACTATCTACATTCGGATATGTCTCCTCACCAGACAGCAGGAGACCATCCTGCCATCTCTCCAAACTGCTTTGGCGCTCACCGGCAGTATTTTGATAAGCATGCTTACACACTAACTGGATATGCCCTGGAGCACTTGTATGACAGTGAAACCATTAGAAACTATTCCTTGGGTTGTAATGGCTCACACTTCGATGTAACTTCCCATCTAAGGATGCAGCCAGACCCAGCACAAGGACACAAGGGAACATCTGTTATAATAACCAATGGAAGCTGATGTTTTTCTAAAGTATTTTGTTCTTTAAGATCTCTGAAACATATTTATAGTTTAATACCCCATTACCAGCATTTACTATGCTATAGATTATTAGAGGGTAATTTAAGTTACTGGGTATTTGATATGCGTTCCTATGAAAATCAAAGAAAATACAGCACTAGCATTCAGGGTTATACACAGATATGGAGCAAAACTGAATACACAAATTTCCCCTCTAATTACATGGGAACCAGAATAGATAAATTTTCAGTTGAAAAATACATATGTAGATCGAATGAGCATATGCACCACTTGAAAGCACTGATGAATGATAACCTTGCATTGTGATGATCCAGTGACCCTCACACACACAGTCACTAGCACAAACTGCTGCGTGCGCTTTACAAGCAGAAACATAGATTGTGTACGCTAAACATACCAGAAATGGGTAACTTCCCTTCACTCTACCGCATTAAGCTTCTTAAATTTCCATTCCCCAAATAACTAAGAAAGAGAGGGACATGTCTTGGGAACTAATCTCTTCTTTTTGGTTTCAAACCAGCCAGCTCGTTTGGTTCAAGCATAAATTAGAGAAATGGTTGTGGATATGGTGCAAGAAAGAGTTTTCACCTGGTATCCCTTCTAAGCAATCAGGAAGTGGTCATTTTTGGCCTTATTTTGAGTTAAGGCAAGGACCAGGATTCCACTGACATAGCAGAAAGAATTTTTTAAAGTAAAAGCACTGAAATGGTGGGACACACATCAAAAACCTGGTGTGCTCAACTGGACATGGTTTGGTGAGGATGGAAAGGCAGAGGGAAATGGAATGCATCTCAAAACAAGCAGTTTAAAGCTGTGAACAGGTAAATGAGGTATTTGAGGTAGTTGAGGTTTGCTTATAAAATCAACCAAATAAGAAATTGAAAGCAATTCACCTAGGAAAGAAAAGCAGAAAAATAAGGTAAACAAGTGAACGGCTACATGATAGCAGTGTAAGAGTTTGAAAATAGTTCAAAGCACAGATGTGCCCATGTGACAGCGTGTGTAAGGGCTAAAAGACAGGTGGATAAGGGCAAGTGGCAAACTCTGACTGGAGGAATAGGTGAAGTGTTCATTTTCCTTATTGTTTGTAAACAACAAACTTGGTTCTAGGTTCTAGGTGGTACAGTAGAAAGGCCAGCTGACTAGATCCCTGGGTTCCAGTTCTGACCCTTCCTATAACTTAATTTTGTGACTACAGATATGTGGTCTGTCACCATGCCTGAGCTCCAGTTTTCTGGTCTATAAGGGAGTTCCGATGTTCTGTGGCTCTGTGGTTCATTGGTACAGCAGGACTGGACTTGTTAACTAGTTAACTCTCTGCAGTAAGTTGTCAAGAATGATCATTCTGGTTTTTCTGCACATATACAAAGGTCTAGATAGTCTGTAACTTCAGCAGGTATGTGGGCTCCTTTTGGCAGGTACAGTTATAGTCAACTTTCCAGATTCAGCCAAAATATAGACAGTAGAAATTTAAGAGAGAGAAGAAAAATAGTGAGATTTATTTAATGTGTGGTTCTCTAATAATCAAAGCAAAATGGCATAAGTGATTAGAGAAGTTTCATAGATAGTATTTCCTAGGAGTCCAATGCCTGAAACTTTTGCTATATTCAAGGAGGGGAGTGTACTGGATGAACTTGACTTATAATTTTGTAACAAGAACATAGCATGGAATACTCAGGGATTAGTACTATATTTTCATCCTTTAATACAGTTATTTGACAGTCGATAGGTACGTGACAATCGAATAATGATAATTTTGAAAGATGAATACTGATTTGTTTGTACATGAGAGAACAGGCTACATAAAATTAAATAACTGCAACATTTGTGTTGTAAATGCAAAAAGTACAAGTGAGAAAGTTAGTGGTTATCATATATATTTTCAAAAAAGTTCAATATACAGTTGACCCTTGACCAACACAGGTTTGAATTACATGGGTCTACTTATACTTGACTTTTTCATTAAAACATGGATTAAAATATGGTATACAGAGGGTGCCAAACCTGTGTGTACAGAGGGCTGACTCTTTGTGTACACAGGATGGTATCCACAGGGCTGCTTGTGGGGACTTGAATATACATGGATTTGGTTTTGTGAGGGTAGTCCTGAGACAAATCCCCCATATTCCGAGGGGTGACTGCACGATAAAAATGAAATTTTGAACTATACAAAAAACAGTATTCAGTAATTTTGAGGAACCCCTCGGAATACTCAGAAGGATTTTTGATCAGTTTGCAACATGTTTTAGGAATACTAAAGGTTTTTGTAGAATTGTGTATGTGGATAAATGTTTCAAAGACAAATATCTGATGACTGTGGTGTATTTTGAAAAGGAAATTTATACAGATGAGTTTTACTGATGGACATACATTCTACTAAATATGTCAGGAACATATTCCAAAAGAGAAATGAAAACTTAAGAACCAAGGAAAATGAACTGATACTAAAGGAATTTTAGTGGAATTTTTATATGGAGAATGGTAAATTTGTGGAAGAAAAACATGAACAAAAGATGGGGGTAATCAAAAGGAATAATTCTTTTAAAATGTTATGACTGGTATTTTTAAGGGAAGACAGAATTAACTAAATTGTATCTTCATTAAAAATTTTGGTAGATTGACCTAGTCTTAAATACATACAGCCATTTTTTAATTAACTGATTGACAACAATTTTATAGAAGCCACTTTTTTACATGACATATAGTGCCTTTTAGGCTCACAGTATTACATAGCTTACATTTTTTCAATATGACATGATTATTACAAAATGACCCAAAGTAACTTATTTTAGGACAAGGTACATATAAATGTGTTAAATTGTATTTACAATTTACATTATTTTGTTCTGTGCAGGAATATATTTCCTCATAATGAACATGTCATTTGTATCTTTTAAAAACATAGGATATAAGACAAATACATTCCCAATAACTTAATCGGTTAAAATTAAACAAATTGGCTTTAGTTTCAATTCTTGATTTCCATAACTTTGCTAAATGCTGAGAACCGTGAAATGACTGAAATAGAGAGAAAGTGTTATTTTTGTATCACCTTGGGGATTCATACACATGTGTTATATCTAATTACCAGAACACCACGGATCCATTCCTTAGAGAATACACAGATCATACTTTTCAGTAATAGTAAAAATATCCTTATTGCTCATTTCACTTGCCCTACCTAATTTAAAAATTTGGATGATAAATGACTTTCCTCCAAATCTTCTTTGAGAAAATTCTGTTAAAACTATTATTTAGAATATACAGATTTAATGTTATTTTGAGATGCATCATATTTATGTGGCAATCACCACAGAGCAGATATTTAGGTGTGTCAGCTCCACAAGTCTTTTGTCATAGTATGCTGAATGTAATGTACTAGCTTTTCTAAACTGTAATTGCCTGATAAAAGATAATATGATAGAGCTCATGTGACATTCAAAACGAGACAGGATGCAATAAATGATTTGCTTTGGTGTTTATACAGAAAAACCACTTATTCTTTCCCAGTTGTATTTTATAGGGCTGGAATATTTCCACCGGGTACTATTCTTAATTTGGACTCCACCCTGCCACATTCTGCCTCTAGGCACAGAATCCCACTTAAAATAACATTTAATGGGATCTTCTAGAAAAGGATGAAATACTACAATTTTCATTTCTTTTTTTTTTTTTTAAATGGGGAACAAGGATCAATTTTAATGCAAGATCATCTGGAAAATATGCATAGATATTTAAAAATAAAAGACTCCCTTCCCAAGATCTAGAAAAAATAAGTTTAGTAGAAGACAGTGCAGCTAAAGAGATGTTCTGAATACAGATTTAATATTTATAGCACTCTCTTTGGAAGAGCAGGACATTACTGAGATATTCAGTGTGATTCTATTGGTCCTAGTAATATTTGGCAATGACACAGTGAATACTGATATTTGGAAAACTGAATATTTGGGGGGGAAGGATCACTCACTTTGCCTAGCGGAATAGCTTACACTTTAATACAGTCTTTCTGATTTAAAAAGCTTGAATGCCCAAATTTGGCTCTCTAGTTTGCTAAAGTCATACATGAAGATTACATCCTATTTTCTGAAAGAAAAGAATATAAATCCTGAGGTCCTCCAAATAAGTGATTCAACATTCATGTAAATGTCAAGTTTTTGTGAATAGGGATTTATGTCTAAGACAGCAAAATCTACTGGCTAGTTCTTACTGTGAAATGTATTGTGGATAAAACATTAATTATCATTCTAAATTTTAAATGAGTGACAAAATAGCTATGGACACATGCAAAATGTATCAGATACAGAAAGTTTTCTTGGGGAAATTTCCACGTGGTGCTCATTTCTTGTGCACGAGGGTTGTATGGATAGAGCTTCACTAAAAGTGAGAACGTATGCATTTCCAAATCGGGGTTTGTTCACAGTTCCTTCTCTAAAACTGTATGCAGAAAGTACACCCACACACACATGATTTTTATATCACCGTGGAGATTCATAAAAATGTACCATTTCACATAAGAAATCCTAATTGATACTTTTCAACAAAACATTTATAGTTTTATTTATTTATTACAATTTTGTTGCATGGGACTTTGCTTTTATAAACCTATATAGGGGGAGCTGATCTGAGACACACTTAATCATGGTTGAAGTTATACTCCACACCCCTGGTGTGTTTACATTTCAAGGAAATAAAATGGACGTCAAACAATTTTTAGAAGTACTGTAATTTTTTTTCTCTTTTCTTTTCCAAAGGAATGTATTTCAAAAAATGAAACATAGGGGTAGACACTTCAAAAAAGATAAAATATATTATGTTTGTTTTTTGACTTACATGCTATAAAAAGGATTATATTTGTGAGAAAATACACTGATTGCAAATATTTCAAATACCATCTTGCAATGTATAGTTTTTAGTGACATTGTAGTATAAAGCTGTAATTTGAACTTTTACTTTGGAATGTAAAGTAGATAATATTAGCTATGTCAATGATATCTTGCAAAGTGTTCCCATTTATAATTATTTATATTGTAAATAGCTTTCTGAAGTAAATTCAAAGTTAATGTGCATAAAATGTATTTATTACGTGAGGATTTTTTTTTGGTTTAAAATATAGTTGCCAATATGCATTTTGAGTGTGAATTATTCATTGAAAGAAAAATCTCTTCAGGACAAAACAGACTATCAACTAGACTGGTACTATATAAAAAACAGCCATGTTATCTCTGAATTTCTATTGGAGTGGGTAGCAATATACACACACAAACACACATACTTTAAGAGATGTAGGAACAGAAGCTTACACACAGGCTCAGCAACTACCACGTAATAGGCCTGAATGTTAGTAGACCCTGGAGAATAGTTTTTCAATGTTTTGTTAGGACAGCTTTCTTTCTTTGTTTCTTTGTTTCTTTGTTTCTTTGTTTCTTTTTTTTTTTTTTGTTATTTTATTTTTTTTTTGTTAGGACATCTTAAACTGGACTTCTTTGGTCTCCACTTTGCTAAATAAAGCACAGCATTTGAAAATAACTGATTATATATTTAATGCCTAAGTGAAAAGAAAACCTGTAATATTGAGATTCTTTAGTTTGCTGTTATTCAAAAACATGTTAGAAAAACACTTTCTGAATAATTTTTATTTTGGAATCCAAAGTAATTTTATAATTTAGGACTCCAGATCAGACAAAAATAAATTTCCAGGTAATTTCTTCTTATGCATTTTTTTGTAATAGCAGCTTGATTCATAATTGCCAAAACTTGGAAGTAACCAAGATGTCTTTTATTTTTATTATTTTTTTTATTAAATCATAACTGTATACATTGATATGATCATGGGGCATCATACATTTGCTTCATAGACCATTTGACACATTTTTTGTAGTGCCAAACATATTTTTCTTTTTTCCCTCCTGGAATGTGTTTCAGAAATTAACTATTGTTAACAATTCAACAAGCCTACACAATATCTTTTTAATTGAATGGAAATGTGGTTTGTATTTCAAAAAGCTTCTTTTGTTTTTACAAAGCTGAACTAAACATCAAAATACCATTGTCGTTAACATTACAGCGTTGATCAAATATTTTCCAACATGATTCTTTAATAGTAAGGTTTTTGTTTCTGAAAATAAAATTGTTTTCACTTACTTTATTCTCCAAAATAACTGCACTACCAATTTAATGCACAACTTTTATTAAATATCTATTATGTGCCCCAAATAGGATAAGCCCCATGAATTTTTCACATTGTAGTAGAAAAGCACACATAATGGATCTTTGATTTTCTTTACATGTCTTGAAAGAATAAATTTTTTAGATGGTCAGAAAAATGACAAGCACTTATTGAATCATCATGTACCAGGCACCGAGACTGTCGCAAAGGGATTTGCCAGTATGCTCCATTTCATTAATGAGGAACTGCGTCACAGAGCTAGTAAGTGGTAGAGGTGAGATTTGAACCCAGATAGATTTATTCGGAAACTTTACTCCATTTCATTCTGCTTTCCTTATATAATAATAATAATAATAATAATAATAATAATAATAATAATAATAAAATTAAGTGAAAAAAAAAAACATGGCCCAAATGGTGGTTGCATAGAGCAGATCCCTCAGTCCCATCCAATGGTGTCTCCAGTTGCCCATGTGAGTAGGTGGAGGTTCCTCTTTGTCCTTGATTGCGCCGGTGTGTGATGACCAGCCTGGACAGAGATAGGGCCAAGCCCCTTACATACATTCTATCTTTCTGCTTAATGAGTGTTCTGATGTTTCTTGTAGATGAACAGGATACCAAGAAAAGCTTAGCATGACATAAAGTGAAAGGAGGGTTATCCAAACAGACTTCCTGATGATATTTGACTTTGTTTTTTGAGACTTTCTCAATTAACAAAATACAAACGACTTAAATAGTAATTAGAAGCTGTATGTATTTTTCACCCAACATTTTCAGGACACGAGGCCAAACACGAGTTACTTTTTCATGATAGTCACATAAGAGTCTGTTTCCTTTCTTTTTGGATAAAAACCAACCACAGCTGACTCAAGGAAGAACCAATATGTGTCAGCAATGGCCACATTACTTGGGTTTTGAGGGTGCTCTGCAGACAGATCTTAAGGGGATGTTGCAACTATAGGCAATCCCTGAATTACAAACATCTGATGCAAGTACACTCACGAATGGAGGCTTTGACAGGTAATAGGTAAATACAGCTGTTCCATCTCACATACAAATTCAACTTAAGAACAAATCTACAGAAGCTCTCTCCTCTGTAACCTGGGGACTCCCTATTTGAAGGGAAACTGCCCACGAGTTATTGACAGAGCACACATGAGTCCTGTGAGATTCCTTTAAACAACTGACACATGCCTGCTGGGACCAGTCTGTCTCCGGCAGCCTTGGGACCATGTGACCGATAGGTGCCAGGAACGGAGGCGGCCTTCCAGGCGCACCAGCCTTCCATGGCTACTGGCCTCTGCCTCAGAGTGTTAGGAGGGTTGATCTTCTGTAGTATTTCTTGGCCTTTTCATAATTATTCTTTGTAACTTAATATGTGTTGTATTTACTGATGGAATTAGATCCAGGGTAGAAAAAATGTAAAACAGTCCCTGCTCAGGAATTTGTAAATAGTCTCCGCTTTGTTCAGCCTCCCCCAGATCAGGCTCCTGTGTGGAGAGTGATTCCATGTGAGACTCTTACTTGAGTGCCATCTAAGTAAACCTTTGAAAGAATCTTGGCAGAATCTCCAGAGCCATGAGAACTCCATTCTCAGTTTCTGATGAGGATTTTATGATAGCTTTGGTACATACACTAAAACAACAACAACAGAAAACTGAACCTGAGCAGCTTCAATAGATGAGGTCTGGGGGTGGGGGTCCCTTGGGAATGGGTAATTGGGAGCAAAGACAAGAAGGAATCATGCAGATGATAGCTGAGGCTCATTATTCAGTGCATTTCTACATTTCTAGTTTCCAATTTCAGCCCTTGCGCTGGTCACATCACATGCCCCATCAGTTAGGAGCTTGGCTATGGCGGTGTGCTCAAACTATTTTTTTAGTTTAAGAGGTCACAGGCACATTTTCGATGCACATTTGTAATGCTGCTACATAATGAAAGATTGTCAATAGTTATGAATTTATTTTTCAGGGTGGGGAGAAAGAGGGGAGAGGACTAGCAGTTTTTTACTCCTAAATACTCCTTCTAGCACGCATATTCCTTGTTCAAACACCAACGACTGCTGTGTCTGTAATCTTGTCAGTTTCCCTACAGAAGATTAAAATATGTAAAAGGTGTCTTTTAATGAAAGACACAGAACACCTCATTTATGAAATTTTTTTTTTCATGAACACTGCTGTTGCTTCACTTAATGACTCAAAATGGATATAAAATGGTTCATGGGCTCTGCGGCTCTTTCATACCCTGTTTGGTTTATGATCAGGTTTCCGTCTTTAGAGATTTTATGTCCTATGACATTCCTCCATGTTTTTGCTTTTTTTCCTAAGCTGTCTTCACTCCGAAGACATCATGTTATTTTACTTCAGAGACCATCTTTAAATGATAAGGATTTAATAGATGTATATTTATATGTGTGTGTGTGTGTGTGTGTGTGTGTACACAGGACCATTATGCCACTCTTACACCTCCCAAAGTTGACGGTAACTTCTCCTTATTGACTACATAGCACTGAGGAGTTACTCTTGGAAGGGAAAAGCACCTGTTCCATGACATAGGCAGAAAAGAAGGGCCTAGGTACAGACAACTGAGATCAAGCATGACCCTTGCTTCCTACGTCTTAACGTTTTTATGCCTCTCTTTGGACATTCCCAGGCTTCAAGGCTTCCACAGCTCCCCTCATCTACTTTCATCTCTTTCCTCTGACTTTTGACTTCTCTCAGGAATTTTAAGGACACTAGAACTCTTTTGAGGACTGCGTGCACACAGACACACGTGTGCATGCTCCCCAGAGAGCCCAGCCTTCAGGGCCTGGGGCCTTGCTGCCACTGGGCTGCTCTTGACTCAACCTTTACAGCAGCTGCATCAGACCCTGAGCATACCCCAATTCCTACTCTGAGGTGAAACCTGAGTGCGCTGCAGTCCTTGCCTTCCTGAAATACTTAGATAGCACTTCCCAACATTTCAAATCTGTCTGTAGCTCGGCCCTTCTTTTCCACCTATGTCACGGAACAGGTGCTTTTCCCTTCCCAGAGTAAATCCTCTGCCTGTGGTGCTGACCCACTGGCACCGTCCGTCACTCTCTTCCCTTTGTTTTTGCTTCTGGATGTGCTCAGTGGCCCAGTTTCTAAAAGACATCAAGAAGTACAAAAATACAAGTAGTCCTCTGAATACCATCCTCTCGTCTGTGATCAACAAAAAGGCGTTTTTGTAATTTGTATGACCCAATACTCTCCCTACTTCCTCTTTTACACACCCTCCATACTTCCGGGGTGCATTTTTTCTAAAATATTCCTTTTATCCTGTGGTTCCTTATGTAAAAACCATTGTTGTCTCCTCATTGTCTTTCAAGCAGCATGTTGACGCCTTTTCTTGATATTTAAGGTTTCCTTCCGTCTGACTTCTACTGTCATTTCCAAAATTATCTCCCGTTGCTCTCCTGCTTAGGCTACACCCAACACACAGGTGGTTGCACCGTCCCCTGATCGTATGTTTTTTCTCTTGGAGGCAGTACAGCCCGTGTGTATGTGCTTCGATGCTGAATCAGATCCAGATTTGAACCCCAGCACTGCTACTTACTAGTGATGTGACTTGGGACACTCAGGCTTGAGTGATTTTCCTCCATAAAATGGGAGTGCACAAGATTCCTACCTCAAAAAGCTCTTGTGAGCATTCAATTAAGGAATGGTTGTGGCAAGGTCAGCACACAGCTGGTGCTCAATAGATGTGAGCTCTTAGTGTCATGGGCCTCTAAGAAAATGGTCATGCAGGTTTCTGTATCGAGTCAATGCTCAACTAACACTTCCCTAGTGCCTTCATGTTCTGACTCTCAGCTAGCCACCGGCACTGCCCACAAAATCACACACAACCCCAGGTAGAGGGACTTATGGTTGGGGGAGGTGAGCCACAGACGCTGCCCCTCCTGCGAAGCCTAGCTCTGGTGACCTCCCTTGACTGACCCCCCTGCACTACCTGGGCACTCCCTTTTTTTCTGAACTCCAGATGTTCTTGGCCAACTTGGCAGCTGCTCCCTCATGCTTGTGTGGGGCTCCTTCATCAGCAGCAAAAGCCCCTATGCAGGGACTGTTCCCTGTGGCTTCTGTAACCTCCAGCTCCAGCTGCAAACAGTGCCTAAGCCAGGACAAATACTTGTTGGATGAATGACTATCCCTTACAAAGGCTGATATAATTAGGGTACTGCATCTTGGTCTACAGTCAACATTATAAAACTCCCTGTGGCTTGAGCTATCCTGAATAATCTCTGGATTCTATAAACATTATTATACCTTACACATGTTGTCTTTTTATGGCATTGGGTAAACGGCGGGTTGCAAGTTGTTTTTAACCTTCTGAGTTTAAGACCTGAATGGTAATCGCTCTGTCATCCATGTTAATGATTTTTATCTGCTACTTATATGCCAACGGAGATAATGGGATATGTGACACAATGGCACAGTCCTTAGCTTCTGTGAAAGTGAACACCTTTCTGTTCCATCTCAGCTCCACTCTCAAATCCACCTTCTCACCTAATTTTTCCCTAAATAATTTTCTGTCTTTCTCACGCATATTTCTAAGTTTTATTATATGACACAGATCAATTTTTAGAAATACTTTCCCCAAATTTTGCTCTGTCATTGAGACACCATCACAAATTCAATGTTCTTACTTTTTTCCTCAGAATTTTCCCTCGTATTTTCCTCCTGTTCTATACATCTCCCACATTGCTGATAGGATCTTCCCAAAGAATTTATTCATTCATCTGCTTAGAAAGTCCCTATTGCACTGGAGTGAAATTTAAACCACTTAGTTGGTTACCTTGGGTGCTTTCTGACTGAGCCCTAAATGACCTCGCTGGCCTAATCTCCCTCTGTTACCCCGGGCACCCTAGGTTTCCACGGTAGTGCATTTTTTCATCTTCCTGGAATGTGCCATACTTTTCACTACCCAGAGCCTTGGCACAGGCTGTTTTCTGGAACATGCTGCAGCCATTCCTTGTTGGGAAAATCCTTCTTCACCCTTCAAGGCACGTAGCAGTCATGTGATGCCAGATTCCCTTTGGGAAAGTCTTACTCTGATTTTCTGGGCTCTCCCTACATATGGTTCATATCTGTGTTGTATTTATTAAGTGTACTGGAGGTTGCATGATGTCAAAAAATTTTTAAATTTTTATAGTTAAAAATTAATATAACACACAAATGCGTACAGTAATTAAGAGGATACATACAATTTTGCAAACTTTTTTTCATTAATAATATTTCATGGGCAGACTTTTATATCAGGTCATGTATCTCTCCATTCTCTTTAAAGCATTTTATCATATGAATGTTTACGGATGATAGAAATCTTATCTTTTGGGTAGATATTTACTTCTTTTCAATTTTCACTTATTATTTTATTATACATATGTATATAAGGTGATGATGTAATACATTATAGACAGATGTACAATAAACATTTGTACAAATAGATGCTTTTGTACATGTGACTGAATTTCGGTAGAATAGATTCCTAGAAGTAAAACTCCTGAGCCAAATCTTCAATTTTGGTAAGTACAAGGAGGCCATGAGGTTTGTGTGCAATTGCTGTACAACCAAATTGCTCTTCAAAGCCATTTTAAAAGTGGACATTCCAAGCAGCACCTGTAGCTCAGTGGCTAGGGTGCCGGCCACATACACTGAGGCTGGCGGGTTTGAGCCAGGCCTGGGCTAGCTAAAACAACAATGACAACTGCAACAACAAAAAATAGTCGGACCCTGTGGTGGGCACCTGTAGTCCCAGCTACTTGGGAGGCTGAAGCAAGAGAATTTCTTAACCTCAAGGGTTTGAGGTTGCTGTGAGCTCTGACGCCATGGCACTCTACCCAGGGTGACAGCTTGAGACTCTGTCTCTGAAAAAAAAAAGTGGATGTTCCCTTCAACAGTGTATGAGACTATAGCTTGTCTTTTAATAATGTTTGTTATTTTGTATTTGTTTCATATAGGCCTTGTGTACCTGTTCTTAGGTATTCGATCATTTTGTGAACTATTATATGTAGCACCTGAATCTTTTTCTTTAACTTTTTGTTCTAATTTGGAATTGATAGTGTACAGGAAAGTGCTTGATTTTTTCATTTTCTCTTATACTAATTATCTTTTTTTTTTTTTTTAGAGTCAGAGTCTTAATTTATTGCCTTCAGTAGAGTGCTGTAGCGTCACAGCTCACAGCAACCTCCCAACCTCTGGGCTTAGGTGATTCTCTTGCCTCAGCCTCCCTAGTAGCTGGGACCACAGGCTGGGTATGCTAATTATCTTTTATTGAACTCTCATTGTTTCTAATAGGTTTTAGATGATTCCTTTGGATTTTATGAGTAGATAATAGTATTTATTTTTCAATATTTGAACTTAATCTATTTTTAGAATTACAGATTACCAAATTTTTAAAATCAGATGCTTAATTTTATCAAGAGCCTTTTTGGTATTCCAGATCATGGTACACTTTTTCCCTAATTTTCTAATTTGAAATATTCTTTCCTAGTGTTGAAACATTCTTGCATTCCTAGCCAAAACCTAGTTGGTCAAATTATTCTTTTAATATACTTCTGTATCCAGTGTGCTAATGCTTAACTTCATATCTTTCTCTCCATGTTTGGTTGCCCCTATTTGAATATGGGCCCTTTGAGAGCAGGAATCATACGCTGGTTATAAATGTCTCATACCACATGTTACACCAGGTACATAGTAGATACTACAGCTGTGCCTGTATTGTGCTCAGAAGACTTAGATTCAAACTACAATTCTGATTCTTACAACGTGGATAGGTCATTTAACATAATGTTCATTTCTTCATTTGTAAAATGTGAAATGTGATACTATCTCTTCAAAGGACCCATGTAAAGATTAAATGCAAGAACATGTATGAATATATACTTTACATACATATGTAAAGGATCTATTGCAATGTTTACACCAAAGATGGCAATCAAGGTTAACGCCTTGTCTTTTTTCTTTGAAATAGAATAAAAAAGATGAATTTATCTGTCATGGTGGAATTATCAGAACAATTGAGGAATTTTTTAGCAGATAAGATTATGTGTGATTCTCCACTTTCTCACTGCAAAATGAACTGATGGGTGTCAGCCTTATTTCAATCACTGTCATCAAACAAATATCTGCTGGGCAGATTGTAATTGCAACTCAGAAAAACTTAATATAGTAGAGACACCAGGGCCGATTAGCAAACAATTTATATTGAAATTATGGGTCATAATTTTATGTTTTCTACTTTAACCACACATGAATGCATGCATAGAAACACACACATCTTTTTACTTTTTTTTTTAAGACTATCTTTTTATGTTCTGAAAGGGCAGAACTGATAGTGATTTGCTAAGCCACCATTTCAGCAATAAGCTTGAGAATTTTATGATGAAAGTGGTCTAATTTGGATTTCTTATTTTTTTCAAGAAGAGAAAAAGAAAAAACAAAAACAAAAAACACCTGGGCTGTTTAAACCCGAAACCTCCCTCTTCCAAACTTAAATATTAATGTTTTCTCATATGTAGGAGAATAAATTCTATTGCCTATGCATGAAGCTGAATCAATGCCTCGGTAAAACCCTCTGGTGTCATCTTGCTGAATGGTTTCAAATAGGAATACAAAGCCCAGATGAAATGAAGATGAGATAGTAGAAATTGTGACAGGGCTATTTTTGAAATGATGCTCTTAGGAAAAGCTGCTGATTGAAATCAATACCTCAAGACCTGGAATTTGAAAAGACTATTTCTGAGACCTGAGAGGGTCACTGAATAGAAGTGTCAGTTGATGGTATTCAGACCATGCAATTGCTTTCACCAAGGTACCTCTGTGTTTACTTAAGTGACTTGCGGTAGCTGGTGTCTGAGCATACATTGAGAGAGTCTCCCTTGATTCAGGCTCAGGAGAGGAAGGGACTAGAGGGGACATTGTCTGTGGTGTAAATGAGGAAGTCCTAGTGTGCTATATTGAAGGAAATGAATTGAACTGAATTTTCCTTTTCATTTATCCCTGGGGAGAAAGTCTGTGAGGAATATAAACCTTTCAAATGTTAAAAAAATTAGGCTACCTCAAATCTCATAATATTCATCAGACCAAGTCCTATTTATAATACATTATAATTGATCAGAAAAAATTCATTTGCACAGATCTCAGCTAATGTTTCCAATTTTCTCCAAGGCACATGGAATCATTTTCTTTTTGTTACGTGTGAGATTTTGTTTGTGGTGATGTCCTAGGGTGTGGGGTAACACAGAGGCTACTCATGTAATTTCAAGTTACTTTATATAGAAGTTGCCAGATCACTTAATTATACAGAGTAAGATTTGAGCCTATTTTGTGTGTGTGTGGAGGGAATGTAGTTTTTAATGAAGCGATTAGCCTTTCAGTTTTTTACAGCACTATATTTTAAAATTTAAATTATATGTAAATAAAAACTTGATTTACCTTCATTTTGGTCCATCCAAGTTGGTCAGTCACATTTCAGCATCCTTAGCCTATGTGGTATATCTTAATTATTAAGTTTGTTCTCTATGGTTAGGGTTGTTCATTTGAGTAAAATTGAATTCGTTTATTCCAAATGCTCTGAATCCAGCTTTCTATTCTCCCATCAACCATGGACTATCACAGATGCTTATGAATGTCACAGGCACAGGTGACCATCACAGAGAGAGGAATGACAATCCTGTTCCTGGGCCCTGGACTCTGTCATATCCTGCAGGTCTGGGCACACCCTTCAGAATCATAAACTTGGCGAAAATGTATGTGAATGAAGTTTTAGAAATGGAATCAGGGTTGTTGAATGTCAGAGGAACAGTTTGAAAAGCTCAGCTGTCCCATCAGTTGCCTTTGCTGTGGAAGAGCATGTTTAAAAGGGTGGAGTCTGTTGTTGCTGCCACTGTTCTGAGAAACTTTTCTGGCAGAGAAGCTGTGAACGGAGTGACAGGGCCTGAGGACAGGGCTGGATGGTCAGGAACATCAGGAGGAAAGCAACCAGGAAAAGACTGCTAGACTGTGCAACTGTTTCTGTGTACCACACATCTGGCCTTGAGTCAGAGCCTGATTCTGGGGCATTTACACTGTGAGATTATTACACCTATTACAGTTCTACCTGCAAAAGCCACCAAGGTAAGTTTGCCTGCTGGGACTTTTTAGCTTACATGCACTCATGCACAAAAGAAGTTGATGGGATAGGCTGGAAGCTTAACTGGGGAAATTGTTTGCCATTTCTGCTTTAGGATTTCGGGGAACTTAAGAACTTATACATCATGTAACCTAAATGTGACCTCAAGGCCAAGGTCTTCTAATTCACTCTCTATCGTACCAGTGATGGGATCCTGAACAAAGTAATTGAATTCTCTAAAGCTTAGTATTTTTAACCATAAAATGGGAAAAGAAGAGTGTGCGCTTTATTATTTTTTAAATTTTTTAG
Organism: Nycticebus coucang; assembly: GCF_027406575.1. Lineage (NCBI taxonomy): Eukaryota > Metazoa > Chordata > Mammalia > Primates > Lorisidae > Nycticebus > Nycticebus coucang. The sequence continues at coordinate 76,868,852 of NC_069784.1, read as the reverse complement.
ACACAGAGTCTCATTTTGTCACCCAAGGGAGAGTGCTGTGGCATCATAGATCACAGCAACCTCAACCTCTTGAGGTCAAGCCATCCTCTTGCCTCAGCCTCCCAAATAGCTAGGACCAAAGGCACCTATCACAACGCCCTGCTGTTTTTTAGAGACAGGTCTTGTTCTTGCTTAGGCTGATCTCAAACCCTGAGCTCAGGAGATCCACGCTTGGGCCTCCTGGAGTGCTGGGATTATAGGCGTGAGCCACTGCACCTGGCCTAGGCCTAGCATTTGCTCTTTAAAGGATTGACAAGAGGATTAAAAAAGTAATGTCTTAATCCTATGTACTCAATCTTGATATGAGGACAATTAATGACAATTAAGTTTATGGGGGGGGAAGCAGAAAGAGGGATGGAGGGAGGAGGGTGGGGCCTTGGTGTGTGTCACACTTTATGGGGGCAAGACATGATTGCAAGAGGGACTTTACCTAACAATTGTAATCAGTGTAACTGGCTTATTGTACCCTCATTGAATCCCCAACAATAAAAAAAAATAAATAAATAAAAGAGGAAGCCAGAGAATAAAAAGATAAACATAAAAAAGATTAAAAAAAAAAAAAAGTAATGTCTTAAAAGTATGGGAGCACACTACCTAGGACATAATTAGCTCATCACTCAATAAATATTATTTATTATGATAAGTATTATTATTTTTATTTTGACATTGTTATTTGACCTAAGTGCTGGTATTTTCATTTCTAGTGTTAGACTGAAATCACAATTAATATTTATGGATAGTTTTAGTTCAGGGGATTTTAAAGGACATTGCATCTCATCAAAAGTATTCCTTGTAAAAGGGAAAAAATGTTGGAACGTATGTGGTAGTTTTATTTTTATTGCGGTTCCTTAATGGAATTCCATTATTATTAAGCATGTTTTATGTTTACAGATTATTTAGGGTATAATCAAGAATACCATAATACTGTCCTCATAAATGGGCACTGTTTTAAAAACTATGCATAATTAGCAGAAAGATATTCCTAGTGTAGTTCTGACATTATTATGACTGCAATATAAATTCCACAAAGAAGACTCAGAGACAGAAGGCTACAGATTTATCATACTACAATGCATTTGCAATATGGATTGTACTTATCTTTTTATTTGCCACAGACAATGTAAATTAGGAACATCTGAACGGGGATTCAAATAATTTAGCATCTGTAGCTCACTATAAAATATGCTGTTCTGGTGCCCAGAAAGGAAACGGAAATTTACTGTTTTCTAACTCGACTGAAATGATTTGGCGTAGGGTCTCAGAAGTAGCCTCCTACGAAAGATGGGCAGGGAGTCATCCTGAAGGAAAAATGGAAAATCACAGTGGATTGCATCACGATTCTTCTTTTAGTTCTTTAGTCGTGATGTCACTGGGGAATAAAACCTGCAGAGAGCTTGAAGTTTGGGGTAATGATGTCTTCCACACGTTTTCCACCCTTCTTTTATTTCTTCTTTTTATTCTGAAATTGTAAGCTTTAAGAAATATAATTAAACAAATGAGAATTTAAGTTTATATAAACAGCTGAGATTTGGTGGGGGCTCTAAATACATCTTATTGGACAACTACCCCATTATGAACAAGGCCAGCCTTGTGCTGGAGCATGGAGCTCATCTCCACGGTGATGGACAGAGAAGAGGGTCTGCTGTGGTGGGGGAAGCTTCCCAGCATTATCATGTTTGCTCTGCCCCCAAACCTCAGGAGGAAACTGAGGCTTGGAGATTTTTAAATGACTTACCCTAGATCACTCAGTCATATGTCAGATTTTTCATTTATAATAAAAATGAATGGTCCTAACTTAGTGAGGGGTAAAGCCATGGTCAGGGTGGAGGCCTCTGCTTCCTGAATGGGTTGGAGGAGCCAAGGCTGCCACAGCCGCTGTGAGCTGGGGAGCAAATGTGAGCCCCGAAAGTGCCATGATGAGGATGTCAACATGGGGTGTCGGGAGCATGGCAGGCAGCTCTCAGGGAGGGAACAGGGGCACACGTCTCATCAGAGAGCTCACTCAGCGCGGCGGGAGCAAGGAAAAGTGCCCAGCTTGCCCCAGTGGGTGAGCGGGACCCGCCGAGGTGGCGCCTCTCTCTTCCCTCCAGGACTGGGCGCCTTTATTCACGCTCTGCCGAGTTTTCTCACTATGCCACGACTGGGAAAGTCTGAGTAAAAGCTGCAGTCTCCAGGGCTGGGAGGCGGCCTCACTGCCATCTCCTCTGCAGTCTGACGGTTTCCCTTCTCTGATAGTCCCACTGGGGACCAGAGGGACTTCTCCCTGCACTCCGTAGGAACAAACAACAGCTGGGTAGTTTGATGCAATTACTGGCACACAATTTGCAAGTGGCTCTAAGCAGACCCGAGGAATCCCATGACTTTCTCTTAGCTGTGCGTGTTGAGTTCAGAGAGTGGAAACGCCGCATCCCTCTGGCCTCCCAGGCGACCATGAGAGTCTCAGCTTAATGCGGAACTGATTTCTTTCTTTGAGCGATAATAGCAAAGCAAGCACTTCAAAAAGACCAATCCATCTCCTCTCCATAAAACGTTAATACCCTTCAATATACTAAAAAGAGAACAAGCTTCTCACCCTTTGCATGGCAAACACTAACTGAGAAAAGTAAAAAGAACCAAGGACATTTAAATATCCTCATTGCAATCCATCCATTATCCATTTATCTCACACTGCCAAAAAACACATCCGCAAGCTGGAGCTTTGCCTGCACTTGCAGCTGGCAGGGAGGGACACCATCCTCAAGGAAGCAGCCCCGGCACCCGGCCTCTCCAGCAGGCTGGCTGCATGGGGGCCCTGCTCCTGGTGTTTTCAGTTCTGTTCACATCAAAGCCACTCCTTGCCCCCAGGTGGAATTAGAACCAGGCATTTGGGAGTGGAAATGCTATGAACTTCAGAAGTGCCTGTGACACTGTCATCCTGTCCTGTCCAATCCCCTTTAAGGAAGTAATACCACTGGGTTCTTATACCTCCACCAACTTTCTATACAGGGTCACCATGAAGTTCATGTGCAATTATTGGCCACCCTCTACTGTTCAGGGTCCAAATGATGTTCAAAGCGTGCAGTCATTTTCAGAGAGAGGGATTTTTGATAGAGAGAGAAAGAAGTCAGAAGAGAATCAGTGAAAAGTTTCCACATTCTTTTTCTGCTTTTACATAATATGAGGGAATGAGAGGAACGATTCTTTTTCCTGCTGAGGGTCTCAGCAAAGGCAGCAAACTGTGCTCCACTCAGAAGGAAACTGCAGGCCCTCAGGAGAGTGGTAGAAAGGAATCCACATTGTATATTCTGGATAAAAGTGTTTGAAATAAATTACTGATTTTAGGGAGAAATAATGTTGGCAAGTCACTCTAATTTTGCCATAGACTCCTCGTGCAGGAAGGAGCTGGGCTTTTTAACCCTGTACCTGTATACTCATAATGATTGACACTTACCAGGTGGACACCACATGGCAGACCCCATGCTGCTGACTTCCTACATTGTATCTTTTTGGACCCTCACTTTGCTCCCATGAAGTAAGTGCAGACCAAGCCAACTGAGGATTTGGGAAGTTAAATATTTGCTCGGGTTCTCACTTCTAGTTAGTGATGGAGCTGAGATTTAAACACAGGTTCTGACTCCAGAGCTGATGATCTGAACCACCATAGTATAGAAACCAAGCAAGGCCCAGAGCCTCCTGGGCCCACAGTCGAATCTGTGCAAAACTAGTGCACTAAATTACCACTTGTACTTCATGTGTGGGGGATGAGTATCAAAAAATGTAGGTCATACATTTTACCAAAAATAAGATTAATTTGGATGGAAGGATTCTTGTTTTCAAAATTTACCTAATCTATCAGTTACTTTGAATAACATTTACCTTAAAATTTATAAGCAAGATTATCAACACTGACACTGTGTGTATGAGTGTGGTTGGGGCGTGTGTGTGTGTGTGTGTGTATGTGTGATGTGCATTGGTGGCCTGGAAAGAAAAGCAATAGGGAACAACCTCAGGGTACTAGCACTGGGGGTAGGTTTTGGAAGGAAGCAGTAAGCATTGGGCCTACACAATAAGATTTCAAAGTCCTGAAAAGGTCTTCTAATTCGTTTACCTGTTTGTGAAGTCTGGAGTTCCATCCAGCAGTTCGTTCCTGACAGTCTATTGCAATGGGGAGCCACAGCCTCATTAGTTATTTGCCCCTCCATGAGAACAAATTCATGTTTTCTGTTTCATTGAACAGTGCTATGTGTTATGGAAGTAGGCAAATATGCTACAAACACAGGAAGTATAAAAATGAGCAAGGGGAAATATTCTGAAACATGAATATTCACGTGGATTGCGGTTTTTCCAGGGCAGACTCTACCTGCAGACTTCTGTTTCTTTGAACGGTCTGGGTCTGTGACATTAGACTCTTTCACAGAATCTCAGATAATTTTTGGATTGTTTTTGCAACAATTGAGAAATACTTGCCGATAATCTTATCTAATGTAGTCTATACCAAAGGTGTTCATTTAGTAAATACTTTGAACCAAAGATTACTCTATAAGGACAATCCAGAAAGGAAAGAAAAAAGTATTTTTCTTGAGAAAGTTTCTGCATTATGGAAAAATATTTTACAGTGTTAATAATTGGGATGAGGAAAATCACCAGGTGCAAGGCTGTTCTGAAAAGAAGAGGGGCATTAATGGCCTTTAAAAGCAATTATCATGGCTCATTGCTTGTAGCTCAAGTGGCTGGGGTGCCAGCCACATACACCGGAGCTGGCAGGTTCGAATCCAGCTGGGACCCACCAAACAACAATGACAACTACAACCAAACAATAGCCAGGCATTGTGGCGGGCGCCCATAGTCCCAGCTACTTGGGAGGCTGAGGCAAGAGAATCGCTTAAGCCTAAGAGTTTGAGGTTGCTGTGAGCTGTGATGCCACAGCACTGTACCTTGGGCAACACAGTGAGACTATGCCTCAAAAAGAAAAAAATAAAAGCAGGTATTACTGAACATGTAGATAAGAATTTAAAATTTACACACACTTTTTACACAGATCTCACTAATCCCCTTAAGAACTTCTGTGAAGTAGACTGGACAGATGCTGCCTCTGTATTTTATAACATAAAGGAGAAAATGAGAGAGAAGTGAGATGATTTTCTGAGAGGCCTATAGAAAATTCAGGACTAGAATTTAAGTCTTCCAGTTCTAATTAAGGGATCATCTATGCCCCAGTGTAGGGTAAATTCTGTACAAATTTTATTACGGCAAATGGATCTGATTCAAATCTTTGAGATCCAAGAAAAAGTTTCCACGCTCATTAGTAATGTTGCTTTATACACTTCTAGGAAACTTTTTCTCATTTTATAATAATAATAATGATAATAATAATAATTTTTCCTGATCTAATGATACACGGTCTAGACAGACATATTGACAGGCATCTGGAGTCCCAGCTACTCAGGTGGCTGAGGTGAAGAGCCCGAGAGTTTGAAGTTGCTGTGAGCTATGATGACACCACAGCACTCTGCCCAGAGCAGCAGAGTGAGACTCTGTCTCAAAACATAAACGAAAACAAAAACAAAAAATGTGCATTTGCATTGTAGAAATTTAGAAATAAAAGAGAAACTATAAAATGTCCACAATCCCATTGTCCAGAGAGAACCATTTTTACAATTTTCATATAATTTCTTATGGAATCTGTGTATCCATTCATCCCTCCATCCATCCTATTTGATATTTTATTCATTGTAAGAATTCTCTTGTGCTTTTCTTCCCCCCACCCCTTTTTCTGAAGGAAAAGCAGAAAGAGGGACGGAGGGAGGGGGTGGGGACTTGGTGTGTGTCACACTTTATAGGGGCAAGATATGATTGCAAGAGGGACTTTACCTAACAATTGCAATCAGTGTAACCTGGCTTATTGTACCCTCAATGAATCCCCAACAATAAAAATAAATAAATAAATAAATAAAAAAGAGAATTCTCTGTGATAAAAAGGTATCTCTAGATGAGAGGCAATTCATGCTATAAATAACGCCTTGGAAGGGAAATGTGAGTTGTGGATGTAAACTGTAACCTGACAAAGGCCAAATCACATTCCTTCTCATGTGATTAATTAGGGAAGCGCAAAAGATTTTCTTTTTCTAGTAAAAACTGGAGGCATCTCGCCTTGGCACACAGCCCTGTGACACACGGCAGGGCGTTGTACATCCTTATGTGCTCTGAGGAGTTTCTTTTCTCCATGGCCAAAGCTCAGAGTATTTAGCTTTTCTTTTTTACTTAAGAAAAAAAAAAAGTTTAAAATTATTTCCTGGGGCTGGAAGTTGCTTAGGGTAAGTTGCTCTGTCTTAGTCCATATGACGGATTATCACATACCTGATGGTTTATAAACAACAGAGATTTATTTGTCACAGTTCTAGACATGGGGAAGTCCCAGAAAAAGGTGCTAGTGGGTTGGGTGTCAGGTGAGGGAATACGTCCAAGGTCTTGGATGACCAGGTTTCCATTTTCTCCCTGTAACCTTACGTGGCAGAAAGGGCAAGGGCTCTCTGAAGCGTCTTTTGTAAGGGCCCTGATTCCACTTGGGAGGGCTGTTCATTCATTACCTAATCACCTCCCCTAAAGGCCCCCCCCCCACATCCCTGCACATTGGGCGTTAGGTTTCAAACATGAATTCTGAGGGAGAGAGACACAGTTTGGCTATTGTATCCTCTTTCATGTCACTAAAGGCTCAAATAAAATTTATTCTTTTAGAAGCTATTAAAATTATGAACAAATTAAGAATTGCGGAGATTAAGAGATGTTTTAAATGGGAGTAGTAGTAGTGAAAAATTGGGGAATGTATCAGTTTTCAATTGCTGTGTAAAAAATTATTGTAAATGGAGCAAGTTAAAGCAGCACATGCTTATTAGCTCACAGGTCTGAAGGTCAGAAGTACAGGCAAACACAGCAGGCTTCTCTGCTCAGGGCCTCACAAAACCATCCTCAAGGTATTGGCCTGACAGGGCTCTTCTCTAGAAGGCTCTAGGGAAAAATTGGCTTCTAAGCTTATTTGGGTTACTGGTCAAATTAGTTCTTCGTCGTTAAGACTGAGTTTTCTGTTCCTTAGTGCCAGCTGCCAGTGCGGGATTCTCTCTGTCTGCCCTCATTTTGGCACGTGGCTACCTCCATCTTCAAACTGGCAACAGCACATAAAATTGCCCTCATGCTTTGAATCTCTAATTTCCTTTTCTGCCACCAGCCAGAGAAGACTCTGCCCTTTAAAGGGCTAACCTGACTATGACAGGCCCACCCAAATCTCCAGTCTTTCATTTATTTTTTATTTTTTTGAGGTAGAGTCTCACTCTGCGCCCTGGATTGAGTACCGTGGCATTATATCTTAAAGCCACTATCACCTCAAACTCTTGGGCTCAGGTGATCTTCCTGCCTCGGCTGCCCAGCTGGTCTTTCTATTTTTGGTAGAGATGGAGTCTTGCGCTTGCTCAGGCTGGTCTTGAACTCCTGAGCTCAAGCAGTCCTCCCGCCTCAGAATGCTCAGATTACAGGCCTGAGCCACTGCCCCTGGCCAAAATCTCCAATCTTAAGGTCAGTGGACTTGAGACTTTAATTGTATCTATAGAAATCCTTCACAGAAGTATGTAGATTAATGTTAGTCTGAATAGCAATGGAATGGGAAACTTGGTATTAGAAAGAACATCTGTAGGCCTGGCCCTGTAGCACAGTGATTATGTGCCAGCCATATACACCAAAGCTTATGGGTTCAAACCCAGCCTGGGCCAGCTAAACAACAATGACAAGTACAAGAAAAAATAGCCTGGCGGGTGCCTGTAGTTCCAGCTACTTGGGAGGCTGGGGCGAGAGAATCGCTTAAGCCTATAGAGTTTGAGGTTGCTATGGGCTGTGATGCCGCAGCACTTTACTGAGAGTGACATAGTGGGATTCTGTCTCCCCTCCCCCCCCCAAAAAAGGACATGTGTAGAATTCTACCTGTCATAGGCAGGTTAAAACACCACCATTTTTATAATCCACTTAATCCTTGGATCTCCTCTGTACTTCTACTCGTGGGATTGAGAAATGTTGGCTTTGAAAACTTGATAGGGTACGTACTTCTCTTGCCATGTATATATGTTTTTTGGCAGAGAATCCCACTGTGTTGCCCAGGCTAGAGTGCTGTGGTGTCATAGCTCACAGCAACTTCAAACTGCTGGGTTCAAGTGATTCTCCTGCCTCAGCCTCCTGATTAGCTTGGTCTACAGGCACCCCCACAATGCCTGGCTATATTTTTTAGAGATAGGCATCTTGCTCTTGCTCAGGCTTGTCTTAAACTTCTGAGCTCAGTTGATCCACCAGCTTTGGCCAGAGTGGATCCAGAATGCTAGGATTACAGGTGTGAGCCACCGTGCTGGTATTTTATTATCATAGTAAAGTAACTGGTGACAGAACTGGTAAGAGAAGTGTTAGGCTTCAGATGCATCTGTTGGCCTCTGGAGGCCAAGCTCTTAGACCCCTGGGGTCATGTTCGGTACAGCTTTCCATGGAGTTCTGTTAACAGATATGGCTTGTGGATGCTGTATAGGGACAGTAGGGTAAAGACATCATTCCTTATGTCTCGTATGTTATATCTTTTGACACATGTTTGAGCAACAATGCCTTAAGCCATCTAAGGGAGCTATGCTCCTTAGGATGGTGCGGGCAAAAGGCCAACATCCTGCTTGGGAAGAATTCCTATGTTCAGGCCTCCACCACAACTTTTGGCTCAGAATACAAAATGGTCATTTTTCTACACACCCATGATACGAGGAATATCTAATGTATTATACTGGGTATCAGTTTCATGTAGTCTGTCACCTCTGAGTTGTTGAAGACTAGTAATGGCCTAAGAACTGGACCTTAGAGCCAGGTGCCTTATATTCAGACTCCAGCTTTGCCTCAAACTAACACCATGACCTTAGGCAATTGCCTCCTCCAGGTCTCCATTTCCCCATCTGTGAAGTGGGAATAATAACAGAACCTGCCCCAAAGGATCTCGAGCAACATCTGGCACATGGCAAGGACTCAGAATGGCTAGCGAATATGTTCTTATCATAAAGTATAGGAAACTTAATTCAGTTTTATCTTATGCTTCCATTTGTCAACCTTATAAAGGTAGCTTATTCTTTCTGCCAGAAAGTAAGTGAAGTCATTTCCTAGACAAAAATAAAGGAAAAATTTCTGCAAAGAGCAATTTACGCTCCTCTGTTGAAGGACACTCCCCCCCACCTCCCCCTCACACATTGATACTATAGTTGCTAAGGAAGAAACATGATTCCTAAGTTAACTCTAGTGTGTTTCCACAGTCTTACAGATGCACATCACCCCTAGATTTGAATCTCGTAGTTACATCTCCTCCTCCTCTACCAGGTGTACACTTGTAGCGCGTTATTGTAAAGCTTACTACTCTTTAAAATAATACTCTCAGCTTAATTGATTCTCAGGATCTTCTGCAAAATAATTAAGAGAAGCTGACATGAAATCTAGAAGAAATAAGTAGCAAGATTGTTATAAAATATAGAACTTAATGCTGCTTTGGGGCTCTGGTTTTATCTTCTTATTGAGAAGGCTATTCTTTTTTCAGTCAAGTGAAAGGAGAATGTAAAATACATGCACAGATTTTGAAAGGTTTGTCGAAAGGATATTTTACAGTCTTAAAAGGTCTATTTGTTATATCGTATGCCTAATATGTATAAATTCATATGCAATAATGAAAGGACTGACAATTATTGGACACCTGCTATATACTCTCTGATTTAATGCTTCCTTGTGTTAGATCATGTATATATCATTGCTTTGATAGATTGCAAAGACATCACTTTCTTTTTTTGACTTAATGCCTAAGCAACACTCCTGCGAATGCCTTGTATCAAGGGTGACTAGGAAGAATGTCTTATGCCACAGAACCTACAGTGCTTTCTAGAATCCATGTTGTCTTCTTTATTCTGGCATGCTGCAAGACTACATTTCCTTGTCCTTCAGCATCCAGGTGGGGCCGTATGATTAGATCCTGGCAAATAAAATGTGTAGAAGTAATGCAAGCCACTTTCAGGTCTGGCTGCTAAATCCTCTAAATTTTCCTGTATGATTTCTGTGGAGGGGGTGCAGAGGATCCAGTGATGGACCTCAGGCCACAGGGTATGGGGAAACTAACAGCTACATGAACCCTGGTTAGTAAAAGTACTTCCATACTGTCTTTTGACATGAATGAGAAATAGTTTTATTATGTCAAGTTCATTTTGTTGTGTCAAATTTTGGAGTTGTTTGTTATACCACCTAACATTACTTTCTGCTTCCTGAAACAGTTAATATAAACAGTTAATATAAGTGCTTATTTACTGGTACAATATTGACTCAATAACAATAGCTAAAATCTATTGCCTATTAATTGGATGCCAAGGACTCTAACATAGAGAGGTTAAGTTACTTGACCAAGTCCACCAGATAAAGAATGGTAGGATTGAAAACTGTGCAGAATGACCTTGGAGTTTATGTACTTAGTTACTTTGCTTTTGTATTTATCCACGATAGTAGCTTACTATTATCATTATTTTTGCATTATTATTATTATTAGAGACAGAGTCTCACTTTGTCGCTCTCGGTAGAGTACTGTGGCATCACAGTTCACAGCAACCTCCAGCTCTTGGGCTTAGGCGATTGTCTTGCCTCAGCCTCCCGAGTAGCTGGGACTACAGGCACCCGCCACAACACCCACCTATTTTTTGGTTGCGGTTTGGCCGGGGCTGGGTTCAAACCCATCACTCTCGGTATATGGGGTCGGTGCCCTACTCACTGAGGCACAGGAACTGCCCTATTTTTGCATTATTGAAACAAATCCTGGGAAGCAGTTACCTTCAGCGAAGTTTTTACCCTAATCGTTATTTTTTAAAAAATATCTTTTGATAAGTAGCTATAAGTAACTAATTTTCATAGCTGAAAAACTGTAGCTCTTAGATCATTGAGTAATTATGGTGGCATCTACAATAATGTAAATAGATATGTGTCATCTTTATAGTTTTGTTTCCCAGCTGGGCCAGAATATTTCAACTGAGACATATCATATCAGGTCTACCCACTTTTTTGTTTTTGATTTGGCAGGATTACTTTTTATTACCATTAGTCTACATCTTCCACATTTCTTTCCACACTCCAGCTGTCAAAGGAGAATGGCCTTTGAAACGCCAAGATCCTAGCTGTGACGGCAGAGGTGGCCTGTGTGGGGGCGAAACGCCAGATGAGGGGGTAGCCATTCTACAGACGAACAGCAGTCCTCTACAACTTTATCCCATGGGAATCTATTCTTTATATTTATTGTTTGTAAAGCCTCCTGAAGATCATTACTTATCCCCTAAGTAAGATATACTCACTAAAACATGGCTGACCTTCAAGAATTTAAAATGACTCTGTTCCTGTAGAAAAACCATCTTTCAAGTGTAAAAATAAAAGTTTTTTTCTTTAAAATGCTAAATTAGAAACAAAAAAGATCTGAACACTTTGGAACCTATACATATAGAAAGAGTTTTCTGAGGACCATATGTTCTTCTTTGTAATATGAATGTGTAGAAAGAGCAAATATCTGCAAAAATCAACTACAAAGAATACCATGAGAGTTAATGCATATCGAGCCATTCAGTCATGAGAAAAATTTGGAGTATCCAGCAGTGGGTCCATCCAGATCCTCTTTCTGCAGTGGTGATAAAATCCCAGATGCTGTGCCAGCCGCGTGTGTGGAGGCTCCAGGAAGGAGGCCCCCCCTGGGATGTGTGTGCGTGGGGAGCAGGGCAAGACCTGGCTTGGCCGCACGGTTTGAAAGCTTTGCACAGCCTGTTTGGAATGCTAATGGGTTGTGCTTTCTACTTGGAGAGAAGGCTGATTTTTCTGCAAAGCATTAAATCTCCCCCTTAGTTCCCTCCCCCATCTTTCCAGTAGTAATTCTATCAAATTCTAACCATTGACTCTGTCTGGACTGAATTTTACATTCTACCTTGGAGAATGTAATGCCACAACCCGTAGGAACATACGGAAGGCGTAATAAGGAGAGCAGGCCAAGTTGAAAAGTATTAAAATGGGGAAGTACTCAAAGGGTTACTCCAGAAGAGGAAGGAACGGGGGAAATGTGGAGCTGGTTAATGGGAATGTTATCTGTGCAAGGCTGCAACTTGGAGTCCCTGCACATACAATGGAACTTCGCCTAATAATAAAGTAATGTCAATATTAGCTGTGGTTTTGACTTCAGTTATAATATATTAATTTATATAGAGAACACATATTGCAAACAGCGCAGCCTGGTTTAATCTGACAGACCATCAAAGGGAACTGTGTTAACTAGCAGTTTCACACATCTTCAGCCATATGATAAATGGTGCTAAATGATGTTGCTCCTGCAGCAAAATGAGAGCCTCAAGGGCCTCCCAGACCCCTAAGAGGAAAAAATAAGCTTACTGCATTTAATCCAGTGAATGTAATATTTTTTGCATTCTTATTTTTGAAAATTGGTAATTCACATATAGCATATATCATAACCAGGACATTGTATTTCTAATAAGGCTGTGAATAATTTATAATCAGTGAACTCTGAGTTTCCTTAACTCATATTCCTTTTCTTCCTGGAGTGGGGCTCTGCAGGGTGCTTAGCTGTGCTGTCTGGGGATGATGTTGAGGCTTGTTTGCTAAGGACAGAGAGAGAGTGTATCCCCTCTGTGCAATCTTCCCCCTCCCATTCCAGCTGGGCTCCTCCTTTTTGTAGCCCTCTGATAATCATACTCAGGTTTCTGCGTTCCCTGGAAGCTTCTCTTTAGCCCTACAGAACTCTCCTTGAATTTGTTTCCAGCTCTAGCTTCTCCTAGTCTCTGAACTTTCCTTTTCCCATCCCAGCTTTTGGAACTTTTGTTGCCTTTGCAATTCCACACATAGGACAGAATAACTAAATGTACACTTGCCTCTCTGAAAGTCACTGTGTTAACCAACAGCTTATGCACTATCTGAGAGCAATGTGAGGCCATCCCCGAGAGAGCCCGCCCGGGTCACCAGGAAGTGTGTCCAGACGCAGCAACGGTGACTTTGAAAGACGCAGAGAAGCTCACTGGTTCTGCTGTAGAACTATGAGAACATCTCCCCCTTCCAACTAAAGCTAGATGAAAGCTGATACTCAAGTATCTACTGAATGCTGAATGTTAAAAGGCTGGGACGGTGCCAGGCGGGACTGGTACGTATCACAATTCTCTACCGTTTGCTCCTGGTTTGGGAAATCTCTGGATCCTACAGTGTCTCTCAGACCTGGCACCAAGCCGCTATCACACAACTGAAACATTTTATTTTTCATGACAATTTTATATCACTTCCAGACGTTAAAACTTTTTCCATTTTACTGAAAATTCTTGGTTTACTTGTTGGCAGATCAAACGCGATTCTTAAGTGCACATATTTACAAATTAACTGTCCTTTAACTCCAGTGAACAAAACCTATTTGAAAGGCTTTTTACCCCAACACAAACCCTTTTAATTCTTCCTTAATTCTTATGACCTAAAGAAAAAATTTAATTCCCAGGACCTCTGGATTGAGCGTCTCTCCGCTTGTGGTGTGGAGCATGTGGGCTTAACTGCCTTCCAAGGCAATAATTTCGTCTGGTGAATGTTGGATGTGCTGTAGCCTTTGCTAGGGCACTGATTCAAATGTCACTTTTAAGTCTGAGGATATTTATTTTATCTCACAAGGAAGGAAGGGGATACCTACTTATCGTGAGGAAACAGTCGTATGTGACTATGCACCTCTGTGCTGCCTCAGTTTACCTCTCTCCTGGACTCTGGATTAGACAGGCTGGTTACTCCACTGTGATTCCTTCAGTTGAAAAATTGTCTCTGCCATTTTCTAGCTGAGTGACCTTTGAAATTTTATTTAACCTCTCATAGCCTCAGTTGCATGGTTGGTAAGGTAGAGATGAAATTCATACTTTATCACCTGATTGCTGGATTATTGAGCTATAACACCCAAAGAGTCTAGGAGACTGTCTCTGAGAATGATAGTGATTTATCAGAAAGAAAATCTTAAAAGTATTTTCCTTATTGAAAAATTAGTTCATTTTATCAGACTAGACAGGAAAGCCTCCCTTCCCACCCCCGCCTTGCATCTCCCTGATCTGATATTATGATATTCCAGAAACCTCTGAAGTGAGACCATGATATTCTATAAACCACTATTCATTGCTCCCCAGGCCTTTCCATTATGAGTGTTAGCAATTGCATTTGCTAATATTCTTATATCTATGGAACTGAAAGACTGTCTGTTTTCTGAAAAAAAAAAAAAAAAAATATATATATATATATATATATATATATTGCTAAACCACACCCTTGACACCTGTAGTGGATGTTTTGAAAGCATCTCATAAATCCATGGGCTGTCTCTGGTTCTTTGGGAACTACTCTCCGCTCCACAGGATGGGACCTAGGTCATCTTTACGTGCTTTTACTTGTCCCTTTAGCCAATGTTGTCAATATGCCCAACCTAAGATAGTCCAATCACATTTTTTTTTCAACAATATGGCTTTGAGATTAGACCTCTAGTTACTGTAACTGTAACTTGTAACATGTAGACCTGGAAGCCATGAGGCTGCCATGCAGAACTGTAGGTGCAGAGAAGCAGAGAAAGCCTGTCTGCAGAGAGAGAAAAATGGAGCAGATGGCAAACAAAAACCCACATGTGGTCTGAGAGATTTGAAAACAGCCGACCTCTAGGGTTCTTCATGCTATGACAATCCCGGTGTCATTCTTACCCTTCAATTTTGTGAAGCATTCTCTATCTAGATAAAATTCTTTTTTCTGTAGGGTAGCTGAATAGCAACCACGACTCCTGGCTCTTAATAGTGAGGACCTCAAATCATGTGTATAAGTTCATTGCCACCACTCACAGGCCCCCAACCCACCCCCTGCGGACTTCTGACATTCTGTTGCTCTTTGATTTTCGTGACGTTGAACTTGATCGCCATACATGCTAAACAGTTACCTTTGTTTTTTACACTTGGCACACAGTCCAGTACATTTCATATGCTTTACCTCTGTAAATTTGTTATGTAAATTTGGAATTAGCTTAATTTTATGATTCTGTTGTAAGTTTTAAAAAATGATTGATTCATTTGTTTTTTCCTAACTCAGGTTTTGAGCAATGCCCCAGTCTCTGTGAAGAATATTTGAAATAGTTTGTGCTAACTCATGTTTAAGAAAGAAACTGTGTAATTTTTCTGGTATCTTTAAGTTGCGCCGCAGAGCAGAGGAATTACTCCTATG
The DNA here is from genome assembly GCF_027406575.1 of Nycticebus coucang. Taxonomy (NCBI): domain Eukaryota; kingdom Metazoa; phylum Chordata; class Mammalia; order Primates; family Lorisidae; genus Nycticebus; species Nycticebus coucang. Next base: position 76,853,540 of record NC_069784.1, on the reverse strand, counting down.
GTTCAGCCCAGAACACGGGTGATCCACAGTGGTTTCCGAAACATGTTCCTGAGAACTCTTGTTTTCAAGGATGTTAAAGATGTAACAAATAAAGGTGTTTCATGTTCAAATATGCTGTGAAATACTAAATTTAAACAGAGTTAATCTCTTTTATTTATTGAAGGATTGTTTTTCCATAAGACATTTCATATAATGACATACATTGTTGTTCTCTAATCCCTTATAGTTGTAGTAATTCCTAAACCAACCAATCATGAATCTGTCTTGTTTTTCTGTAGAAAACATAGTTTGGGATTAGAGTTCCATGGAACGTGTTCTGGGTGTGCTGTCTAAAGGGAAGTATTTGGAGGATGTTGGTCTCCCCTAGGCTTGCTCTGTTCTCTTACTGATTATGTATGGATTTTTCATTTATCAATGATGCCAAAAGTCCTTTGAAGTTATAGGTACTTTTTTGTTAAATAGATCATCTTTTAGGTAACATTGGCAATAACAAAGCCATAATATTAATGACACTAAAAGAAGAAACTATTCCTTTATTGGGTGTCCTGTAATCTAATTCAATTTAATTCTGACACACCCTACTTGGAGCTGGTGTCAGGTCTCACAAGTTGAAGGGCTTAATCCCACAAGACTGCTCCCCACTTCAGACACCAATTATGAACCCCAAGTTTCCATGACTCTTTTCTCAGATTTGATAATTTGCTAGAATGGCCTGCAGAACTGAGAAAGTCACTTTAAATGTATCGGTTTATTATAAAGGATGATAACCTCTCACAGGCTCAGTTGAGAGCCAAATGAAAGATATATGTAAGGCAAGGTGTGGAGGTGGTTTGAGTTTCTTTGAGTTTTCCTCTCTAGGGAGCTACCAGCCCTGTACCTCTGTGTGTCAGAAGTTCATCAAATCTTGTTATTCAAAGCTCAGCTGTTAGAGCACTGGCCACATGCACCAGGGCTGATGGGTTCAAACCCAGCTCAAGTCTGCTAAACAAACAAACAAACAAAAATCTCGTTATTCAAGAGTTTTTGTTGTTGTTGTTGTTTGCAGTTTCTGGCCGGGGCTGGGTTTGAACTCGCTACCTCTGCATATGGGGCCGGCGGCCTACTCCTTTAAGCCACAGGCGCCACCCTATTCAAGAGTTTTTACAGCGCTTATTATTCAGGTCCCTCTCTCTTTACAGGGAGGTTGGTGGGTGAGAATGAAAGTTCTGGTGATCAGCCTTATCCTGAGGCTATCTGGGCTTCCCAACTCCTAACCAAAAATCTTAACCAATAACTCATGGCTCTTGCATCATGACAAGGCACCAGCTCACACAGCACTATCTGAGAGGAAGTTTTTAACAAGTAAACAAATAACTGTATTGGAACACCTTCCCTACTCACCTAATCTGGCCTCCAGTGACTTTTTTCTTTACCTGAAGATAAAAGAAATACTGAAAGGAAGTCATTTTTATGACATGCAGGGCATCAAGGGTAATCTGACAACAGTTTTGATGGTCACTTCAGAAAAAGGATTCCAAAATTGCTTGGAAGGATGGACTAGAGGCTGGTGTTGGTGCAAAAGCTTACCAAAAGGAATACTTTGAAGGTGACCATTCAGTGATCAAGTATGCAGCACTCTTTCTAGGACGAGTTTGTAGACTTAATTGTCAGACCTCATAGTTTTGTGTTTTATACCACAGATGTCTTTCAAGGGCACACAGATTACCCCTATTAGAATTCAAACTCCTTGAAGTGTCTTATTCATTTTTGGATCATTAGAAGACACCAATTAGAAATCATATTGGTTGAATTGAATTATTAACTTATTAAACAGAGTAAAATACTTTTCATTCTTTCAATAATTAGTAGTTAGGAAATTATGCATTTCTTTTCTCAACAGACTTCTTTGAAACATGTATTATAATACAAGAAAACTATTGGTAAACTGGCTCCATCAAGTGCAAAACTTTTAAATTCTCAGGAATAAATTGCCAGCAAGTGCTTTATGCTTTTACAAATTTCTTTCACATTTAGTGAAATATCTGTTACACTTTTGCTAAAGGAAAGAATGATAAATCCTTATTAGAGAAATCAAGACTTTGTTTATGGACTCATAAGTGGGTCCTAAGTAACAGACCATCAATACCACAATTCAATAAAATTATAAGAGAGTGTGATGCAAGACAGTTCGGCATAAGAGTTTGTTGTTCCTCTATCATTGATGGAATTGAGTCTGGCAGTACAAAAACAAGCTGGGTAAAGTAAGATGCTTTAGATTATATGAGTATTCAGACTCATAATGCATATAACATGCGCGCTGCATTTTAATTTATGGGCTTAAGGGAAGAGTGATTACGTAGGAGAGAGAAGAGCTTTTTAAACACCTTCTGGGGAGTGATTTCTATTCTTTGCTGTCACATCTCCAATTATTCTTTCTCTTCAAATACTTACTCTCTTTCTTTGAGTTTTCCTGGTACAGGTGGCTGCCATTTGTAGAGCTATCAATTTTGCTGCCCCCTTTTAAGGCAGCTATTATTTATGCTGGTTCCTGCTTATCCTCCTTTTGATTCATTTAGACAAGAACAGCTACAAAATATTTTAAACAGCTTGAAAAAAAAAAAAGGTGAACTTCAGGGATCACATGTTATCATGCATAGCCTCCAAATAAAATGTTTAAGTCTGCTCCAGCACTACTCCAAGGGCTTGTGACTTCAACATGCTTTTAATTTGAGCCACTTTTTTATGTTCCAGAGGCTCAGCACCCCCAGCCGGTGTCATGGTCAGCAAGGCTGTATCACATGGTGGCAGAAAATGTGAGCTATGTCAGAGAAAACTTTTAATCCTCTTTGAAAGTGAGAAACTCATGTTATTCAGAATGGGGTTTTCCTTTTGTTCGTTGCTGTGGCATATCTTACTTTTCCAAATCATTTGGTTTAAAGTTTGTATGCTAGAATGAACGGCAGGTTTTGTAGTCTGTTAAACCATAAATTACCACTCCTTGTCTTGGTACTGAAAGAGATTACTTAGCCGTTCACAATTTTCCATGGGATGTTCTCCAGATGTGTGCCATCTGAAGGCTTCTGACTCCTTTCTCCAGTGGGCTAAGCTGGCCTGTTGTGGAGGAAACAAAGAGCTGGAAAATATATACATCAATGTTAAAGCATGCAGGTCCTCAGACGAGGTTAAGATGCCTTCGCACTTTCACGGAGTCCATTTGCCTTTCCTAACAATGCCCCCACTGTGGTGAGCAAGTGCCACTGCTGTACTCACTCTCCTTGGGGCCTAATTTTATGCTAATCCTTGAATTGTTCAAGGGGACTTTAAGAGTCAGCTGTCTTTCTCTGTCTTTTGAGGAATCAAATAATGTTACATCTTGGAAATCCCATAGATGTGGGCAATTGTGTTTTGAACAATTCTGGCCCATCGTGTTTTCTAATATGTTATGTGTTAAGGATGGGGTTCTTTCCAGTTCAGCCTGAAATACTGCAGGGATTCTCAGTTTCAAAGTGGCCCAAAGGAGATGGCCATTAAGACACTGTTGCCTCTAATCCAATTTCCCATCATCTCAAACTCCTTGCAAAAGCAAATGTTGAACCTGTAGCTGAACCCAGGCTTTTGAATACCAAACCGAGACCATAATGTATTGTTTTAACTATTTTGGGGGGAGGCTGATTATTTGCAAAATATCTTTGGGTTGCCATTAGTTTGGGTTTAATCCTTCAGAAATATTCAGCGCTCAGGCCTATTCAAGCGCTCAGAGAACGGGCTCATCCTAGCCGTGTGGCTGGGCCTGTGTGATTGCTTATGTACTTAGATTCTACTTATTTTGTTCAGGTTCACGATCAGGCGAGACAGCACTGTCAATTCAAAAAGACATTCTTTTTTCAAACTATTGATCTCCATTGCTCTTGCAAATCCTTTAGTATTGGCTCTCGGGATTACTATAATGCTATAATCATTCTGTTAAGGATTCAGATTTGTGGTGGGCTAAAAGATGGGAACATCAAAAGGATTGAAATGCCCTTGAAGCAATCAATTTTTGTTCATCAAATACAAATGCCGAGCGGCTGCTTTCGGCTAATAATTTATAACCGAATTAATGACACATGGCTTCCTTCAGTCTTTTTTTCTTGGATCGCTTTCCTCCTCCTCTTAAATGACCTGATTTTATATTCTGGGAAGTGAATTTGAATTGCATAGTGTTCTAAACAAGAAGAATGCTTTGGGAAGACAAGCTTGTTTCGCTTGTTTTCAAACTGCTAGGACAGTGGAAACCTTTTTTCTCTGAACTCTAAGGGAAGGTAAATCCAAACATCTATTCTACTTCCCTTGGTAACAAAAAATGTGATTGTGATTTATGTGTAACATTGTAACGGAAGCTTCCACCAGAAAAAAAAACAAAAAACTTTCTGTTAAAATTGGGAGTGTCTTGATGTGGCTCAATTACTTTTACATAAAATACTTCCAAGAAACAAAAGTTTATTAAAATGATGTTATAGCCAGTGTAGATTTTTCTTACATGCTAATAAATATAATTTATATATCTCTGTTAATGTAATAATTAAACTATGGAATATTTCAAAAGCAAGAAGGCTTCTAAGTTATTTTCATTTGCACTCTTCTCTCATCCTCTCTGTTTCTCTTAAGGGAGAACGGTGATGTTTATATTTAGGGCTATGAGGAAACCTTCCATTGGGAGCACTGCAAGTCTGCACACTTCCGTGTCCACAGCCAGCTTCAGAATCAATCAAGGAGAAAGTTCTAAATGGGATATGAGTGTGAGTGAAGACAAGAATGCAGATGGGTATAGAGAGGCCCCCTGCTTACAAATTTAGTCCCTCTTATGTGGAAATTTTTATTACTTAGAAAGACACTGAGTTGAAAGTTTTCTTCAAATTTAAACAAATTAAAAGTTAAAATTAAAAAAATAAAAGTTAAAATTAATAGTGTAAACAAAATTGTGGAGCAGTAAATTAGTTGAGAAAAAATGGTTTTTGAATATTGAAGAGGCATTTATTTATGTGTAAGATTTAAGTCTCTAATTTATGTATCAATATCTATTTTTGTTTAATTTTGTCAACAGTTAATTTTGTTATATTAGTATAAGTTATTATCAGATTTAAAAACAGTAAAACTAGGGAGAGTGAAGAGAGGTTAATTAATAGGTATGAATATACAGTTTGTTAAAAGAAATAAAACTTCATATTTGATAGATCAGTAAAGTGACCAGAGCTTACAATAATCTATTGCATTTTTCAGAATAGCTAGGAGAGAATAACTCAAAAATTGCTAGCATAAAGAAAAGACAAATAATTAATATGATGAATATCCAAATTACACTCAATTCTTATAAATTATATGAATGTATTAAGTTATCACATATATCCCCAAGTTAGATACATTGATTGTGCATTAATAAAAATTATTAAACATTATATTTTGAAAAGTAGTCTTCAGTTAAGACACACTAAATCACAACATCTTTTACTCTTATTTCATCCCAATTTTCATTCAAATGAGTGACAGTCAATACTTCCTGAATGCCTTTCTCTACCATCTTTGCGTTCCCAGTGTCCAGCCCTGGGCCTGACATGGTCGGCCTATAGAGTAAAAACTACGCTTTGTGTAGATCTTGAATGTGAATCAAGACAGTGCAAGGTTCTGAGTGAAGCTAGTGTTTAGGATTTCCTTGTCACATAGATTCTAAAGCAGAACCATCTCTAAATGCTTTGGGAGTGTTGGTGTGCCTCACAGTTAGTCCAAGAGTGGGTGGACGTTGACAGAGGGGCGGCTGCGTCTCCTTGTCTTTGCCCAAGAGGGAAATCAAAAGCTGAAGAGGACCCTGTACAACAGCACAGGAAGGGAAACGCCAAATCATGCTTTTTGGGACTTTACTAAAAATCATTTTACTTGAGAAAAGCATTTTTTAACTTTTCAAATTTGTGAGTGAGATGCCTTTACCTGCTACTGCCAATTTCACACCCTTTTAAAGACTGGTCTCAATAACCCAGTTTCAACATTTTGCGTTGTCTGAGTCAAAATCCACTTTCAAATATGCTTAAATTAACGCTTGATATTTATACTTAGGTTTTCTAGAAGTTACTTTTCCAAAGCTTTCTATGAAGCTTTTTTATGTTGTTTTAATTTCCCATGGCTTTTCACAGTGTGGAGAGAGAATCACCTCTTTAGCTTCCTTGCTTGCTTGAGTTTCTCAGTGTTGTCTGCCCTAATCTTTGTAAACTCAGATCTATCTGGGGCCCTGGCAGAATGTTTGTTATCCCTCATGTCATGCAGTATTTATCTAGGTGCAGCAGTAATTCTGCTGGTGTTTGGAAATAAATACCAGGTCCCTTGTTTTAAATATCCCTGGCACTGTTATGCAGGTGTTGAGGGTAAGAGAGAGAGAGCTTCCTATCTTGGAATAACTGAGTTATCATCTTTTAAACAGAGACTCTGTTTGCTACTAATGGCACTGAGGAGCTTAGTACATGCAGGTGTGAGAGAGAGAGAATGTGCACGTTCACACGAGTGTGTGTGTGTGCGCGCGCACGTTTTAGAAAGAGAGACACACACAGAGAGAGAGAGAAAAGGAGAGAGATGAGATTAACTCTGCTTCCCGTCCTGGAGTCAGACAGAATACAAAATGGCAACAACACATATAGATAGATTAATTACCTGTTAGAAAATGGCACCAATAAGTTGTGTTTTCCTTCCTTTAAAGCAAGAGTCATTGCTTCCTGATTTATTTTTCATGTGCTTCAAATACACATGCAACCCCCTAGAACAGAACAAAAACACGCACATGGGCTGTATACACTTTACCCACAAGAAGTCTCTGGTTTTATATACAATTTGAAATATTTTCATCACACTGATTAACATGGCCTTCCTGGCATTTTCTTAGTTATTGTGTTAAGACATTTATATTCTACATTTAGAAGTCTATTTCTTATCTACTTATTAGTTTATATTTATTTTCCCTGCAGGGGCAGCAAACTGTTCAGGACAACTTTTAATAAAACTTAGTTTCACTTAGTTTCACAGATACCCTGTTTTCCCGAAAATAAGACAGTGTCTTATTTTAAGGTGTGCTCCTAAAGATGAGCTAGGTCTTATTTTCAGGGGACGTCTTATCTTTCCTGTAAGTAGGTCTTCTTTTCGGAGGATGTCTTATTTTTGAGGAAACAGGGTAGTTTCAACTAGTTTCATTTAGTTAGTTTCATCCTAACACAGTTTCAGAGGGTGGATGGTGTCAGAAGAAAAAAAATCCTATAAGCCACTGGATGTCAAGCCTCAGTTTCCCAGTCTATTTGAACCTGGTATCGGACCACATAGTTTCACAAGTTGCAGTATCCTCTAGGCTCTGTATGTTTAGCAGCATTGTGGTATGAATACAAATAGTAAATAAAATGTGATTTTTATTTTTTTGTGAGACAGAGTCTCACTTGGTCGCTCTTGGTAGAGTGTCGTGGCATCTTAGCTCACAACATTCTCAAACTCTTGGGTTCAAGTGATCCACTTGCCTCAGCCTCCCAAGTAGCTGAGACAATAGGCACCCACCGCAATGCCAGCTATTTTTTTTTTTAGAGACAGGGTCTGGTTCAGGCTGGTCTCGAACCTGTGAGCTCAGGCCATCCACCCACCTCGGTCTCCCAAGTACTGTGATTACAGGCATGAGCCACCTTGCCCAGCCCCAATATGACATGTTTTAAATGAAGGTCTAATGTGACTTTAGTGAAAAATGAACTGAAAAATGTTGAACTGACAAGCCCTCATGCGTGGTTCATTTCTGGCGAACACTGTGTTGCTCTGTTTTTTGCACTTACGTTTTATTTAATTAGGGTGGGGAGATGGGAGACTAAATTACTTTTTCTTTTCTAGTTTGAAGATTTTTCTCCCCTTCCATAGTTGAAAACAGAAGTGTACACAAGAAAATAAAATTATTTCACTCCAATATTGAAATATTCGGTCTTTATTGTTTTCACCGTGTCTTTCTCACTTAGAAGGGATTCTGCTGATTAATCTGGAGAAAGTTTAAAACATTTCATTTCATAAAATCAGTGTGTTGTCTCTTTCAAGTTGCAAGGGACAAAAACATATTCTGGGACTTCAGGTGGTCGGGTTTTTCTAAGGATCCCTGGGAAAGTGAAGGACCCTCGGAAGTGGCCTCAGGACAGAAGAGGCGGAGGTCAGCGAGGATGGGAGCCTCTCCCAGGGTAACACAGCATCTCCACCAGCTGCACGTTCTGCGGCTCAGCCCTTTACTTTGCTATCTGCTCTTCCTTCCTGTTTCACCAATAATTCCCTTCATGCCATGTTCACAGGATCTTGATCAGTTGATGAGGTGCCATCCAGTGTGGTGCATAGCTGTGGGTGTTGTTCCTCCTGCCAGAGTATTTGATGGACTCTGGGACACCAAACAGAACCAGAGCTGGCCTGGGTAGCAGGGTCACTGGGAAGAATGCTCCATCATGTGACAGCAGGTGTGAATGCATCGTAAATTACAAGTCTCTACATGCATTATGAAAGGCATACCTACTTGATATAGATCATACAATGTATATCAAGCATCATATATTAAAAAACAAACAGACCAACACAAATATATTACCAATTAATACATATTAGTAGTGAATGTATATTTTTGCATCCTATATAATACATATTGCTACTCTTTGTTCTTAAAGGTTACCACTGAGTTAACTGTGCCTGGCCCACATAAGCTTTCAATAAGTGTCGCTACAACTTACAGAGGTGTCTGTGACAGTCTGCTGATCATGCTCAAGGCTGTGTAAAAGCAAAAAAAAAATAAATAAATGAAAAAATAAAAAAATGCATCAGTTGTTAATGGCATACGAGTTCACACTTTTCCAGCCTCGTAGAATTGTTGTAAGGCTCAAATCAGTTATTCTACATGAAAATAATTTAGAAGGTGCCAACTTGTACTATACACACATAAGGACTTTTTATTAGATACACATTCAAATCCAGATTTAGGAAAAATTGTAAAAGAAGAAAAATCAGACTTTGGAAAATTTGTGTTCATGTTTTTGGAAATGGTGCTAAAGTTTTGGAAAGCTTATCCTCTAGGATTCTGGATGAACAGCTTCATTCTCTGAACATACTTCAATATATAAGCATTCTGTTTTTCTCAACAGCTAAGAATAAAGCTTTGGTTCCTGTAAATTGAAATCCTTTATCCAAGCAGGAGCAGAGAAGGACTAAATCATATTTCTATTGGAAAGAGTGAGAACTTTCTAGAGACAAGAGGTGTGGTCAGGATGAAGGGGGGTCAAACAGAGGCCGGAAATGATTCAGGGTGGGTGCATGGATGAATCAGAGAAGGTCTGGGGAGCAGGAAGCTTCCTGTATGGAAATGATAAGGAATGGTAGAGGGAAACCAATTTTAGGAGAAAGTGGTCACTGAGCACAGCAGAGCAGATGAACAGAAAGACTGAGTCCTTGGTAACACAAAGGATACAACATCTTCTTACGGGAGTCACCTAATTCTTTAGGCCCAGTTTGAGATGCCTGTGACTTGCAGCCTGAATAATTCTGAAGCCCTTCCTTGTGTCTGATTTTTTGGCAGACACATGGCTTTTTACTAGAAGGAACTGATTCTGGCTTTATCTGTTGAGAATATTCTCATCTCAGGCAAAAGACGTGGTCACCTCTATGGCCTTGCTTGACCTGTACTGACCTTCTCAACTTAAAGGGAAGATTACGATAATGCCTATATTGCAAGATTATTTCAAGAATTAAGTGAAATCATACCCATGAATTCACTTTGGAAATTCTGAAGTACCCTACAGAGATAAAGGATAAGAAATAAGAAAGCTGACTCCCTGGGGCTATTTCTTAAATATGCTTTCAGTAGCTAAAAAAAAGGGCCACTTTCCCATTTATTTTTTCTGTCAATTAACTTAGTGATCTAAAGGGTAAGGAAGATAATATTTTTCTTGAAGAGACTCAAAAAATGTTAATTTGAATGAAAACAAAAACCATATGGAGTATGAATACTTTTATTTTTTATGAACTGGAGTGTAAGTTCTTTGAAATGCCTTGTTCATATCAGAGCCTCAAATTTGTTTTTTGATTTTTAGTTGGCAGTTTCTAAAAACATCACTTTAATCCACTATGTAGATTTAATCACCTGTGTTAACTCCTCTGACTTTCGTGGATTCTGAAGAGCTGTGTTGAGGAGGATTCTGAAGCCATGTCTGGATGTAGTGTGAGAGAATGCTGTTGTTGGGCGGTGCCTGTGACTCAAAGGAGTAGGGCGCTGGCCCCGTATACCAGAGGTGGCAGTTTCAAACCTGGCTCCGGCCAAAAACTACAAAAATAAATAAAGAAAGAAAGAAAGAAAGAAAGAAAGAATGCTATTGTTCACTACCAGTGTCTGCCACTGACATGGAATAAGGGCTGGAGGAATTCACAGTCCTCACCTTAACTCAAGAATATATTGGTTGAATGAAGGAAATTCTGAGTTCCCTGGAGGCTGGTTATGTTTACAGATGAAGGTAAATGGCTTCTCTGCTTGGGGGTACACCAGCCTTGCAAGGCCATTTCTGGTTATTATTGCCTTGCTTTCTTGTGTGTGTGTGTTAATGTTTTTCAGGCAATGTAGTGGATACATATGAGGTTAGGTTTAATCTCTGTAGGGATCATATTTTCACTATAGCAAATTCATGGATCCCTACAAAATTTTTGAGATACAGGAACATCAAGAAATGTAAAATTTGTGCCTTCAGAAACAGATGAAGGTTTACCAGCACAGGTGAATCAGAAAAGATGCTGTCAGCTGTGTTTCTTAGAAGTGAAATAATAGCTTATAACACAGTCTGTCTCAAAACTTTTGTAGATACCCACGTATATGTAATGTATAAATATAATAATATAGATAAGGAAACATAATAAATATCACTTACCAACGCAGAATTCTAAGGGGACAGCCAAGATTCCCACCTCCTGATGCAATACCCTCCCCCTGAGGGTGATCAGGACCAGTGGTTACGAGAGAATGTCAACCCCATGATCACACTACATTTTGGTAAAGGTGAAGAAACTTCGCAGATGTCATTAAAGACCCAAATTCATTGATTGAATTAATACTAAGAGAGGTTATTTTGTGTGGTCCTAATTTATTGAAATGAAAGTCCTTAAAAGAGCGAGTGGACCTTTTCTGAAGGGACAGATATTCCTGCTAGTGTGAAGGAAGTGGGTCTCAGTCTCATGTGAGGGCCTGTGAGACAGCCACGTGGCCAGGAACTGAGGTGGCTTCTGGGAACTGACAGCAGTCCTGGATGCCAGCTGGTAAGAAAGCAGGGACCTCAGTCCTATATCCGGAAGGAAACTAATTCAGGCAATAGCCCCACTGAGTTGCAAGCTCCAGAAAGAAAAGCAGTCCAGCCTACACCTAGCCTGCCACCTTGTAAGACTGAGCAGAGGACCCAAGGAGCTGGGCCTGGAGACCCGACTAATGGAATGTGTGAGATAATAACTATGTCCTGTTTTAAGCTGGTAAATTTGTTATAATTTGTTATGCAGCAGAATAAAACTAATAATATTTGCCATTAAAATAGAAACAGTAGAGGGGAAAAATGAAAGTAACAGAAAACTCGGGAATGGTTAAGTCGGTATGCGCTTCAGACTTGTGAAGAGGAAAGCACGCTTACACCCTCACATACAGCTGCGTACCCACAAACTCGACCCTAAACTCAGCCGGGCACACGGATTTCTCCCTTTCCCAGTTATATAAGCAGTGTGGAGTCCACACAGTGGGTTGCAGAGATTTTAGGACACGAAGGCACTCCCTGGTCATCTAGCATTTACTCATTGTTCTAAGGGCAACAGGGATAGAAGTAGGTAAACAGCTTCTCATGATATCACTGCCTGCAAATAGAACTATTTTTCTGTTTCTCTTCAATTCTTGTCACATGTGAACAAAACTTTTTAGATATATATTGTGAAGACCCAGTTCTATGTTCTTTGAATAATATGTTATTGAGTTGATGTGTTAAAAATTCCATGATCATTTTCCTGTTGTTGGGCATTTGGATGGCTCCTTTTTTAATTTTTACTTCTGCTAATATAAATTACACTTATTTTTTTGCTACCGAAGTTACCATTTTCCTATATGTGGCCTTTTCTGATGATCACATGCATTCTTAGGATGTGTTTCCAGGAGTGGGATAACTAACTCAAAGATACAAACATCTCTGGGCCTAATTGTTTTCTCCAAATTTTGCCAATGTACACTTCCTCCGGCAGTGTGAATTGCTGTTTATTTGTTTTAGGCTCATCTTGCCAGATCAAGGAATTCTCTTTGTAAATGTCCAACCATGTAATTTTTTTTTTTTATTGAGTAACAAACACATAGATCATGTATACATTAATGCATTTATGGGGTACGATGTGCTGATTTTAAATACAGTTTGGAATGCTTACAACAAACTAGTTAATATAGCCTTCACCTCATTTACTTAATTATTGTGTTAAGACATTTATACTCTATACTTAATAGAATTGACATGTACCCTTGAATATGAACCATAGGAATGGTCCCACAGTTTATGCTCCTTCCATCAAATCACCCCCCTCCCCTCCCATCCCGCACCCCTTCCCTTCTTCATCCTGGGCTATAGTTGTGATCCAGCTCCATCCATGTAAACATAAAAGGGATAAAGTTTCCATCTTTTTCTAAGGCTGCATAATATTCCCATGGTACACAATCATGTGATTTTTTTAAAAATCAGCTTTATTGAAGTATAATACATTCAATAAAACACATTTATATACAATTAAAACCCCCAAATTTTCTTATACTTTTGTAGCAGTCAATCCATGCCCTACTCTGTATTGCTTTTATAAATTAGTTTTGTTAGTTTTACTAGAATTTCACTTAAATGAAATCCTACAGTCTTTTTTGTTTGTGTGTATGTCTGTCTTATTTTGTTCAGCATATTTTTGAGATTTACCTATGTTGTGTGTATGAGTTTGTTTGTTATACAGTGTTCCTTCTTTATATTTTGCTTCTTTGTATTACTGAGTAGGATTCCATTGTATGGATATACCACAATGTGTCTATTTGACTCACCCATGTTGAGCAGTGGAGTGATTCTAGCTTTTGGATATAGTTCATCTACACATTCTCACATACTCTTTGTATGGGCATGTGTTTTAATTTTGGGTAAATACCTAGAAGGATTACTGTTAGGTCACATAAAATTTATATACTTGACATTGTGGAAATATGCAAAACTATTCTCCAAAATAGCTTAAGCCTATTTACATTGCCACCAAGCATAGATGAGAGTTCCAAATGTTCCACATCCTTGCCAGCACTTGATATTGTCAATCTTTTTTATTTTTACTGGTGGATATGAATGACCAATGTATTTGGTCATTTAAATTTAATATAATGTTCATGTATAGTTTTTGGATGAAAATAGATTATAAAGTTCAAATTATATTATTATAATAAAAATGAGGGGAAATTGAAGAATCTCAAAAAAAATCATACTTTGCAAAGGAAATAAAAAGATATTAGACTTTATCACATAAAGTGCTAGCACAAACAATGGCTATTTGGATTTGTTTGAAGTGACCTATAGATATCCTCAGATGGGCCCTGGAAGCGGCAGCAGTGTTGTAAGCTGTTGGAGAAGGCCTGAGATAGCCAGAGGCCTGTGTGTAGCCTGTAGAAGCAGACAAAGAGCCCTGAGAAAGTGCACCAAGTCTGAATGACTGTTTTTCTTTCTGAGGTAATAGGGGTTGCTTTAATAAATATTAAATGCCACTTGTCAGGTTGACTCACTCTTTTACCTTCTAAACCCAGGAACAAAGGGGATGGCATTGAATATTTACTATTGTTGGACAATGATCTCCTCTTCAGTTTCTGATAAGAGTTTGGTGTGCTGGGGTAACATTTGGATTAGGTCTGTGAGAGTAGAAAGGGGGTGGCGCCTGTGGCTGAAGGAGTAGGGTACCGGCCCCATATACCAGAGGTGGTGGGTTCAAACCTGCCCCCAGCCAAAACTGCAAAAAAAAAAAAAAAAGTAGAAAGGACAAAGCCAGTTTATTGGCTAAGAGGAGCAAGGATTAGGAAAAAGCCGATACTCTCAAGTCAGCAATAATCATGCTGAAGCCTTCGGTCTCCAGTGTTCTTCATAGACGGTCAGGGGCTTATCTCTTAGTCTAAAATCTTTGCAAAATCAATTTCCTATACCATGGAAACTAAACTTACTGCTTTATGCAGAACTTGGTAAAATGTGCAGAGATACATGGGGGACAAATTCAGTACTCTTTCAAGGACAAAGATAATGATAATAGTCAATTTAGAAATTTTTACAAAACCAGTAATATGACCATTTTCTAAAATACTACCTGTGCTTATGTATTATATGTGCTGACATAGTTTGCTCTGATTGCTATTAGAAAGCTCACATCCTGGGCAGCGCCTGTGGCTCAAGGAGTAGGGCGCTGGTCTCATATGTCGGAGGTGGTGGGTTCAAACCCAGCCCCAGCCAAAAACCACACAAAAAAACAAGAAAGCTCACATCCTGAGAAACATTTCAAAAAGTAATAATTTTGAGTAACTTATCACTTTTGATAGGGGATGAAGTTCGACCAGTAACTGCCAACTTGGGTAAATTGCTGCTTTGAATTACTTAGAAACAAACCATCACTACCCAATAATATATTTTTTCATCTATATTTGTTTATGTCTTTACCAAAAAGGAATTCAAGGGGACAAATGATATGTCTTGTCTCTGAAGGTTATAATCACTGCTCACAGATTTAATATTGATGCAGCCTCTCTTCCTATTGGGATCAGATTTTTAAAATTCAATCAGGGTGGTGCCTGTGGCTCAAGGAATAGGGCAACAGCTCCATATACTGGAGGTGGCAGGTTCAAACCTGGCCTCGGCCAAAAACTGCAAATAAAATTCAATCAAATGAATAACTATTATATTTAGTTTTTATAATATATCCTTCTTGGCTCAGTGCCTATAGCTCAGCGGCTAGGGCACCAGCCACATACACCAGAGCTGGAGGGTTCAAATCCAGCCAGGGCCTGCCAAACGACAGTAACAACTACAACCAAAAAATAGCTTGGCGTTGTGGTGGGCACCTGTAGTCCCAGCTACTTGGGAGGCTGAGGCAAGAGAATCACTTAAGCCCAAGAGTCTGAGGTTGCTGTGAGCTGTGACGCTATGGCACTCTACCCAGGGCAACAGCTTGAGACTCTGTCTCAAAAAAAAAAAAAATCCTTCTCCAAGTCATTTAAATAAAGACTTATAAGGCTACTTTGTTATATATATATAGTTTGATATATATATATAGTTTGATATATATATGTTAAAACATATATATATGTTATGATAAAACATTAAAAAAATCCTTCTCCAAGTCATTTAAATAAAGACTTATAAGGCTACTTTGTTTTATATATATGTATATATATATAGTTTGATATATATATGTTAAAACATACATATATATGTTATGATATGTTAACATATCATAACATAAAATGATATGTTATATATATATATATGGACAAATGATAAAATAGCCTTGTAAGTCTTTATTTACATGACTTTGAGAAGGGTATATTATATATGTAGTTTTAAAATTTCAGTGTTGGGCTTGTAATACTCTAAACTAATAGTCTTCAAGATATGTAAAGCTATAACCCAACTATAGCCGAAGAAGAGGGGGAAGGAATGAAAGGGATAGGATGGGTGGCGGGAGGGTAATTGATCGGAACACATCTACAGTGCATCTTACAAGGGTACGTGTTAAATTTACTGAGTGTGGAATATAAATGTCTTAATACAATAACTAAGAAAGTGCAGTGAAGGCTATGTTAACCAGTTTGATGATAATATTTCAAATGGTATATAAAACCAGCACATTGTACCCCATGATAGCATTAATGTACACAGCTATGATTTAATAAAAAACAAAAAGATATGTAAAGCGTGAAGTAATTGGAAGATTACTGTTGCCACCAAATACATAACTTGAAACTTATGCCTCTATCCCCTGGGTGAGGAGTTCTTTTTTACAACTGGAACTTTACTCTGGAAGTGAGAACAATGGAACCTAAAAATTTGTACCCTCATATTAATTTGAAATAAAAAAAAGACTTTGCCTCCAAGAGATGAGAACTTCAGAGAAGCCTCCAGAGAAAATTAGACCCAGAATTCTCTTACAGACCTTTGATAAGTTTCAAACACTACAAATGAAAAACAACAGCATATTGAAAATGGAGATCATATGTATGGTGCCACTTTTCCACAAAACTTCCTTAATATAGAAAAAAAATTGGCAAAAAAATCCTACTCCTTGGAGTTGAGAAACAGTGCCATGATACATCAATAGAGGCCTGTGCTAAATCCAATATGGCTCATCCATTGTAAAGAATATCATTCAGCTGTTGAACAGAAAGCGGTAGACTTGAATTGACTTGGCAAGATCTCTAAAACATATTTTGAAGTGAAAAAACTCCTGAAACAATAATGCTGTTCCCACTTATGTAAAAAGAAATAAAGTATAATTGTAATATGAACACACATGTATATAAATGCAGGGCACGCACCCCCAACAATGGACAGAGGTTCCTTCTAGGAAGGGGAGTTGGTGACATGTGTGCACATGTGTGAGAGTGTGTGTATATTTTTTAGGTAGAATAGGAGGCAGTGAACTAGTGATTAACATATTTTGTTCTGTAGGATGCTTTTGGCTCAAATATTTTACAAGATCATATCATAATCTATAGGTATTACAATAAACTACAATTTAAATAAGAAAACAATGGCTTAATTAGTTAGATGTACAGTATTTTCAGCCAGTCTGAGGTTATAATATAAGACTGGTATATATCCCAAACTATAACATTACTGCTAGTAACACAATTCAATATTGTTCTGGAATCAGGACTCTAATACCAAAGAAATATACTGAAGTAGGAAAAAATAGAACTATAATCCAGCAGTAAGTGGTGAGCTCCAAAGGCTAGCTTGCTGTCCACTTTATCCCTATGCTGATCCCCAGTCTTGGCATTAAGCAGGGGTTCAATAAATTTCAGTTGAATGAGTGTTTCCAGTTTGTGGAAAACATATTTTTTATGACTTGACATGCATACATGGAATAATATTACTTGGCTTATTTGAGACTATGAATTATACTACCTGTATTAATTCAGTCTCCTCAGCAAAGATAATCATACCAAGAACACTAGCAGCAAGAGCTTTGTGAAACAGAAGACTGCGAGAAACCAATGTGGCATCCAGCTCCACACCAAAAGGAATTTCTCTGGCATGACAGTCCCATCCAATTTTTCGTTCGATGTCACATCTGGCTTTTCCAGCCATTCTTTCAGCATCGTCCACCAAGCATACTTAACATGAAACGCAAAACAAGATCACCCACCATGTATTCGTGGATCTCAGCCAGGCTGCCCATCCTGTGGCAAAGTTGTCTGCAACACAAGATCTCTGGGGCGGACATATGTGGAGAATGGACACTAATGCAGGCTGTGTCCCAAGCTGAACAAATCACAGCTAGCAGGGTGGGCAGAAGAAACACTCTGATTTAATATGAATGATAGGCTGTGGCAGTGGACTTTTGGGAAATCAGACACCTTGGCAATATTCCTTTCACACTAAAGGTTTTATGGGGGAGAAGAAGAATGAACAAAAGAAAAATTGTTTGAAGTTTTAGCTTTGGGTGAAGGGATATTAGTAAATTGGTGGTGGGTAAAATAGTCTGCTCATTAGTGGCTATTTTCAGTAGGGTCATCACCAAAAGTCATGTCAGCTTCAAGTACAGAATGATTTTGTACAGTTAAGAGACAGTAGGTGTGTGTTACATTTATAGGGGAGAAGTCTTTTCACATAGTCATGGTGGTTACATAGGTTTGCGATTAGTAACGACGTCACATTTTAAAACTTTGGGAAATGATTCTATGTTCATAATTTCCAATGTAAAATGAAAGCATGGGCCATCTGGAAATTATCAAAATGCAATGTAAAAGCAATGATGCCATTTACTGCATAGAATCAATTTAGCACACCAATAAAAACACACACACGTATAAGCCTCAAAAAAAGCAGGCTATTTTTCCATTGAACTTTCCATTTAAATTCTGTTGCCATTGTTGTGTAATAAATTTTGTTGTCACACAGCCGTAGCTAAAGTGCCTTTTATTTGATGTAATTCGACTGCATCATTAAAATATCAGTATTTTTTATGTTTTGCAAATATTTGTGGACACCATTAAACAACACGAAGCACAGTGCAGTAACAAATGTCCATTTTATGGCCACTGTCAGACTATATATTGTATAACGCCCCGATATTATCAGCAATCTAGGCCTAAATTATCACAACCCTCAGTCTATGAAACACAAGACACATGTATAATCTCCCTTAGTCCATGTATTGAAATGTTAGAATTAAACGCTTGGGCTATCAATTCAGGCAGAAAATGTCTTTTTCCAGAGGAATTTTTCATTCAGGACAAAAAAAGGAGAAAAGGCAAAGGAATGAAGCTAAAGGCTGATTTTAGAGAACAACTCTAAACCTGAAAGAAGCATTTTATGTTCCCAAAGAGGAAACAGAGGTGAGGGGGGAAATAAATGTGTAAGTGGGACAAGTTGTTCTTTTTTTGTCACTGTGTTTTATTATTTTAATTAACAGAGACATTCAGATTTTGTAAACAGGGCTGCTTTATGGTGTTTGAGATTTTCTCTCAACTCACAATTCTACTCAGAAGAAGCCAAGGATATTGATGTTTTAAACTATGATGACAAATTACCCACAACATATGGTTCATTGCAAATACTGAGCAAATAGTCTCTAAGTTGCTTAGGAATGCAGCCAGCTAAAGTGCAGCAGGGAATCTGTGTAAGATTGGGTAAAGATTGGAAGTATTTTGTCATGTAATTAGGCAGACCTAGTGTGGGATTTGTTGTTAACACATGGTGATTCAATTTGCTCTATAACATAAGCCCCCTAACTTACTGTTTAAACACTTCCGTTTTTTCTGCTAAATTTCTTTATCACTTCTGTAAATTATAAAAGACAAATCACCTCCAACTGCCTATATATCTCTTGGTCTTCTTTTTGTAGAGCCTTGAAGGTGGTGAAAGAATTGATTTCATTGACTACAAACAATGATATTAATCATAAGAGGTTGTCAGGGCTCATAATGGTAAAAGTGTCTAAAGGAGTAGAGTTGGTGAAATCATTTAATCTATTGTAGTTTTCTTCACTGTGGTCCTGGACAGCAGTGATTGGAGGGATAAGAGGGAGCTGCTAGATCTGGCTACCAAAGAGCCCAAAGAAAATAAAGATAAGCACATTTAACAGCAAGTGTTCTGACTTTCAGATGTACTTGTATTAAAACATTACAAGTAAGCTGTTACTAATTATGAGATTTCAAAATCTTTCTGAACCATACAGATCAAATGCATGTAATCTGCTTTTTAAAACTACATTACAATGCAACATTTTTATTTCTAATTATCGGTTTCTTGTAAATTTCAGGGATGTCTTTCAACTGAAGAGGTGTATCCTTTTGGACAGAGTTTGCCCTACCCATTAGATATCAATCAGTTTGAATTAATTGCCTCCCACTGAGAATTTCTTGATACGAGCATCCCAGTAGAAGTTTAAATTTTACTTTATCACAAGTCATGTTACTGGTATTGACAAAATTTGTGATAAGCTTATGAGATGCCTTGATTAGTAAGGCTGAATTAATTAAAAAATTGCAGATTTACTTGGAGAGCATATTTTCTTATATGAGATCAATTGTGTTGTAGAATAATTAAAGTAGGAATCGTAAGTTTTGTATCTCAAACTAAAAATGTAATTTTCAATAGATAAAAATTCTATTTGAAGTCAGAATTGTTGAAATGAAAGAATAGAGTTTTTTCATGTCAATGAACAGAATTGGAATCTTTTTGAAGACTTAAAAATAAGGAACAAAAACTGAATTATTTTAGTTAAAAATATTTGAAATATATCCAGATAAAATATTAATTTGAGATTTCAAAACCAGGATTGCAATTAAAACACTTTTCTAATTTCAGTTGCTTTTTTAAAAATCCAGATAAAACTTACTGGAAAGATAGTTTTATTTGTTTCTATAAGACTATCAGTTTAAAAAAATTTATCTTTTACCTAATTTCTGTAACTTTTTATGTTCAATCTTAGCGGTGGTGAATGAAAGTAGGCTTTTTTAGACGAGATCGGGTGCGTTCAGGGTGGTATGGCCGTAGACAGTAGGCTTTTTTAGACTGCCTTAAGTAGTAGTTTGTAGAACAAAAATTTTGAATCCTATAATTAACGTAGATTTTTTCTAAGTTGTTTCTCTCTGAAGAGTTTTATTAAAAAATTATTATTTTAAGTTTTATTTATTAATAAATAAAAATGTGCGGGTCTGCAGTTTATAAGTTGGTTTCATATTAGTATTGAGTACATTGGATACCTGTCATTTTCCTTTGGGCCCACGTGGATGCCGCATAGACTCCCTCACTTTTTGTTGAGGTTTGGATTGTATTGCGTATTATTAGTCATTAGAATTAGTTACAAGCGCCTGAGACAACACATACAATTGATGAGTTAATTTTAAAATCATGCTTTTTACAAAATGTAATAAAGTAATTATAAAGATAATGTTTATGTTTTTCTACAATAGAATATTAATGATTAGATTACAATAGTTTCTGTGTTTGTTATTTTAAAGTGGAAGAACATTATAAAGAGGTTTGTACAGTTTGGGTGAGTATATATAAATGTGGGTACAGATATAAACATGCATTTCTGGATGACAGTATTAAAATTTTTTTTAATTTTAGGGACTGATGGCTAGAGGAAAAGGGAACGTTTTACTTTTTCTGTCCTTCTGAGCGGTTGGGATTTTCTAACTATGCATGTTCCACTTTTTTGTTTGTTTGTTTTTTTGAGACAAGAGTCTCACTTTGTCACCCTCAGTTCAGTAGAATCCTGTGGCGTCATAGCTTACAGCAACCTCAAACTCTTGGGCTTAAGTGATTCTCTTGCCTTAGCCTCCTGAGTAGCTGAGACTACAGGCACCCGCCACATGCCTGGCTATTTATTTTAAGAGAGTCTCACTCTTGCTCAGACTGATGTGGAATTCCTGAGGTCAGGCAATCCACCTGCCTCAGCCTCCTATAGTGCTAGAATTATAGACGTGAGCCAAGGCGCCCAGCCTCCACTTTTGTTTTTTAAAGTCAATGATTAATATAGATCTGCTAGGTGGAATTATGTGCTATTTCTATTGACTTTATATTTCCCTGCATTAATTTTTTTGCTAATAAATTTTTCAAAATTGAAAGAGTTTAAACATTAGAAAAAAGGTTGAAATTAAGTCACTTTAGATGGGGGATCACGGTATCTGGCACACCTCTTAGGTGTAAGACACAATTATAAGAGGCACTTTATCTAACAAATGCAGTCAGTACCCCTAATTCTTTGTACCCTCAATGAATCCTAAACAATAAAAATAAATAAATAAATAAACAATCCAGAAAAAAAAAAGAAATTAAGTAACTTTATTACTTTGCTTTTAGGAATAAGCTAAAGAACATTAACACGTGGTGAAATTAGCTTTTAAAGTAATTTTGTTGGTAGATTTTGTGTCATTTCCTGCTATAAAAGTTTCATATCTGGATATTTTGATACTCAGAGCTTTACTTGACTTAGAGTTTGTGGCTTTTCTGTTGACTTTCTATAGAAAAAAAATTGCTAATGAGACTTTCTGTGACATTGCCTAATTGCCACTTACTGGCTTGGGAACTCACTGCCAAGTAGAAGTGAATGTCACATCTGAGCCCATAGGAATTGCCTGTACTGGATGTCCTTTAAGGAGACAGATTTTCTCTGTTAACGTGGCTTCCTCAGGAACTTTTCTTTAGCTTGGTTTATCATGCTAGTGACTTTGAAAGCAATATGTTAGGTCAGAAGTAGAGATGAAAGTGTCTTTTGGTTCTAAAACCCATTGGGGCATAATTAAATGATATATGTTATTATTTCTTGCCTTCTCTGTTTAATAGCTATACTTTCAGCTTTTGAAAAAGATATTGTTTAATTTTGCTATAATTAAAATAGAAGGGTTTTTTCCCTATCAAAAACAATGTCAACTTTCAAATATTCATTAACTCCTGTAATTAGAACTATATATGTGTGAGGCATATTAGTATACATATTTTTATTTACTTCCAAAAATATCCTGCTGCTGGCAAAAGGAGAAGGAATTACGTACTTCTAGCTTGTGCCTAAAAGATACCAGACCAGTTAGTTTAGTCCCAGAACCATTTGATACAATTGTCAGAAAAATTTTAATTGAAACAATTGGCTAGATGAATATTTCAGTTTTTAGGTAGTGTCACACTGAAGCAGCATTAAAATGAGTAAATATATTTCTATATTACAATACTTAAAAATGAGGTTATTAGTTAAGCTTTCTGTCTCAATTAAAATGCAGAAAATAATTGATGGAGGGTGTGGTAAAATTATTACTTGGATTCTTTTTTTTTTTTTTTAAGGCAGAAGATTTGTTCTTAATTTATGTGTATCATGAGGACTTCCAAGATTAATAAATATATATCTTAGATTCAACATTTTGTTATTGTCATAAAAGGCCTTTTGGAAAATAATAAACAGATCAAAGTTTAGTTCAGGTTTATTTTGCAATGCATTCTTGGTGAAAGTTTTACAGTGTCTTTCTGCTTCCTTTAGAACCATATGTCACATAAGTTCTTTATACTTTTAACTGCTACTATGACAGACAGAGATTCAAAAGAAAATTGAGGCTGTTTACCATTAAGGAGGCACTATATTACCAAAGGTTTTTAAACTCTATTTATTTCTAATCTTAGAAGAAGGCTAGTTTTGCAATTATTGAAAATGATACTTAAAGTACTGTTATCTGTGAAGATTGTATGGGCAGTAGAGACACAAATCTCAGTACTAAGTTCAGGTGGGGGGAAGTTATTTACAATTGGAAGTATGGAAAGTTATTTAATTAGCATATCATTTTAATCAAGCATCATGAAAATTAATTTTTAAGGTAAAATAATGATTTTTGTTTTTTAAAAAGTCAAATTCTTGGGGCAGCCTTTTCATCATTGTTTTAATTTTAAGCCAATAATGAGTATTATATTTTTCAATAATTTACTATCATACTATTGAGAAACAACTTCATAGACTTGAATCTTTGAAAATGTGACAGTCAAAAACGTATGGTATCAATTTACCTTTATCTTCTTTAAAGGAAAAGTTAGTATTTTTGAAACATCTGCAGCTTGCTTTGCATAATTACTGTGACAATGATTCAGCACTTTTCACATGAATATCTTTCTAAGTAACACTTTGAAAGCACTGATCGTTTGGTTAGAAATTTTTCAGGGGGTAATGCATCAATAGAATGATTTTTTTTCATTTTCATTTTTATGCCTTATGGCCACAGCTTTCTGTCATACAATTTGCTGAGACTATTTCCATCTTGTAAACAGATGTTTTTCTGCATTGCCGTTGCTGCTGTTGCTATTGTTACTATCTCTAGGTGAAAATCAAACACTTAATTTTTTTCAGGTGCTATACTTGGTGTGTTATGGTTCTCATCTCATTTATTCCTTATAACTGTATGAGACAAAGATACTCATCTCATTTTACAGATGAAGAAACTGAGGCACAGAGAGGTTGAGTAGCTTGGTCACTATTTAACAACTAGTGATTGCTGGGGCTGAGATTTGGAATCGAGGCAGTCAGATTCCAGAAACCATGCCTTAACTTATATGGATGTGACTGAAATCTATTTGAGAGTCTGAATTTCCACTTTATGTTAAGTTTACATCATATCAGAATTTTATGAGCAAAAACTATAGCATTCTTAAAAATAATTTTAATTATTTAATATTTTCCCCTTACTGTAGGTAAGCATTAAATTTACAGAAAGAATGAGTTTTTTTTGCCCCTTCAGATTCAAGAAAGAAGGGTTCTTGGGGCATGGCTGTACAATGGAGATACATCATTTATTCATTTCTTTATTGAATTTATGTGATCTATTGATGTCTAGAAGTAAAAGGCACTTCCTTGCTCTTAATTCCTTAATTTGGTTAGATAATTAGATGAGTAAATGGATAATTATATGCATTATGAATAGGACTATTTCAAAAGTAAATATGAGTTCACAGGAAAGGATCACCTACTTGGAAGAGAGGCAAGAATGAAGCAGTCAAGGAAGGCTTCCTGAAGAAGTTGATACTTGAGCAGCATAAAATTTGAAAGGTGTACAGTTTTCCTTTAGTAACCACAGAGGATTGATTCCAGGACAAACTTTCTTCCATAACAAAGTCTACAGTCCCTCATACAAAATGGCATACTATTATTCAGTAGAATCACCATAGCTGACACTTCCCTACGTTGACCCCCTCCTTAAGTTGATCTAATTTTTATAGCCTGGTCATGCACCATGTGTACATATCTGTACAGTAGGCTGGGTTCCTTATTTTGACCACTTCTGCATGTTGACCAGTTTGTTACAGTACAGGTGGTCAACTTATTGAGATTCTACAACTCTTTTTGATTATAACCTATACACACCCATCCTACTATATATTTTAAATCATCTCTAGATCATTTCTAATATCTAATGTAATACAAATGCTATGTAAATAGTTGTTACAATTCATTGCTTTTAAAATTTATATTATTTTTATATGTTTTTAAATAGTTTTGATGTGTGAACTTACATAGAAACTGCAGATACAGAAGTCCAACTGTCTAGAAGGTATTCAGGTGAAGAAGGGGTTGAGTTGAGGCAAAGGAACACCAAAGGGTACAAAGATGTAGAACTTGCTGCGATTTGGAAACTGCATAACTAGAGCATGGAATATGAGGAGAATAGAAAATGAAACTGGAGAAACTATGTGTAAAATAAATTGCTTTGTATATTGCTCCAAGGACCAAAAACTTAATCTGAGGACCTAAAATTCTAAGATTTTTAAGTAGGGGAGGAGAAACATAATTAGATTTGAGGTTTATTGTTTTAATATTATTATTATTTCCTTTTTTTTTTTTTTTTTTTTAATTTGGCCGGGGCTGGGTTTGAACCCGCCACCTCCGGCATATGGGACCGGCGCCCTACCCGCTGAGCCACAGGCGCCGCCCTATTATTATTATTTCTTAACAAATAAAACTACAGGATAGATCTGTGATTTAGGTATATTGCTCCAGCCTCGTGATAAAAGATGCTTGCCTAGGTGTGGTTCTATTTCTATTGATCCTATGTGGGTTCATGGCCTTTCTTGAATTTGTGGGCAATTCTTATCCACTTCCGTATCTATCATATTGCTTTTTCATTCTCATTGTCTTCTCCTTTTGGTACTCCAATTACATGTATATTGATTCTGTCATATATCTCTCATATATTACATTTTTGTATTTTTATTCTTTTTGTCTGAATATCAACCTTAATGTTTCTTTTTTTTTTTAACTGACATGTATTAGTCCTCTCTTTTGGCATGTCTATTCTATATAAACTTATCTTTGAATACTTCTAATAAATTGTGTTCTTCAGTTATAAAAGTTCCATTTGATTCTTTTCTTATGGATTCCAGTACTCTGATGAAACATTCTATTTCTTTTACATCTCTTTACATTTTCCCTTAGACATACTCATCATAATTATTTTTATGTCTGTGTTATATAACTTTAATATTTGTATTGCCTCTTGTACTTTCATTGCTTGCTTTTTCTCTTGGTTTCAGTTGTTAGGTTCTGTTTGATTTAACATTTGGAATTTTTTATTGACCCCTAATGTATGTCACATATGACAAAATGCAGAGGATTTGGATGATGTTATGTTCCCTCATAGAAGATGTAGATTCTTTCTGGAAGGATTATAGAGAAGATCGCTTTGATCCACTTCCAATTTGCTCTTACATCTATGATATTGCTCTTTTAGGGCTCTCAAAAAAGACCATGACCTTGTTTGGTGAGCTCTGAATTACAATTTTTTGTCTCTCTAACACTATAAGAGTGTTAAAAATCTCTGCTTACCTATTAAGCTTCTTATTAGACGCCTTCTTCTTGATTTCTTGCAGGTTCACATTACACATTTTATATTTTAAACAGACTATTAGTCATGTTTCTCTGTGGTTCACTTTCTCTGAGTTCTTGATCTTTTAAGTCTTGGTTTTTTGCATCATTGAATTCCGACTATAAACTACTGTTTCTGTTTGGTGTTTATATATTGCCCTGTGATTTGACAAATGCCCCAAGGTAGAAAACTGCTGTGAACATAGGCCTCACCTCAATATGCTTTCCTTCTCTTCAGGATATTGTCACCGCAAATCTTGTCTGCCTTGGTTGCTCTTAGATATTTTATAGGATTTTTTTTTAGTATTTTTTCAGTTGTTATAATTATTATCAGCAGGAGAATTATTATCTTATCCCAGATATGTTGGTTTGAGGCATGTGCCCAAATGGAGATGTTTAATAGGCAATATGGAGTATAAGGAGGGAATTCAGGACTGCCATTTATACTGAAGCCAGGGATTAAGAGTCATTATAATTCAGAGGTTTCTGCAATGTATAGGGTTAAATGAGTCTCCCAAGAAAAATGTGGTATTTGCAAATCACCTGAAGTGGTAATCCTGGTAAATACATTTTAGAGCTAAGTAGAGCAAGAGGAGATAGTTGTTGGAGAAAATCTAGGAAATTATAATATCACTGACAGTAAGGAAGGAGTTTTAAGAAAGTTTGGAGTGTCAGTCATTCAATAAAAGATAAGGAAGGAAATAAGAAGTGGCTGTTGTGTTAAATGGAAAATTAGTACATAACTTTGGCAATAGAGATTTTATAAGTCAGAGGGAAACAGGTTAAAGAGGAGAACAAGTGAAATGCAGATGTATTTTGAGATGCTTAGTTATAAGGAGAGAGAAAGCAAAGGACTGGACCTTTTTATAGGCTGAACAGCAAGTTCTGTTGGAGAACAACAGGCTGTGCCTGAGTTCTACGAGAGCAGTGGTCACATCTGTATGTGCTCAACAGGAGAGAAAAGAAAAAAAAAAATGAACACAGAGCTATACTAATTTAAGAGTCACAATTTATGAGAAGGATATATTATGCTACATCCTATGAGAAATTTAATTCCATAATAGCCCATATCTTCAAATTCAAAAAGATGTATGAATGAGTCAGAGAAGAAATGAAAGTAAAGATGTCCTTTACTGTCCTTGTAATATTTATCAATGATCTGTTCTTTTCCTATTGCTATAATAATCAAAATCATTTATATATGGAATAACACATTGAGAGGGAAAAACGATTATATTTTTCTTTTTAAAATTTTTGATAAAGCTATTTTTATGCAGTTAAAAACTATACACAACACCTTTAGTTTCCAATCTTTTCTGCAACCGTAGCCAAGTTTGGCTGTCGTTGAATTTATTCACTAATAGTGTTGTTTAATTCTTACTGCATTTTAGAATTACTTGGTATTAAAAAAAAGAATAACAGAGACTGGTTTTCAACTTCACAAATCTGATTTAGTTGAGGTAGGGGTTAGACATTAGAATATTTAAAAAATCTTCCCCTGTGCTTCTTCCTGCTGGAGGTGATTCTAATGTGCAACCAGGTAAATCCACTTTACTCATGGTGCATTAGAAAGACTTGGCCTTGGGGGCCTCAGAGCGGGGCGGGTCCGCCGCGCGGGGTCCACAGTCAGCTCCGGGGAACTCAGGCTCCCAGCGTCGCCTGAGCAGGGACCCTGTCTGGGGCGCGGATGCTGGAAGTTCACATTCCGTCGGTGGGACCCGAGGCCCAAGGGCCCAGGCAGAACCCAGAGAAAAGCCACATGGTGAGCGGAGCCGCTGATTGGGGCGGGACGCGGGGACTTGTAAGATTTCTCCTTGCGGAGCGCAATGGGACGCTGCACCTGGGGCTGGGGCATTTGAGCGCGGCGGGCTGGACCGTCGAGGGACAGCTTGTGGAAGGTTTTAGGGCCTCGATGTGCCGGCGCCGCGCACCGTAGTTCAGGCTTTTGAGGGACCACATGGAGCAGAGGGTGAGTCCGCCTGGTCTTTCTCCAGGTGTTCCGAGTGGAGGTGCTGTGCAGCGGGCACAGACACGCCGTGCTAAGGTGCTACAGCGAGTTCCACGCGCTGCACAAGGGGCTCAAGAAACTGTACAAAGTGCCCGACTTCCCCTCGAAGCGCCTGCCCAACTGGAGGACCAGAGGATTGGAGCAGCGCCTACAGGGCTTGGAGGCCTATATCCAGGGCATTCTATACTTGAACCAGGATGTACCCAAGGAGGTGCTGGAATTCCTGAGACTTCGGCACTTTCCTACAGACCCTAAGGCTGACAGTTGGGGCACCCTGGGGGAGTTCCTGCCTGGCGTCAGCAGCTCACAGCTGCACCACCGGCCTGTCCTGAGCTTCTGCGTGGACCCCTACACTTGCACCTCCTCCCCAGAACTTCTGCCCAACGTGGTGGTGAATGGTGTGCTCCAGGGCCTCTACAGCTTCACTGTCAGCCCAGCTGAAGAGCAGCCAAATGCTGCCAGTCACCCTGCTCCTCTGCCACCAATGCCCTGAGCAGCCCAGAGGCCTTTGGGCCACGTTCCAGGACAGTCATGTGCCTCAGTCCTATGGGCTCCATATAAGGCTAGGTCCTCCTTTGGCCCGGACCTAGAACTTAACTACACAAGGTGCAGTTGTGCCTTATCCCCTCAAGGCTCTGAACTCAACTTGCACTGGTAGCTGGGGGTAGTAGGATTTGTGTTGATAAGAGCCCAAGGGTCAAGACAAGGCCAAGATGAGGCGAGGAAGAAGTCAATTTAGAGGTAGGCTATGAAGAGATACATATATATGTTTTTTTTTTTCTTCTTTTTTTGCAGTTTTGGCTGAGGCTGGGTTTGAACCTGACACCTCTGGCATATGGAGCCAGTGCCCTACTCCTTTGAGCCACAGGCGCTGCCCAAGCATAGGTGTATTTCTTAACGCAGACAAAGCAGCGGCAGTGAGGGAGTGGAAGTTGAGGCACAGAAGCCGGCCCACTTTAGAAGGAGCAAAAAGGTCCCTTTTTGTGGGTAACATCTGGGCCCAAGGTTTCAGGTAGAGCCCAGGGAAGGGGCAGGCACGTTGGGATGTAGACTTTGAGGAGGTGCTACAGGCTCAATAACTCAGCCCACACACAGGTTATAAAAAAAAACCCTTTTTTTTATTGGTCAGTGTTGGTAGGAATTTGTTACAAAACTGGGCCCGTGGACTTGTGGAATGTGAGGGAAGTGGGTCCACTCTGTCAGATGCCAGCTTTAGGGCCAGGGCACAGAGAGCCCTGTGGTAGACTATCTTCACCCCCACGACAGCAACAGGGCCTGCACAGACTGCTCATCAAATGGAAGGGTCCCTGCAGCCCTACTCCTTGGCAATGGCAAAGGGCTTCTCCACCTCAATCTTGCCACAGTCTGCAATGATCACATCCTTTAGGGGCTTGTCACGACCATCTGTCTTGGTGTTCTCCACCTTCCGTACCACATCCTGGTAAGGCAGGAGCAAGAGGGCACATGAGTTGGTATGTCTACCACTCAGGACAGAGGCCCTGGCATCTGGCTCAGGCGGGCTGAGTCCCACATGTGATCAACCGCACACAAAACTTGAAGCACCAAAATCCTAATGGACTCATGGCTAGGGTGCTAGGCCAAGGCCGGGGCAAAGCAGACTTGACAAGAAGACGCAGAAATCTTGTTCCTTGGAATAGGGTGGGCAAAGATAAGAAAGAGAAGGTTGGCTGCAGAGTGTGGTACCAAGTAGCTTCTTAGGGACATTCATGTTCAGCTGTACTCTGAACACACCTCATTAAGTGAATGATGGGACAGAGATTTCTGCAGTTGGTGCAGCCTGAACTAGGCCTCCTGGTTGGGCTCTGCTGGGGCCTGGGAGAATTTAGAACCTTGGGGGCATGGATCAGCCTATTTATTCTGGATTACCCCCAGGTTAGGTGATAGGAGCATGGGTCTAAATTTCTGGGTTGGGTTCTTTTGGGAAAGGGATGAAACTTATGGAGCCCCTGCCCCAGGGTGTGTGTTAGATTTCCAGTGAGGACTGCCCAGGTTAGCTCCCAACTCTGAACTCACCATGCCCTCTAGAACTTTGCCAAACACTACATGCTTGCCATTTAGCCAGGCTGTCTTGACTGTAGTGATAAAGAACTGGGAGCCATTGGTGTCTTTGCCTGCATTGGCCATGCTCACCCAGCCAGGCCCGTAGTGCTTCAGTTTGAAGTTCTCATCAGGGAAGCGTTCACCATAGATGCTCTTTCCTGGGGAGACAGAGTAGGTCAGGGGAGCGGGGTTGGCCCAAATCAAGCAGATGTTTGGGGTGAGGATAGAAGGGACTCAATCTGTCCTCTGTGCCTCTAGGCTTGAGTGGAGTACAAGGACATAAAAGCGGTCCCCTCCCTATCCTCTGGCCTCTGAAACAAACCATACTGACACCAAGTAGGGCATATGCCTGGTGGATGTAGTGAATAGCTTATGGCTTTGACATAAGGCACATATTATCAGTTACCCTTGGCTATGGCCTGAGGCCTGCCATGGAGGGACTTTGGTGGAGAGAGATGCTATGCAGGAGAGCCGGGGAGGTAGGAACCCTCTAGAAAAGGACTGCTGGCTGAGTGTGGTGGCTCATGCCTATAATCCTAGCACTCTAGGGAGGCAGAGGCAGGAGGATCTATAGAGCTTAAGAGTTTGAGACCAGCCTGAGCAAGAGAAAGCCCTCATCTCTGCTGAAAACAGAAATATTAGGGCCAGGCAAGACCCCATCTCTAAAAATAGCCAGGCATTGTGGCAGGTGTCTGTAGTCCCAGCTACTTGGGAAGCTGGCAAACTCTTCCTTGGACCCAAGAGTTTGAGGTTGCTGTGAGCTAGGCTGATGCCACAGCACTCATTCTGGTCTGGGCAACAGAGTGAGACTCTGTCTAGAACAAAAACAAAACAAAACAGAAAAGGACTGCTGTGACTGAGCAGCTTGGCTTCCTAAAGCACAAAAGACAGGGTCACAGATGTAAAACTGAAAGCAGCCAGAGGTGGGTGGGAAGGGGCAGGAAGAGGGCTACCACTTGGGTTCTGGAGAGTCAAAGCCTCTTATTAATGAATGAACATAAAAGGCAGCTATGAATGTATGTAATGTGTCTGTCCATGTGGGGTTTGGGGACATGACAGAGGAAGCTGAAAACAGATTTCTATGTGATTTCAGGTCCTAATTCTAAAGCTGATTCCACAAAAACACTGAAAAACTTTTCTTTTTCCTTGTTACCTCTTGGAGAGTGACACTGTGCATTCACCCCTGAGAAACCTAGCAATAAAGAGGTCATTTTCATTGTTTACCAAAAAAAAAAAAAAAAAAAAAGAAAGACTTGGCCTTGCAATTTGTAAGGAAAAATAGCCTTAATTTCAAATGAAAACTTTATTCTAATTACTAAGCATTTTCCATTCCTAGACTTAGTCACTAATACTAATTCATGTTAACAATAAGCAATTGGGCTGATATGGTTAAAAATAAAGCACTCCAGTTATTCTGATATAACGATCATATAGAATACAACAGAGTCATTACATGGATATAATCTTTCTTGTATTACAATTAGTAAGTTTAGCCTTTGTGTCAGAATAGTTTCAGCTTTTTACAACAAAAAATAAATCACTCTATCTCCTTGCTTATTCTTTGGTATTCTCTTTTATCTTCTCTTTACTGACTCGATAAACATTTAAGAAAAAAATTAGATCTGCCATATGCTTTTTGACATGATGTAATGCTAAGTGGCTCCAGTTTCCAAAATGTAAGAAGGCTCTGCCATCTTGTTTTTATTCAAAGTATGATAATCATCAATGCATTACTAGTACACTGGGACTATGGACAATTTTGTTACATTAATTATTAAATTCTGAACGACAGTAATTCTGATGATGAATTGACAAAATTATGGCTTAATGAAGGCAATATTAAGTGCTGTGTTTTGAATCTTGGGAGTCTGTGGTATTTGTCCACTCATAACCGTGATGTATGAAACAGTCAGGACTTTCATTTATGCAGATCTTAGCCCAATGATTATATTATTCTTCATCCTAGTAAAAACTATGAGCAATATGAATGCATTTTCTTTTTTTTTTATTTTTATTAACCATAGCTGTGTACATTAGTATGATCGTGGGGCACCATACACTTGGTTCATAGATCGTTTGACACATTTTCATCACATTAGTTAACATAGCTTTTGTAGCATTTTCTTAGTTATTTTGCCAAGACTTTTACATTCCACATTTACTAGGATTCACATATACCCTTGTAAGATGCACCGCAGGTGTAATCCCATTAATCCCCTTCCTTCCCCCATGAATGCATTTTCAAAAGTATTTCATAGTTGAAGAATTTTACATCTTGAGTATTAACTCAAAGCTGTAAAATTTAAAAATAACTGCTTTGCAGTTAAATTTTAATAATATTACTGTCAGAATCACATGAGTCTGAAATATCCTTTTCCATAAATATTGTTGATTTCTGATAATGAATAGTTATTTGATATTAAAATAATAGATCAGATTAGTAAAAAATTATCATTGTTAGAAAAATATGTCAAAATATTTATGTATAAAATATTTCACTTTATTAATAAATTTTTTGGCAAACTTTGAAAAAAAATACAAAAATTCACCAGGTATGATGGCACACACAGGTAGCACCAACTACTTAGAAGACTGAGGCAGAAGGATCACTTGAGGTTGCTGTGAGCTATGATGATACCAATGCACTCTAGACTGGTAGACAGAGTGAAACCCTGTCTCCAAAACAAACAAAAAAATGGAACCATGTCATATTTGTGTGTGTATATCTAATTTTTTCACGATGGTTGAGATTTTATTGGTTGCATGGCAGGGGACAAGGGTCAAGAAAGTTGAAAGGACAGCAAAGGAAATGAAGACTGGAGTAGAAAGGTAGATAGAAAGGAAGAGGAGGTTCAAGGGGCTGAAGAATTCAGGGTGGTCAAAAGCAGATGTATGACAGAAAAGGAAGTCCTGAGGCTAGGATGTTGTGGCTTGGGCATGGAATGTTGTTGTTTAAGATTTGGGCTGTACATCAGTTATGGTAATTATAAAGTACAAGTCTGTGCAGGAGAAATAGAGCTGATACGAAGGTGAAAAGATCAGACTATTAACAGAACTGGGAAGACTGGTTGTTAAACACGTCACCTACAATTGCCATTAAATTTTTCCAAGATACAGTAGGACTTCACCCAAATTATGTCACACATTTTGAAGGGTCTTTTTCTGCCAGATAGCAGATGGAATACAGACCCTGACAGCTCAGTAGAGTAGCATGTGAACTTTGCTGGAAGAATTTGGAAATAGTCTTTATTTTGGCAGGGAGAATGCTTTGGAATAGGAGTGCTTGGAATTAAGACAAAGGTGTTAAAGATGTGGTGGTTATCGCATATGCTCAGTCTGGTAAGTGGTCAAGGCTGAGTTGGAACAGATGGCAAGGAGAAAAATGACTGCAAATAACTATTCATGTCACATTTTACTCTATAATCTGGTGTTTTGGGATCAGTTGGGATCTGTTGCTCAGCTGGGATCTCCATGACACATCTCTATACTTGTGAATACACCTACTGCAGATGCTGCCAGTGGAGAGAGAAGCTTGAGAAGATGAGAAGTGAACAACTTTGTGAGGACAGCACTGCCAAATATACTTTATTCCCACTTGGTAATCCACACACTATGGAAAGTCACTTTTTAGCCTGGAGTAATGGTAACAGCACCATGAAATGTAGCACCTTAATAGTTAGAAATTGAATTTACTAAGCAGTTTGGAAAAGTATCCAAGTGCCTCAGTTTGGTTAAAAAGCAGCACAGGAACAGTGGGGCCTGCACTTCTGAGCAGTATCGTGGACTTACAGAGACACAGCTCTATCACTTCTGATGTTTTCTCTTGTTTGAATCTTTCTTCTCTTGGTCCAGGTCAGTTGTTTACAAGTTGTATCTCTTACGTCTCTATAGTGCCAATTTGCTTGATCATAGACCAATATCCACCATTGCTTCTTGCCTGAAAATAGAACAATATAAAAACAGTTACATACCCTCAGTTGGAGAATCTGGGTACATTCCATTTACCTGTATTCCAAATCAACAGATCAATTTCTCATTTGGTTGCTTGGCTAGAATCTGAGCTCTGTAATTTGGTGAAAAGCTATTTTGTTTTTTTCTGAATTAATTTTTGTCTCTGAGCATCTCTCTTTTCAAGAAAAGAACTCTGAAGTTCAGCTACAGTGACAGAAAAAGCTTTACATATGTAATTTTTTCTTCTTCTTCTTCTTGTTTTTTTTTCTTTTTTTGGCCAGGGCTAGGTTTGAACCTGCCACCTCCGGCATACGGGGCCAACGCCCTACTCCTTTGAGCCACAGGCGTCACCCTGCAATTTTTTTTTTTTTTTTTGTGCTGCCAGCACAACTTTGTCACTCTTTTTGGGTAGCTCTGCTTCACACTTCTTTGCAAGAAATGCCCTCATATAATACATGCCCTCATATAATACAATGGGTTAAGATGGAATTTCCAAAGTCCTAAAATTCTTACTATTTTCCTTGTTAACAGATACGGTTTTCTCTAACACCACTAAGGGATAAAAAACCAAAATCTTCCCTCAGCATTTTTTCTTTTGTTTCCTCCCCTCACAGTTCTAGTAACCCATCTGACACACCCTGTTTCTTCCTTAAATAACCAGGCCTCTGTCCTCACAGGTGGTTTTTAACTTAGAACTATAGGGAATTTTCTCTCTGGACACAATCCTAATCCTCCGATTGTATTAACATTCTTAGTGTCTTTATTTCTCATTCTATAGGTTGTTTGTTGTGGCAAGACTATAATATATGTGAATATATCTAATCTGACAAATAGCCTTTTGTTTATAAACTTCACAGACAACAGTCTATACTTATAAAAACTTTTCACAGCGAATCTATGTCATCATTATCAAGCAGTGTAGATAAAGAAAAAGTGTCAGGAGGAGGGAATCTAGCAAGTTAGAATTTCCTAGCCAATTCTTTTCCTTATTTATTTTTTGGCTTGCATTCCATTCCATCTTTAAAGCTAGGAAGCATGAATAGTTAGTACCGGGCACTAACGAGTAGTGAGAAGGAATCTGTGAATTGTTTAAGAGACTAGGATAGGTGGCTGCAAATGAGACATATGCAGAAAGGATTTTCACTCTGTAATAACCAATTTCCTCATATTCAGAAGGTTGAAGAATGAAAAAGACAAAGAATGATTTCATAGGAAAAAGGGCTTGATCACGATCTGACCACTCAAGGCTGAGCCCACCCACTAGACAGGGGAGGGCAGGTTAGCGGTGGAGACGAACACTGAGTTCAAATGTTTTGAGAACAGGTTAGTGGAGATCTTACCTGACAAGGGTCCCTCTAGCTTATATTCAGGCAAGGGCAGGCAGCTTCATGAGTCTGTGTTGGCCATAGAGGTTCCTGATTGAAATAAGGCAGTGTCTTGCTTAGGAACCAATTGTATACATCACATAACCTCATTGGGCAATTCTCACGCT
The DNA here is from genome assembly GCF_027406575.1 of Nycticebus coucang. Taxonomy (NCBI): domain Eukaryota; kingdom Metazoa; phylum Chordata; class Mammalia; order Primates; family Lorisidae; genus Nycticebus; species Nycticebus coucang. The sequence continues at coordinate 76,817,910 of NC_069784.1, read as the reverse complement.
GGGACCACCTCTTCAAGCTTTACTGTGAAGAAAGAGTTTAACTAGAAAGCTACACATAGACACACACACCCCCAAATACACATAAACACTCTTTTATATGCTTTCCAAAGCTCAGGGACTCTGTAATAGGGCACCTTCAATCTGCTTATTCTCAGATCTAGGTGACTTTGACATCGGGCAAGCTGAAGGGTAAAACTTCTTGAGGACAAGAATGTATGCACAACCCACCATTAATTGCTTTATTTTTTAATTAAAGCATAGCTGGGTACAGTAATGCAATTGTGGGGTACAATGTGCTGGCTTTATATACAATTTGAAATACTTTTATCTAACTGGCTAACATAGCCTTCACCACATTTTCTTAGTTATTGTGTTAAGATATTTATATTCTATCCTAGTAGATTTAACATATACCCTCGTAAAATGCACTGTAGGTGGGATCCCATTAATTACCCTTCCTCCACCCATCCTCTGCCCTCCCCTGCCTTCCTCTCCCTCTCCTCTTTTCCCTTCATCTCGGGCTAAAGTTGAGTTATAGCTTTCATTTGGAGGTGTGGGTGTTTATAAATTAGTTTCATAGTGGGGCTGAGTACATTGGATACTTTTTCTTCCATGCTTGAGATATTTTGCTAAGAAGAATATGTTCCAGCTCCATCCATGTAAGCATGAGGGAGGTAAAGTCTCCATCTTTCTTTAAGGCTGCATAATATTCTATGGTGTACGTATACTACAATTTATTAATCCATTCATGGGTTGATGGGCACTTGGGATTCTTCTATGACTTAGGAATTATGAATTGGGCTTCAATGAACATTCTGGTGCAGATATCTTTGTTATAAAATGATTTTTGGTCCTCTGGATATATACCTAATAGAGGAATTGAAGGATCGAATGGCAGGTCTATTTTTCGATCCCTATGTGATCTCCAAACATCTTTCCAAAAGGAATGTATTAGTTTGCATTCCCACCAGCAGTGCGGAAGTGTTCCCTTTTCTCCACATCCATACCAACATCTCTGGTTTGGGGATTTTGTGATGTGGGCTAATTTTACTGGTGTTGGATGATATCTCAAAGTGGTTTTGATTTACATTTCTCTGACGATTAAGGATGATGAGCATTTTTCATGTGTGTGTAGGCTGTGCACCTGTCTTCTTCAGAGAAGTTTCTCTTCAAGTCCCTTGCCCACCCTGAGGTGGGATCACTTCTGGTTATTAAACCTTTGTCAGAGACATAACCTGCAAATATCTTCTCCCATTCTGACGGCTGTCTGCTTGCTTTACATACTGTGTTCTTGGCTGTGCAGAAGCTTTTTAGTTTGATCAGATCCCAGTAATGTATTTTTGGTGTTGCTTCAATTGCCCGCGGGGTCCTCCTCATAAAATATTCGCCCAGGCCAATTTCTTCAAATGTTTTCCATGCACTTTCTTCTAGTATTTTTAAGTTTCATGTCTTAAGTTTAAATCTTTAATCCAGTGAGAGTCTATCTTAGTTAATGGTGAAAGGTGTGGGTACAGTTTCAGTCTTCTATAGGTCGCCAGCCAGTTCGCCCAGCATCATTTGTTAAATAGGGAATATTTTCCTCACTGAATGTTTTTAATTGGTTTATTGAAGATCAAATGATGGTAAGTAGCTGGATTCATCTCTTGGTTCTCTATTCTGTTCCATACATCTACCTCTCTATTTTTGTGCCAGTACCATGCTGTTTTGATCACTATTGATTTATAGTATAGCCTGAGGTCTGGTAGTGTGATTCCTCCTGCTTTGTTTTTATTTCTGAGTAATGTCTTAGCTGTTCGAGGTTTTTTTCTGATTCCATATAAAACAAAGTATTATTTTTTTGAGGTCTTTAAAGTATGACAGTGAAGCTTTAATAGGGATTGCATTAAAATTGTATATTGAGTTGGGTAGTATGGACATTTTAACAATGTTGATTCTTCCCAGTCATGATCATGGTATGTTTTTCTATTTGTTAATATCTTCAGCTTTTTCTTTTCTCAAAGTTTCATAGTTCTTTTTATAGAGATCTGTCACATCCTTTGTTAGATAAACTCCCAAATATTTCATCTTCTTTGGTACTACTGTAAAAGGAATAAAGTCCTTGACTGTTTTTTCAGCTTGACTATTGTTGGTATACACAAAGGCTACAGATTTGTGAGTATTGCTTTTGTAACCTGAGAGATTGCTGTATTCCTTGATCACTTCTAAGAGTTTTGTAGTAGAGTCCCTGGTGTTTTCCAGATATATAATCATATCTGTGAAGAGTGCAAGTTTGATCTGTTCTGACCCTATATGGATACCCTTGATGGCCTTTTCTTCCCTAATTGTGATGGCTAAAACTTCCATTACAATGTTAAAAAGCAGTGGAGACAATGGGTAACCTTGCCTGGTTCCTGATCTGAGTGGAAATGATTTCAATTTAACTCCATTCAATACAATGGAGATGGCCATTGCTGTAGATGACCTCTATCAGTTTAAGAAATGCCCCTTCTATACCTATTTTCTTAAGTGTTCTGATCATGAAGGGATGCTGGATATTGTCCAAAGCTTTTCCTGCACCAATTGAGAGAATCATATGGTCTTTGTTTTTTAATTTGTTTATGTGATGAATTATATTTACAGATTTACGTATATTGAACCAGCCTTGAGACCCTGGGATAAAACCCACTTGGTCATGGTGTATAAATTTTTTGATGTGTTGCTGGATTCTGTTTGCTAGGATCTTATTGAATATTTTTGCATTAATATTCATTAGAGATATTGGTCTATAATTTTCTTTTCTTGTTGGGTCTTTTTCCTGGTTTTGTGATCAAGGTGATGTTTGCTTCATAGAATGTATTGGGTAGTATTCCTTCTTTTTCTATATTTCGGAAAAGGTTGAGTAATATAGGTACTATTTCCTCTTTAAAGGTTTGGTAGAATTCTGATATGAAGCCATCTGGTCCTGGACTTTTCTTCTGGAGAGATTTTGGATAATTGATGCTGTTTCAGACCTTGATGTGGGCCTGTTCAACATTTCCATTTCATTTTGGCTAAGTCTAGGAAGGTGGCGTACTTCCAAGTGTTGGTCTATTTCCTTCAGATTTTCATATTTCTGAGAATAGAATTTCTTTAATATTCATTAAGGAATTTTTGAATTTCTGAGCAGTCTGTTGTTATTTCATCTTTGTCATTTCTGATTGATGAAATTAGAGATTTTACTTTTTTATTCCTGGTTAGGTTAGCCAAAGGTTTGTCTATTTTATTGACCTCTCAATTGCTTATTAATGCAATTGTTCAATACCATGTGGTTATTGTTCTCTGAGAACCTGTAAGCCTACTATTAGGTAGGTACCTTCTTATCTCTATTTTGCAAGAGAGACACTAAGGCCTAGAGAAGAAAATAACTTAAGTTAGTAAATGGCAGAACTGGAGATCAAAGCCAGAAGCCTGACTCCAGAGGTTCAATGTCTATGTTTTTGGAGATTTGTTAATTCTAAACACTAGTAAGAGAAGAAACTGCTGCTGAGACAAGAGGAAATGCTGTTTCTGAGTTATATTTAGAGCTATAAGTAGAGCTAGAACACCTAAGGTTTGCCCCAACAGTAATGCATAACTGAGATAATTTATGATACTTACTAGGATGATTTCAATAGTAGATAAGATTATAAAAAGTAAACAGAAAAACATAACTATAGTCCAGAAAGTAGAAGGGAAGAGGAGAGAGCAGGAAGGGAAGAGGGGAGGGGAGGGTATTTGGGGGGACCTCACCTAATGTGCATGATGCAATGGTACATTTCAAAACTATTAAGAAAAGAGTATAATTGTGATGAATGTGTTAATCAGTTCAATGTAAGCATTTCACATTGTATATCAAATCAGTACAGTAAACCTCATAAATGCATCAATGTACACAGTTATGATTTAATAAAAATAAAAAAGTAAACAGAAAAAGTTGAACAGTTTGTTATTGATTCAAATGGCCAATTTGAAAGCTGCTTGTAAACCAATCCTCCTCAAAAAACAAGCAAACAGAAAAACCAATATAGTTTTTTGATTCCTTTTCTTTCCCTTTCTTTTTCTTTCAATAAAACAAATCACACAGTGAATTCATCTAAAGATTTTGAGTTAACTAATATACACTTATATAGAGCTTTTAGGCACAGAGTATATGCTACTTTTTGGGGAATGAAAACTAAAGATGAACAAATTTCTGTTACCAAGGAACTGCCAGCCTTGTAGGAGCAGCTTTGGGGCCAGCTCAGTGGTGTGTACAGGAATTCCAGAGAACCAAGGGTGCCCTGGGGAGAGGGGACCCAACATGGGTGAATGGAAGCAGAGAGAATCTCCTGGCAAAGGTAAGTCTTGAGTATCAATTTAAGGCAAGGATTAAATGTGAATTGACTCAGCCAAACATATTTTTTATTTGGGGTGATCTAAAAGGTACACCAAATATAAGTACCTTAGAAAAACAGTACCAAACTAGGAAAGAAAAAGAACTGCGGTGGGTAAGTCAATGGTTAATTTGCAGCTTCTTATGGAATCTAGTCAAGGACATAAATGGTATATTTATATAGTTTTAACCTAAGAAGTATTTCAGTTGCAAGTAATAACTCAATTCAAAAAAGTGTAATAAAAAAGTATACAGGGAAGGAATGGATTGATTCCCTTGAGTGAAGTTTGCTGTGCTTCTATTTAGGGACTCAGACGATTGGCTCTCTCTTCATCTCTCATTCTGCCTATCTTTGTATTGGCTTCCTTTAGACAGGCTCTGTTCAGAAGGCAGTAAAATGGCCTCCAGAACTCTATGGTAACCAGCAGAGCCTCTTACCAACCCTAGCTGGAAAAGAGCTTCTTTTTTCTTGCATATGCCTACAAAAGTCCTAGGTGACTTTAATTCATATTTCCAAATCACCTACATATTTCTGAACATTCCCAAAGGGATGCAACACCTTGATAGGCCAGATCTGGGTCAGGGAAGGAGATGGGGGACAGTCAGCCTCACTCAAACTGGACTGAAGTAGGGCTGGTACTTAAAAGGAAAGGTAAGATCCTGTTACTAACAGACAGTGTCTGGCAGCCAGTAAAAAAAATAGATGTTCACAGCAACAGTACTTTTTCTATCTGGAATGTTTGCACACAATATCTTACTCTAGAACATTGCAATAAGGACAATTTAATGTGTATGTGGCTATATGTGTTTGGCAAAATTCTTCAAGATGTTGGTCTGTGCAAAGATTTCTTGAGTAAGACCTCAAAAGCATAGGCAACTAAAGCAAGAACTGACTAATTGAACCTCATCTAGATTCTCCACCATAAAGAAATAACAAAGTGGAAAGAATAAAATATTTGCAAACTTTTCAAGTGAAAAGAGATTAATAATCACAATGTATGAGGAATTCAAACAACTCAGTGGTAAAAAAACAAATAATCTAATTAAAAATAGGCAAGTCATTTGAATAGACATTTCTTTCTTTCTTCTTTCTTTTTTTTCTTTTTTGAGACAGCAACCCTCTGTTGCCCTGATTAGAGTGCCACAATATCATAACTTACAAGAACCTCAAACTCTTGGGCTCAAGCAATCCTCTTACGTCAACCTCCTGAGAAGCTGCGACTACAGGCACCTGTCATAGCACTTGGCTAGTTTTTTCTATTTTTGGTAGTGACAGAGTCTACCTCTTGCTCAGGTTGGTCTCAAATGCTTGAGCCCAAGCAATCCACTTGCCTTAGCCTTCCAGAATGTTAGGATTGCAGGCATGAGCCACCATACCCCACTCGAATAGAAATTTCTTAAAAGAAGACATACAAGTGGAAAATAGGTATATAAAAATACTCAACATCACTAATCTTCAGGGAAATGCAAATCAAAGCCACAATGAGATATTATTTCACTCCAGTTAAAATGGCTATTATCAAAACTATAGAAAATAACAAATGCTGGATATCAGAGTCATCCTTGGTAATATCCCAGTAACCCAGATATAACCATTACATATTTATTGTGTGCTTTCATCAAAATATCACATGCACCCTATAAATATGTACAACTATTAAGTGTCCATAATACATTTAAAAAATAAAAATAAAATATTTGGATGGAAAATAAAATAGCTTTAAGGAATCCTGAAAGGATTTCTGAGGTCTTCAAGCATGCTCTTCCCTTTGCTGAATTATCTCTATCTTCACCCCACTACATGCTGACTGACATCTATGCATGCTTTATATCTCAGTACTAACATCAGTTTTGCAGGAAAACTTTCCTTAATTTAGCAAATATTTTAGTGCCTCTGTTAAACATAGCTGTCACTACTTTGTTTTCAAGTCTTGACCACAAGTCTTATTAGCATTATTGTAATGTTTACCTGCTTATTTTCCCTGACCATTTTCAAGGTCCATAAGGACAGAGAATGTAACCAGATGGCTCACTTTTGATTTTCCAGTGCCTAGCACAGTGTTTAGCAAAAGTGGGTACAAAATATTTGTTGAATTAGTAACTATCCCCAAATTAAGCCTTGCAAATCTAAAATATATGGTTAACATTTTTTTTTCTGCTTTTTTTTTTTTTTTTTTTTTTGTAGAGACAGAGTCTCACTTTACTGCCCTTGGTAGAGTGCCGTAGCATCACATGGCTTACAGCAACCTCCAGCTCCTGGGCTTAAGCGATTCTCTTGCCTCAGCCTCCCGAGCAGCTGGGACTACAGGTGCCTGCCACAATGCCTGGCTATTTTTTGTTGTTGTTGCAGTTTGGCCGCAGCTGGGTTTGAACCCGCCATCCTCGGCATATGGGGCCGGCGCCCTACTCACTAAGCCACAGGTGCCGCCCATGGTTAACATTTTTAAAAAATTACCAAACATGTTCCTTTAAGTTTTTCTCTTAAAAGTTATATCTAACAACTGGGCACCAAAGCCTTCTGTACTCTGTATTTCTGATGAGAGTTATAGTAGTTTGCTTTTCCTTAAGGATACTATATCTTATGTAGTGGACTTCTAAGGAAGGTGAAGAACCAAATTTGCCAAATTCATTAAAGATTTTGTCCTGCAGTCTTATAAACTCAGAACACTTCAAACCCAAGTGGGGTATAAGTAAATAAAAAATAAAGAGTAATAGTTTTTACTTTCTGAAATTAAACTCAAAACTAAAACGAGTACTTTGTTTCCCATGGATATCTTTTTAAACCCATGGTAAGTATTTGAAAAGAGCTGGGAGTTAAAGAGAACCTTAAGGGGACTTAATTCTTGCACTAGAGAATTTTTAGCTTGAAAAATGGTAAAGCTATGTAGTTGTAATTACTAGAAGCAGAGCTGAGTTCATTCATGGTGGATTATAGTCTATAGACAGCATCTCCTCTCTGCTCCCCTTTGCTGCTGGGAAATTTATAAAGCTGAAGTTTGTGCTGATCTGCCTTGCACTGGCCTCCTGGATACTGGTGAAGCCATCAGGAGCCTAAGAAGGAGATTCTCCAGAAAATGTGGATAAGGACAGTAGCTGGTTTGTTATCTTCTCTTTCTCTCATAGGGTTCCTCCTGTTTGGCCTCATTTCCAGAGCACAGATGTAAAATGGGCGCAATGAGGGAGTGTTCCAATGAGACAAGGACCAAACCTCCTCCTCTGCAGAATGGATCTGATACCCAAGCACTTCTTTGGGAGCTGAGCTTCCAAGTGTGCACCATGATCCTGATAATCTCCAGATTTCTGTGACATTGCCTCAGAACCTTGAGGTAGAAGAGGAATAAAAGAAGAGAAAGTGTGTTCCTTGAAGATTCTGGCTACATATGAGGGTTTTTCATGGAAAGGTAGTATTGAAACAATGTGCTTCTTGTGCTGGCTTTATGGAGAAGCCTCATACAAAAAGTTTTCCTAATTCCATTTCTATATTATTTTTAAATTTTAATACTAATTTTTTTTATTTATTTATTTTTTTTGTAGAGACAGAGTCTCACTTTATGGCCCTCGGTAGAGTGCCCTGGCCTCACACAGCTCACAGCAACCTCCAACTCCTGGGCTTACGCGATTCTCTTGCCTCAGCCTCCCGAGTAGCTGGGACTACAGGCGCCCGCCACAACGCCCGGCTATTTTTTTGTTGTTGCAGTTTGGCCGGGGCTGGGCCTGAACCCGCCACCCTCGGCATATGGGGCCGGCGCCCTACTCACTGAGCCACAGGCGCCGCCCTAAATTTTAATACTAAATTAAATCAATCAGTTTTGTTGAAATACTGTTTGTCTTGCTGATTATTCTTACTGAAAACCCAAGGTATTTGATCCTGTACAGAATAAAATAGATCTGTACAGAATAGATGGTGTAGTAGCACTCAGGGTTAAGGAAGAAAGAGTTCCTCCCCACCTTTTTTTAACCCATGGCCTAACAGACTGACAAGCTTAAAAAGACTCAAACTAGATGTGACCTCAAATAATCTTTCCAGAGTCCTTAATAAGCTAAGTATAAGTGAATGGTAACATATGGAATTCATTTTCAAAAAAACAGATCTTGAATTTAAATGAAGAGTATTTGAAAAAATACATTTTAGATTTCAACAAGTTTAAAATAGCTAGAAGCAAGTCCAAGATGTTTAGTGAATTAATATGCCTTTTCTACTTTAATTGACTCTCTATGTATACTGCCCAAATTTCAAAGGACAGAATGGGCAATATAATTGGGCAAGACTATGTCAAAATAATATCTAAACAACGAGGTGAAACTAGTGAGAAATTTGTAAAAGCTTTTTTGGCATTTGAAAGAGAAAAAACAGATTAAAGAAGTTAGTGGTAGTGGTCTGCTAATGAGGTAGGATTTTTAAATGCTTTTCTCTTTCTAGGGTTCTCAGTCCACTGTCTAAACTGTCTTTGTTTCCTAGAAGTCAAAGACTTTTTAAAATGTGGATGAATTCTGTGGAGAGAGGAGGATAACTAGCTTTCACTGTTGTTTGACTTAAGGGAAAAAGTTGTAGAAGTTTCACAGACAGAACCTTAATCTAAGGAATTTTAAAACAGAGGTTATGAGTAATCTGAAAATTAAAAAAAAAAAAAAAAATTAAAGGCTCATGCCTGTAATCCCAGCATGCTGGGAGGCCAATGCAGGTGGATTGCTTGAGCTCAGGAATTTGAGACCAGCTTGATAGAAAAGTCAGCTGGGCACTGTAGTCCTAGCTCCTTGGGAGGCTGAGGCAAGAGAATCTCTTGAGTCCAAGAGTATGAGGCTGCTGTGAGTTAAGATATCACAGCACTCCATGATTTCTCCCTTACCTAAATATTTTCTTATTACTGAAGATGAAAAGAAATGCTGGAAACAACGAGAAGCTCTTCCAATAGCTTGGGAATTTTAGGGTTGAAATTTTTATTTATTTATTTATTTATTTATTTTTATTTTATTTTTTTTTATTGTTGGGGATTCCTTGAGGGTACAATAAGCCAGGTTACACTGATTGCAATTGTTAGGCAAAGTCCCTCTTGAAGTCACTATAATGTTCACTCATCAATGACCATGAAGAACATTTCTTCACCAGAGAAGTTTGTAGGTTCAGCTTGAAAATTTGGGAAGCAGGTGAAATTAAGTAGTCATGGCATACATGCTCCCAAGTGACCTGCAATGAATGGTGTCTTTTATAGTTCTTTCCCATTGAATGCAGAAGGAACCTGTTACTTCTAACCAGTGGCAACTGGATACTCTCCCATGAATATGTTTAGTTATAGAAGATTCCATCTCGACAGATTGGAGTAAGAGAGATTCTCCTGGGACCTCAAAGAAGAAAGATACATGAAGCCATCCGAGGGGTCACGCGGCAGGGGACTGAGTGGTGCTTGGGGCTGAGGGAAACCTCTAGTCAATAGCTATTAAGAATCCAGGACTGTTGGTGGTACAGCACAAGGAAAGAAATTTTGCCAACAATCACATGAGCTTGGAGATGGATTCTTCCTAACTTGAGCCTCTGATAAGAACATAGTCTAGGGGCAGCGCCTGTGGCTCAAAGGAGTAGGGCACTGGCCCCATATACCAGAGGTGGTGGGTTCAAACACCCGGCCCCGGCCAAAAACTGCAAAAAAAAAAAAAAAAAAGAACATAGCTGACACATTGATTGTTACCTCATGGGATGCTGAGAAGAAGACTCAGTTAAGCTGTGCTTAGACTTCTACCTACAACTGTGAAATAATAAAGTTTATTGCTTTAAGCCACTGAATGGATGGTAATTTTTATATAGCATGGAAAACTTACACAGTAGTTGACTTGTTCAAGGTACTCCTCCAAAAGACGGGTTATTCTACTATTTCTCTCTTGATAATCTCAAAAGATCTCACCAATTCCTTGGAAATGTGAGGAAAAAAACCCAGAAATTAATATCTCACTGAATTAATTTTCCAGAAGTAAAAGTAACTTTGGTGGAGTTAATTGAAAGCGAGGAAAACATTTAATAAGAGAAATTCATGGCAAGGCTATGAAATAACTTAGCTATACTGACCTTTAGGTAATGAAGTAATGAAGTTAGTTACCTGAGAGATTAAATTAAGACTTGGAAAGTTAGAAAGTTTTCATACTATTTTTTTGAAAATCATGTAAGGAATGTTATAAGCCCATGTAAACGTACTGACACCCAATCCATGATGGTTCTCAGTGTTGAGGGCTCTTTTTCTCCTTTTTAAATAAATCATCTTAATCATCTATTCATGATGTAATATTTATTTCATGCAGCATGACAGACCACTGACCACATTTTGAAATACATTGAATTTGACTTTGGTTCCTTTGGAGTCAATATTCTATATTCTTCTTTCTTAATCTTTACTTAACAGTTGCAAACTAATGGGAGGGGTGTCAGGGACATATTAAAACAAACCTCTCTTCGGGCCCCTCCAATTGGTATGTACTTAAAACTTTTTTTCATTTTTTCTTCCTCCGTACAAAACTCAGCTCTGATAAGTAAGCTGTTCTGGTATCAGGAATGCAGGTCTTTAAGTTAATGCTTTATATTCTTAGGACAATTTACACTTTCAAAACTTCTCCCATTCATTTATTCATGTGATACCTTTTAACTGAGTAATATCTAGATGTCAACATATTAGATGCTGGAAACACATAATGGTGAGAAAAATAGACTTTCATAGGGACATTAATTAAATGATCTCAGATGTGGCGGCACCTGTAGCTCAAAGGAGTAGGGCACTGGCCCCATATACTGGAGATGGCAGGTTCAAACCCAGTCCTGGCCAAAAATTGCAAAAAAAAAGAAAAAAAAAATTCTCAGAAATTCCAACCTCCTGCCAGCATAGTTTGGTTTATTTTGAGTTTAGCCTCTTCTACATCATGGTCCAGAGAAACACCTCTTAAGACACCTACTGTTTGAAAGCTATCCACACCCTGCAATAATTTACATATGGTTAGAAAGAACATCTTTTTCTTTATAGGACCATTAAATATACACTTTCCGGATGCTTCAAAAATTTTGGCAATGAAAGAACCCTCTGTTACAGGAAGGAGGCATCAGGCAGAAAAAAAAAAAATGGGGATTAGCTTGATAGCTCCTTGTTTAGTGCAGTGGAGAAAAATCCCAGGAGAGAGAAACTGAGCAGCAGCACCCAGCGACAGTATGAGGCTGTTCCCTGGAACGAACACTCTCACCTAGATAAAGGCAGGCTAGGCTCATCACTAAGGTCTGAAGTCAAGTATTGAAGAGAGTCATCTGACGGTAACCCAGAGATTGGGTTCAGTGTGGTGACAAAAAGAAAGGAAAATGAGAAATGGGAGCAACGTGTACAGCTTATCTACTGAGATATAAAATAAAATTATTGATGGGACGAGGGTTGATATACCTTGTATTTCTCTTTATATTGTTTGTTCTCTTTTAATTTTTTTCCATTTCAATTCTCATCCTCTCACAAATGCCTAAATTTTTAAAAATCACTATATGTTTTTACACTTTTTGTTTCTTACTTCTTCATATAACAGCTCACTCAAGTACCTTTGAGGCAGCCTGTTAGTAAACTAAAATGAGTAGGTAATTGAAAAAGTAACCTTCTGGACTTGGGATTCTTTGGTGTGTAATAAATTTGGGAAATGCTGGAGATACATCTAGATGTTCTCTGGACAGTATCTTTAAAAGAACATATAAAAAATAAAAGTGAAGTCAATTACCTCACACAAAATTCATTCTCCTTCCTACACTTTTTGTGTTTGACCTATTTGTACAATATGTATTTTCATGCCATTGGAAAAAAAACAAAACAAAACATAGTATTAATACAGTGACCCTCCATAGTTGACCACCTCCCTATATTGACTACTTCCTTAAATTGACCTAATTTTCATAGATAGGACATGTATCACATGTACTTATCAATACGGTAGGCCTGGTTCCTTATGTTGACCACCTCTGTCTGTTGATCAATTTGTTGTTACAGTTCCTTGGATGGTCAACTTATAGCAGTTCTACTATATTTAATGGATAGAAACTATAAATTAATAACATTTGTTGAACATTTACTGTGTGAAAGGTGATATGCATCTCTTTCATAGATCAAAATAATCACAATGATAAGTTTTGGCTTTAACATCTTCTTGGGGAAAAATTCAAGTTATTGTTTAAGGACAAATCATGCATATGATTATAAACAGGTTAAGATAAAAAGCGATTGTATATTTCAAGGTGCTTCTTTTGTTTCTTTTCTTTTTCTTTTAGAGACAGAGTCTCACTTTATCACTTTTGTTAGAGTGCCATGGCATCACAGCTCACAGCAACCTCCAACTCCTGGGCTTAGGTGATTCTCTTGCCTCAGCCTCCCGAGTAGCTGGGACTACAGGTGCCCGCCACAATGCCTGGCTGTTTTTTTTTTTTTGTTTGTTGTTGTTGTTGTTGTTGCAGTTTGGCCAGGACTGGGTTCGAACCCACCATCCTTGGTGTATGGGGCTGGTGCCCTACCCACTGAGCCACAGGCACCACCTGGTGCTTCCTTTTATACTTCATTGAAATTTTGAAACTGAGAAACACTATAATATTTAACCTAAAGCCCGGGTATAGCAAAAAAATATTTATATTCCCCCAACAAGAAAATTACAGAAACAGGCCCTGAGATGGGGAAGATGAGAAGGCACCTTGGAAATCACAATCAGCTAGAGCTGACAGTTAGCTCTAGCTAACTGTAGGTAGAGTTAAGTAGACTGTAGGGCAGAATGGGATGCATGCCACAAGAACAGGAGGTTCCAATGAAGAACTTCCTCTGGGTCTAGTGTCTGAATAGACTCAGAGGAAGGATCTGAGCCTGGCTTTGAAGAGAGGATCATCAGAGATGGCCCGTGGGAAGGGAGCTGTACAAAGTGGGAGGATGAGTAGTCCTAGAGGAGGTAAGCAGGGCCTCAGAGGCTTTTGGGGGGAAATAAGAACATGCCAGGGTAATTGCAGCTTCTGTAAAGGGCTAAGGGCTCCTTACATGTCAGGGTAGAGTTTGGGTTTTCTGTGGGGATTCACTGAAGGTTTTTCACCAGAATAATTGCAGAGCCATGACTGAGAATGACAGGCATAGAAGCCACATTGATTCCTGGAGCAGGGAAGAAACTGGGGATAGGTGGCCAGGTAGGAAGCAACAAAAGGTATTGGTGAGAGAGTCGACTTGGTGGCAGCAATGATGGCAAGATGGCAAGTGTAGATGCAAGGGGTCCAGGGCAAAGGACCCACAGGACCTGGCCCCTCAGGAGCTGAAGGGGCTGAGGCTGTCTGAGGAGTTTAGAGAGACAGTCAGAAAGAGTAGTATATTGCTGGGGAAAGGTGATTTCAGTTTGGGTCAATAAAATAATTGGTTTTTAATTTTATTACTAGGAAAATATTGTATTTTATTATGGTTTAAGAAGAGATAGGGTAACATTCCATTCCTAACGCTTCATTTTTAGATAAAAGTACAAACTGGAGTTCCACAGCAAGCACTGTGGGTGATGTCTTGGTGTATTTCTCTACGAGGCACCAAGAAGCCAAGGAGAACTGCCTTTTTTCTAGACACTTCCTGGAAACAGCTGGCTCCTCTCATTCTTTGGATCTCAGTTTAAAGGACTCATCATCAGCGATCACCTCACCTGAGAGGAGGTGTCATGTTGTGACTGCACCTGTAGCTCCCTTCATGACACTTGCTACACTTCCTGTTCATAGGTACATATTTGTGTGCTTATTATCTGGGTACATTTCTACTGAAAGCTTTAGGGGAAGAACTTTAATTTTTTAATTAAAAAATTTCTGAATGTCACTAATAAATCCTGAGAATGTAATATATGCTAACATTTAGTAGGGTAAATGAATACTAAATGTGTGCTGTCATCTGACCAAGGCAATTTTTATAGCTCAAATGAAGATGTACATTACTGGAGGTTTCATACAATGTGGGGAATTAGGAGAATATTTAAAGATCATCTAGGGAAGAGAAATTAAAAAGAATTCATGCTTGTGGGATTGTTTATCTAAATATTTTTTTCTGACATCTGCTTTCATTTGACCTAATAGCAGATATGGTAATTTATTTGGTCAAACTAAATTCCTTTAGTGAGTGAATGATTGCTCACCCTTTTTCCTCCTCTTCCCTTCAAGCAAGTAGGGCACAAACCCCCTTGCTTAGTATCAGCTCTCAGGAAGGTGGGGTAGAATGTAATTTGTAACCTGTAAGCTGAAGATGCTTGAGGTGCAGTGAGCTATTGAAAGGGGCTGCAATCCACACTCACACTCAGAGGGTGTACTGACTGTGTGCATTCCTAAATACATGCAGATAAGCTTTAAATAAGATGTTGTGGTTAATAAATTAAAACACCTGTCAAATGTCTTCTCAATCAAGAGATATTTTAAAAGACTGGTCCACATAGAAGATGAAGTGCATTTCTTTCTTTCTTTCTTTCTTTTTTGCAGTTTTTGGCCGGGGCTGGGTTTGAACCTGCCATCTCTGGCATATGGGACCGGCACCCTACTCCTTTGACCCACAGGTACCACTCAGATGAAGTGTATTTGGACTGTGGGACTCTGGGCAGTGGGCAAAGCATGAGATTACACCAAATAGTTCTCTGAGTAGTCCCACCTGTTCATTTCCCATAGTGAGAGTCCCCCTTGCTCCACATACGCAGTATTTAGTCTTTTTATTTTTTGCTAAACTCATGAGGGCAAAATGTATCTTATTGTGACTTTAATTACTAGTGAAAATGTACGCCTTTTAAGATATTTAATATATTTTTTAGTCATTTAGATTTTCTCACCTGTGAAATGCCTCTTCATGATTTGTGTTCTCCTTTTCTATGGGTAATGTATTTGTTACAGATTTGTATGAGGTTTTTAAAAAAACATATTTTGGTATACATCCTTTTCTCTTTTGTTTGTGTGCATTACAAAACCTTCTTCCAGTGTGCAACTTTTTTCACTGTTTATGGTCTGTAGTAGCATTTGATGGAAAAAAGTTAATTTTTACTTGGACAAATTTACCAATCTTTTTCTTTATGGTTTGCATGTTTTAGATCTTAAGAAATTCTTTTTTTTTTCTCTAGGTGATAGTGTATTCTCCTTTATTTCTCCAAAAATGTTTGAAAATTTGCCTTCCACATTTTTAATGATCCTAAAAGAATAAGCTTTGTACACTTACCTTCGTCATAATGTGTTTTTATGGTTACGTAGCAGGTGCCTTATGCCTGCCGACTGCTACTGTGTAAGCTAAGATATATTACAACAGATCTGCCAAAATTTGGCAACTGTACAAATCGGAGCCACCAATTGTTATCTTGGAATAGATTTGCAAGCTCAGTTCCAAAATTCAACTGTATGACTTCTTGGAAAGCACCTACTCATTATTTCAGTTATTTTAAAGGTTGCATGCTAATTTTATATTTCACATCACATTCTTACAGTTGCATTTCAGTTGTTAGGTAGTTAACCTGACTTTTATCTAGAAAAAATGTTTTGTGAAAACATGGGATGAAAAGATTTACTATAGGCAATACTATGAGAAACATTGTTTGGCAATGTTAGATGTCAGTAAAAAAGTAGCCAATGTCGCTAAGAGGTAAGCAGCAGCTTCTTTTCCAACTGTTCCTAATATTTTATTTTCAGTCTTTTATTAGTGATTTTGCATATGTTAGCATATTCAACGTCTCGGGGTCTCATTTTAGAGGTTAAAAATCCTTTCCTACAAGATCTAAAAGGAAATGTGTTTAAAAATTATCTGGAATTTTATGTATTTTTGTCCTCTCTATCAGACACCAGGCCAAACTTTTAAGGATGTTTAGTCTCAATGAAAAACTATGAAAAATGGCTTTAATTTTTTTCCAATATAATTATTTTACAAGGAACAGTTAAATACCTGAATTATTTTTGTCATTTCTTTAGTGAATAAAAGAAGATCTAAAACATGTCGATTAATACTAGTAATATTTGGATTTAATTGAAATGGAATTTTTCTAATCATATATTGGTGTTGGTGTCTCATTTCGTGTCTGTATAAAATTAAGTAATAAATGGACATTATATCAGAAATCTGCCCCCATGAAGGTCACAATCTCAAAGAAAATTAATAATTTAGTTTCCAAATGGGGATTTAAACTATCCTAGACAATAAAGCAATTTGAGAGAAGTGTCTGTGTTATTATTTCTTGGGCATTTAAAAATATAGGCTAGAGATAGCAATATAGCCTGGCTGAAACAATACAGGATAGTAAATATTCAAGTGTGTCAGAATAAAAAGAGGTAGTATAGTTAAGCTTAATCCCAAGTAATAACCATCTGGGCCACTGGCCTGCTTTTGAACTGAGAACACACCTGCTTCACTTTGAATCATTTGCCAGAATGTGTAAAACACTTCGAGCTGGGATTTCAAGGATAGTCAATACAGATTATTGCAGAATCTTATTTATATGACACCCTGGGTGTTCTGAGAAGAACCTGGGAAACCTCCCCAATAGTTTACAGACCAACAGGACTTCCATATTAGGCTTTGCCTTGGCTCTGGGCATGATATGGGCTCCCATTGCATAATCCCTCTTGATGGAGAGGTACCTTTTGCAGTGAAAGTCAAATGCATTATTTTGGCTACTCAGGCTTTCCAGCTGCCACATGTCTTATTTTATGTTGAGTAGGCAGCTGGGTACAGCTGCCTGGAGACAATTTTATCCACTAAAGTCTTTTGATGAAGGCTGGTGCTTCTGGAAACTCAAAATATGGGTGGTAGGTGTCTCCACAGTGATGCTGATGAGAAGTTCAAGCAGTTTGGAGATTTTGAGAGGATTTTTCTGACTGCAGACACATTCTGAAGCCTTAGATTCCAATCCTGACCCAACATTCCATGTTTTGTGGACTAATCATTCATCCCCTCGGAACTTTATTTTTTTTTTCTTTACAGATGATCTTGGCATCTTGCTTCTACCTTTGAATCCTCAAAAATGGATAGACATGGGAATGAAAGGGAAAAGACAAAGGATGACAGCCTTTCAGGGTGATGTCTCTGCAGAATGATCAGTGTTTCGGCGCCAGCTGAAGAGTCTGCACTCCTGAAGGTCTTGTTCCAACTCTTGTTTCAAAGTTATACAGAAGCTCTAGCAACCATGTTGGGCTACAAGATGGAAGATATGTTGTGGAGGTCAGAGCCGCAGGTAAGAAGGAGCAGGCAAAACAGTTGTGGATGCTTATAGTAGGGATGATCTGTGAAAAAAGACCACATTT
The DNA here is from genome assembly GCF_027406575.1 of Nycticebus coucang. Classification (NCBI taxonomy): domain Eukaryota; kingdom Metazoa; phylum Chordata; class Mammalia; order Primates; family Lorisidae; genus Nycticebus; species Nycticebus coucang. The sequence continues at coordinate 76,800,277 of NC_069784.1, read as the reverse complement.
CTGCCTTGTTTGAGTCCTGGTTGTCGTGTGTACATGGGGGTACTGCATTTGTTAGAGCAGTCAGGCCAAACCTTCACACCAATAAAACATCTTTTGTGCTTTCTTTCCCTTGTAAGGAAGCTGTGCATACCTTTTAGGAGTGTTTTATGATACAAATACAAAAATATGTTCATTAGCCATAAAACCTTAGAGTAGAATGCAGCCCAAATCTGTCACCTAACACCAGTGTAAGAGCCCACCTTCTGCTGGAGTACCATTGGGCACCATCACCCTGCTTGGGTCAATATTAGCTGCCCTAGGTAGACAATGCGAATTCAAGCTGGAAACAGGAAAGGTGTATCCTACTCCTGATTCACAAATTTACTTTCAAACTATATTGATTTCTTCCTTTTCTTGAATTTACCTTTGTCTCTTGGTAGCCTTTATTTGTTGTAGTTTTTTCCTTTGTAGGTAAACAGCAGAGTCTGTGCCCTCTTCCATAGGATACATAAAGAATGTGTTCTCTTAATCATAAGAAATGGTTACTGAATACTAACCAGGTCCAAGGCTCTTTCCTCTGACTGCATGCATAGCCTCATCTAATCCATAAGCCTATTAGATCATTTCTACTAATGTCCTGCTTAATTGAATGTTAGCTGACTTGCTCATGGCCACACAGCTAGTAAGAGACAGAGTCAGGGTTTGAGCTCAGAAAGTTCCATCACAGAGCCTACACTATATAAAATCTCTTACTGTACCTCTTTTTTTCTTCTGCTCTCAGATCTTGATATCCCCTCCCATTAATAATTACGCCTACAACAGAATATTCATGATGTTTTCTTATACATTTCCATGGTCATTGTTATTTGTCTGTCCAGGACCTCCTCTTGCAGGTTGGTCACATTGCTGATGCACTTGGTCAAGTAGAGGACGGGCAGTGCTGAGGGAGTGGGCTATGTCACCCCTGCACATAGAACATTGAGTCATTTAGCAGCCTTCTGTGGGGCCTTCCTTCTCTTTCTCCCTCCATGAATGAGCCTTTGTCAAATGGTTTGCTCCTCCAGAAGTATAGTTTTCTTATTCGTTTGTTATCAGAGAAAGTGTATTACATTTTAGAACTTATTTTAATATTATTTTCCCCTTGATTTATTATACACGGTGTAGCATATACATTGTAACTGAGAGGAAGTCCTTGGGTCTGGAAAGTACTTCAAGGAAGTGAACATATTAAGAATAGTAAAGAATTGTAATGGCATGCTAAATTTAGAAAAACAACAAGGAAAAAACTGTAGATGACTATAAAACTATTCCAACCAGCTTTAGTAATTAGATTAATAATGGTACATTTAATGCTTTCATCTGTTGTCTTCCATTTCATTTATATAGTTATATGGTTTTAATGTTTTAGAATTTAGGCAGTGTACTATATCTACATATCAGACACATTTCATCAAAATATATGAAAGGTGGTCTTGACTTACCAACTGACTTTTCTTACACCATGGGTAATGCTTATTCTTGTATTGAACTTCACTTCTGCTCTGTATTACCTTAACTACTACATTTCCCTTGCAATTCAGGAAGATCAAGGAATCCTGGGTTGACCCAAGTGAAAGTTCAAATATAATGTGGGATGAATCAAGTTGAAATCACCCAGTGGAACTAAATAAATATAAAATATTTTCTTTTCTAATGGTATGTTTATTGGAGTTTGCATCTTGTAGGAACTCTACAATTCAGAATTAAAGTAATGATTTGGTTGCTGGTCTCATTGATTATATAACAGGTGTACCCTATGTAAGGAAACACATGTTGGGTATCATGGCATCTGCCGTATTAGATTGGAATACCTTTTATATCATATGACATTATGGAAGGGAAGGAGACAGAGACAGGTGTCAAGGGAAGGGAAGGCTACTGGGTGAGCCACTAAATCCTCCTCTATCTTACATTGAGATTCCCATGAAGTTTAAAACTACTAAGACCATAGAATATCTCAAACAGAAATAAATGCCAGCAAATAATAGTGAGCTAGTTTTTGTAACAGCATCTGATGTTTGAGATTTCATAATTGAGAATTTTTTTTCTTCATTATAATTTGGAGTGGCAGCTCATTTCAAATGTTTCTGGGGACATCTGTGTTAAAAGATACCTTGTGCTTTTAAAACATTCTGGTTTAAACAAAGCTAAATTTCTTCTTTACTTCCAGATTTCTCAAAAGTTTTAATATGGCAAGCACTTTGAGAATCTAGAGGACATTAGGACTTCCCTAAACTTACTCGGCCATAGAATCTTATTTTTATTTTTCTGCAGAATGCCATCTAGAAATTAGTATTGCATGGGATATACTTTTAAAAATGCTCTTTTGAGGACTTGTTGGGTAGCTCCAATATTAAAATAAAGTATGGTAAAATTAGTTCAAGTTAGGAGTTGAAATATATTAGGACCTGCTTATGTTAATAATAGCACGAAGTACTAAACCTTGCTGAATATTTTATAAATGATGCTAGGAACTGAATACCCACCTTAAGTTAGAGGAGGGCTCCCAGCAGTTTATAATTTCACTATTAGAGCATCCACTAAGATTCCAATAACTTTTGGAAAGTCCTTTTGCTTACAAGAAAATCTGAATTTGGTTGACAGGCCATAAACCTTGCCTCCCTCCCTGGTTTTCCCATATATTTCATGTCCTCTGAAAACCTTTTCAGTTTCTATTGAGTTTTTAAAAGTAATGTGTCAGGTTCTAATGCTCCTGCTGGTTTAAGGAAAAATGCTCTCACTAATAAATTATAATGAATTGTCAGTCTCCACAGGCCTGTGACCTTCTGTCAGTGGGGGGTGGGAGGCTCAACTCCATTTTCCCCGTTCTTGTTGGAGCCACTTTTCTTATTCTAGCCTGTCCTCTTAATTTATGGGTGGGCTGCCCACAGGACAATTCACCTGCAAAAATAGTTCATGCTGTGGTGTTTATTATACTAAGTAGGTTTCATGCTGACTGAGAGTTTTTACAAGGGGATGGAGTTGCTGTCAAGATCTTCCATCATCCCAGCAAACCTGGCGCTCAAATTCTCTCATATTTCAGCATATTAAATTTAGAGGGGGTGGAAATGGGATGAATGAGGGCGAGATAGGAGACAGTGGCGTAAAGTCTGCTTAAATGTCTTGTTCAGGGGCCTCTGTAAATGTGACTTCAGTAAAACGTATCAACAGGACAGCAAAATAAAAAGGCCTACGTTAGAACATTAAAACCATCCTCTGCTAGCATAAGGTAATGAAAAATCTCTGGGCCCTCCGTGAAGGAATGCTACAATGTGTGGGTTTAAGTGGATTTTTTTGTAAGCTGAGTGAAATATTCACTGGATATGTTTTCTTTCTTCTCCAGTTTTAAACATTCCTGGCTTATTAAATTAATATGTGCTTTTTGTAGAGAATTTGAAAAGAATAAAATACTGTCAAAAAAGAGGGGGGGAAAAAACCCCTTACTAACCTCTCTTGGGGCGATTATTCTTAACACTGAAATTTTCTTTCCAGTGAGTCTTCTATGCATTTTTTCCACAGTTGTGACAGTGTGATATATAAAATTTTGTGCCTGATTTTTTGCCTAACACAGTACATTAGTATTTCTCCTATTACTAAAACCCTTGGCGCGCGTCTACCATTTCTAACGCTGAGCAGTGTGCTTTACAGCATCATCCTTTAGACATCCTCCCGCCGTGGAATTGCCTTGATACTAAGCTCGGCGTCGCGGGCTGTATATTTTACTTTCCTTTTCTCCTTCTCCTTCTTCACAAAGTCTCAACAATCAAGTTGCTTCCTGGAGCGCAGGCCCTTTGCGCTGCCCTGTGCTCTGCCTGCCCGCAGGACTCCCCGGATTGCAGAGGCGGCCGGGCGCTGCGCGGGGAAGGCTGCGTGAGCCGCTCAGCCGCTCTCAGCTCGGCTCTCTCCGCAATGTGAATTCTCTATCTGCCTCGTTCTCCCTTAAATCTCCAGGCCTTCTTGCAGGCCTGGCACATTGTAATTGGTCCATAAATACTTATTGAATTAATTTACAACACTGAACCATTATTTCTCTTTGCTTTTCTTGGCTTTTATTAATCTTTTAAAAAAACAAAAAAACAAACAACTTTGTGCTTAAATTTGTATCTGCATGTTGGAATTTCTCTTTAAAATTGATTATTATTAATAGAATGGAAAGTCCCAGGCCAAATGCTTGGAGCATTTGTTTGGGACCTTAGCGTCCTTTTGTTTGGCGGGTGGGAGGGAGAGTCTGTCACCCTAGTGTGCCCTGCAGCCTCCTGAGTAGCTGGGACTACAGGCACCTGCCAGGAACAGCCCCCCAAACCCACCCACCCCTAGTTTTTTCTATTTTAATAGAGTGGTACCTCTCACTCTTGCTCAGGCTGGTCCCAAACTACTTGAGCTCAAGCAACCCTCCCGCCTTGGCCTCCCACAGTGCGTTTTAATGTTCTTGATAAGTGCCAGTTATATCAGAAGAGCAATAGTGTGTTCTTTTAACCTTAACTTTAACTACAATTTTCATTCTTAGCAGAGTGGCTTGTTTTTAAAATAAATTTAGCAAAAAATTGCTGAGTGTGTCGCTAGTTCTAGCAGAAGTTGAGATTGTGTGGTTTTAATTTATTTCTTCATTTACTAAAAGTTGAAAACCTTTCCTCATCTGTGTTCCTTTCTTGGTGAGTTGTGTAAGTACTTTACCCAGTTATCCTTTGAGTGCCTTGGCATTTTCTTATCAGTTTAGGGGTTTTGTAAACTAAAATGTTTCCCTTTTGTATGTCATCTACACTCAAGTTTTTGGTTTGCTTTTACATTCTGTTTTTGAGTCATTTAAAGGTCAAATTTATCAGTGGCTAAGTCCTTTTTTTTCTTTCTTTTTTTTTGTAATTTGCTCCAGTGTTTTTAATCTTAGAAAATCCTTCCATTCCAAAATCACACAAATAATTATTTGTCTTGTAAAATTTTTATGGGTTGATAATACTTCTTTATGACTTTAAATTTGTTAACTTGTCTGAATTTGTTTTTGTATATTTGTATAAGGTGAAAGCTAAATAGAATTTTTTTTTTCCAAATGGCAAGTGACTGTTCCTGTCTTTCCAACTGATACTGATGCTTCCTTATCTTAAAACATTTTTGAATTAACATTTATAAATTTAACTATTATTGTTACTGAAATAAAAACAATTTAAATCTGTTTATACCTTTTAGAAAACAGATGACTTAATCCTCTTAAAATATGAGCAAATTTATCGGTTGTTTTACTAACTGCTGAGACATGTTTTATTGTAGAATATTCGTGAAGGCTTTGTAAAATCTTTTTAAATTAAGCGAATTTTAATATGACAGTTAAATAAGCCACTTTGGTGTCAGGAGAGATACTAAAGTTAAAAAGCAAGGCAAAATTGAAATAAAATATAATAATGTATAACATAAAGATTTAGTACCCAGAATACAAGAAATACTTGTATAAACCATTTTAAAAAGACAAATAATCAAACAGAAAAAAATGGGCAAAAGAAACAGGCAATTTACAGAAGGTAAAACTGAAAATGGTTAATGAACAAATAAAATATGTTCAGTCATAAATAATTAAGTAAATGCAATTTAAACAGAATATGATATCTTGCTCTCATCAATTTGGTTAAAATATTAAAAACACTGATAACATTCAGTATTTCTGAATTTTTTGTTGGGTATTTAAACTAGGACAGTCATTTGGAAAGCATGTTGGAAATTCATCAATGTGAAGTAAAAACGATCATATACGTCAACCTAGCAATTTTATTTTCAAAATTTTAGGCTGGAAAACTTCTCAAATATGTATCCAAAGAGGCATTTAAAAAAACTTTTAATGGATATGTAAAGGATTGTGTCTTAAAACTAAAGCATTTTTACAACCTAATTTTCTATCAGTGGGGAAGTAGCTAAGTAAATATGGTATAATTATATTATGACATACTGCTAAACAGTTAAAAAGCATGAGATAATGGCATCCTGACATAGAAAACTTCAAGACATATTGTTATATATAAAGAAAGTTGTGGAGTAATTCATACAGCATGAACTCATCTGTACTATAACTGTATCCATACTGTATTCGCAAAACAGGGCTCTTACAGTTCTGTCCACCACTGATCACCCAATCTGCCGAAACCATATAAGCATATAGAGGAAAGTCGGCAATGACAGATACCCTGACAATAATAGTAGTTATCTGAGGAGAAGAGAATGGAAATTGAATGGTAGCAAAGGCAGATTTCTACTTTGTTTGGTTTTAAAATTTGAAATTTGATTAGGGGTGGTATTTATGTATGTATTTATTTGACTATTGAATTGCTTTGTAATCTCAGTTTTTACAAACCAATCCTGCAATAAAACAACTTGAAAATTACTCAAATATAAGGATTAATTGTATTTTAGAAACAAAATTGTATTTTGCTGTGTGAACATGATATATATTATTTTGAGAAGCAAAATAAAACTTCCAGCTTGCCAGCTGACTGAATGGATCCTCTTTTGACCAAGGAGGTCCCAGGGAAACCTTAAAAGTGAGTTGCTGACCATGAGCAGAAGGAAGGTCAGACAAGTAACTCCCTTTTGGAGTTACTCTTTGTAACAATAAGTTGCTAAATCATCAACAGGACCTCAGGCCCTGCAGGACAAAGTTGAAGCCACACCTGCTAGCCATCAATTTCCCTAACAGATCACTTGAGTCTAGGTATGTGGTGGCTTGTCTGGGAGTAAACAGACTTCCTTGTCCTTATTGTAAACATCCCAAGCCTTTAGTCAAAGCTTCGTTTCTTTAACCAATTACAAATCAAAAAAACTTTAAACCCACCTATAATCTGTAAGCCCCTTCTATGACATAGCCCACCTTTTGCCTTTTGGGGCTAAACCAAGGTATGCCTATCATGTAGTGATTTATGATAATTTCTGTCTCCATAAATTTATAAAACCAAACTGCAACCCAGACATTTGGGGGCACACTTTCTTAGGACCTCTTTAGACCGTGTGCTCTAGACCATTGGCCACACACATTAATCTCAGAATAAACACCTTTAAATTATTTTGCAAAGTTTGTGTTTTTTCCCATTACATATTAATTTTTTTAAAAATTACGTAGATTTTTCTCTGTATCTCTGGACAATACTTGTGAATTTTCCATGTGTGTTTGAAAATAGCATTTTAGTTGGGTCAGGGTATAAATTTATACAGACAAATTGGTTTCTTGTGTTATTCAAATCCTCCATATCCTTATTATTGCTTACCTACTTTATCTGTTTCTAAGAAAGGCATGGTGAAGGCTCATTATATTATGGTGGATATGTCATTCCCTCAGCTTTTGCTTTATGTATTTTCAGACTGTGTTGCTAGGTATTTAAAGTCTGTTAGATCTATCTTTTTGGTGGACTGTTCTTTATGTTAACATTAAGCATCTCTTTTTGAGATCTTCATGCTCTTTGCATTAAAATCTATCTTGTCTGATATTAACGATGCCGCACTTGTTTTTTTCTTCTTAGCGTTTTTCTGATATATATTTACCCATTATTTTCAGTGCTGTTTTATTTAGGTGTATCTCTTCAAGTAGCACATATCCACATGTCATAAAATAAAAATTATATTTGGTCTTTGTCCTTAGTTCTGGCACAGAGCTACTAAAATCTGTAGAATTTCCTGAGTGATGGGAGTGCATGTTGTTATTCAGAATGAGCCCCTTTCCCTCACCCCTGAGTTTATGCTAATGAGGCAAATAAAGGCAGGGCCTGCTAGATAGCTTCAGCATAGGGGTTGGCCTCCAGAAATACCAAAAATACGAGTAGAGGATGTGAATTTTCAGCTCCACCCCTTGAATATTAGGTTATAAAAAGTATTGAGCCATAGATTCCATGACTTTCTGGGTTGGTGAACAGGTTGAGGTCCTGGAAGGTTGGAACACCTGGAGAGGTGGGGCTGTGGAAGCTCTGCGTGGTCCCCACCCCCATACCTGCACATCTTGCCCTATGCATGTTTTCCATGTGGCTATTCGTGAACCAGTAAATGTAAGTACTTACCTGAATTCTGTGAATCATTCCAGTGAATTATCGAACTTGAGGAAGGGGTGGTAGTCAGCTGGGCAGAAGTGGGAGTAGCCTGGATGCCCCATTTGCTGTTACTGAGGTGTCTGAATTCAGGGCAGTCATATGGGACTGAGCTCAACCTGTGGAGTCTGTGCTAATTTCAGATAATTAGTCTCAGAATGAATTAAATTGTTGTACAACCAGTTGGTTTCTGAGAATTAGTGGTTGTTGGTGTAGAAAAACAGCATGTACTGATGTCAGAAAAAAACCCACACACATTTCCTCGTCTAGTTTTCAAGTGTTCTTATGTGTTTTTTTTATTCAATTGTACAATTCAGTCAGACTCTATTTTCATGTCTTTTATATTTGCTTTCATTTGCATAGATTTGGTGTAGGCAAAGGAGATTATAGCATGTGCCCTGGACATCCTTAAATTCAAAGCTGATTTTTACTGCATAGACTTTGGTGTAATTTGATTTCTTCTTGATTTCATCTGTAAGTTGCTTATTAAATATATAAATGGATGATTAGACAAATCCATGTGCGAGGAAAACAAGACCGGATTTTTGTCAACTTAGTCTCATACCATTCTGCTTTAGATTCAATCTCACTATGATTTACCTTTTGGCTCATCTTCTATTATTGAGTGAAAATAAATTAATAGAAAATATGATTTTTTACTTTATTTTCTACTTGATAAAACAATAACCAAGTAACATTTTGGTACTCTTTAAAGACAAGTACTTTGTGTCACAGACAATTAGAAAAGAATCCAGAGATGATTTGAAAAGTTCAAGGGATTTTTTTTTTTTTTTTTTTTTTTTGTGGTTTTTGGCCAGTGCTGGGTTTGAACCCGCCACCTCCGGCATATGGGACCAGAGTCCTACCCCTTTGAGCCACAGGCGCTGCCCAGTTCAAGGGATTTTGAACAATGATGAACTATATCTAGATAAATTTTTATTTTCATTAGTCATTGGGAAAATACATCAATATAACCCATTTCTCAGAGAAGCCAATCATCAAAAGATTGTGTGTGGTGTTATATATAAGATATATTGTTATAGGTTAGTGCTAATACCTTAAGTGAAACTGATATGGCCTGATTTGGAAAGGAAAGTGAAAACATTATAAAAGAGAAACAAGGGTAGCCTGGAGGCTCTGGGAAGGGGCACATTCTCCCGGCCATGATCCTAACCCCCAGCCCCGTTCGTTCTTGTCTTATACATTATGGGTGGTCAATAAACACATGAAACATATACAGAAAGGCTTTAGAATATGCATAGATACGTTTCAAGACCGGGTTATAATCTGGAATGCTGTATTTTTTTTCATGTGGAATTCTGGAAATACTGTGTGGGTTTTTTTCCTCTTACATAAAAGAAATTTCCAAAGGGTTATGCACGTACACATACAAACATACATTTCTCTACTTGTCAGAAAATCATATGAGGGTACAATGTTCATTTAAAAGCTATGAAATATTTTTTTCTGAATTCATTATTCTTTATAACTCAGTTCTTAAAATTAACCCCATTTTAAATATTTTGGAACAAGTTTCTCCCTGCCTTTACAGTAGGTATTTTTGACTATATGCATGTTGGTAGCCAAAAGTTGCCCTATTTGGGGGGAAGGGGTCATGCAGGCATTAATACAATGCTTTAAATTTTCCAGACATTCTGGTTTTTTTTTCATTGTGGAGCTTCTCAATAAAGTGGGAATTTGGGGGAGAGGGTATTTTGCAACTTTTTTTTTTTTTAAGAATTGGAAAGTTATTTTAAATACAGTCTTTTGAAGCAGTGTTTCCACCATAAACATAAAATAGACCTGTTTTACCTACTATTGCCCTGTTAATATTTGGTTACTGCATTTTATTTTGACTGCTAAGACAATATGACTAATCAAGGAATATTGCATGTTAAGTTAGACATTAGCAGTGGGCTTAGACTGTGTCTGCGCATCACATGTGTGATTGACTCTGTAAAGAACTCATGCTATTGATGTGAAGTATTCTATGAACAATATTTTATATAAATAACATAGTTAAGGCTCGGCGCCAGCCACATACACCTGAGCTGGCGGGTTCGAATCCAGCCCGGGCCCGCCAAACAACTATGACAACTACAACCAAAAAATAGCCAGGTGTTGTGGCGGGTGCCTGTAGTCCCAGCTACTTGGGAGACGGAGGTAAGAGAATCGCTGCTATGAGCTGTGATGCCACAGCACTCTACCCAGGGCGACAGCTTGAGGCTCTGTCTCAAAAAAAAAAAAAAAAAACATAGTTAACCAGAAGCTAATACCGGTCTTATCTATCAACATAAGCAAAATTACAAATATGCTCGAAACTTTTATAATAATCTAATAAACACAAATCTATGCTTGTAACTTTTATAATAATTAGTGTTCCATTTACTTACACCTTGCAGAAAATGTCCCTGAGAAGAGCATTTTCCATTAAGTTAATTTACCTAAATTAAAGTAACCCCCTTTCCTATTTTCTTCTACTTGGCTAAAGTGGTATTTATAGACAATAGGGACATTTCCAAGGTCCCAGTGTCTCAACTTTCCAGAGAAAGAATGTGCTTCCTTTCTGGTGGGACAAGGTTTGGTTTGGTTTGACCCTATGTTTAATTTCATCTGGATCTTGTGGTTAGTATTGTTTTTATTACTGATGTTGATGCAGGACAAGGCAGCACCATGACCTTAGCTGGAAGTGTTGATGCTCCTGGGGATAAAGGAACCAGCTTGCTGGAAGGGCTGGACACCTGCAGGGGAGATGCTGGTGCCATGCTGTCTCCTCCACCTGCACTTCTGACTGGTGGATTTCCTGTCAGTTTCTAAGGCCTGAGAGTTCATTGGACAGCTGGCTGTAACTGACAAGACTCACACCCTAGCTGAACAATCCCCCCTCACCTCCCCACCCTCCCCCACCCCCACCACTATATAAACCTCTAGGCAGAGAGCCCAAGGTCAGACCTTAAAGAGGGAGCAGAAGAGCTTGTTCCCCTCCTGGGTTCTCTCTGCCAGAAGGTTTGATATTTGTAGTTGTTGTAATTTTTGGTTTCTGTAAATAAATCCTGACTTACCACTGATCTTGTGGTCCATTGATTTATTCTTCTAATCGCCGAGACCAAGAACCTGAAATTCCGGTGTCAATGTGATACCTAGTAGTGCAGAGAACCTTTCCCGTCATTATTTCTATTTACTTTCCCCAGGTTAAAGTGTCTGAGCAGTAGAAAATCTGTAGAGAAGGCAATTCCAAAAGTGAAGAACTTTAATGAGAGATGTGTGTTCCAACTGCCCACTCCACACTTGGAGCCTAATAGGCATTATAGCCTTGACGTGTTTAAAGGAGAACTTCTCATTGTCTAGCCACCCCCAACACCACGTGAAATGGAAACCCCAAACAGAACACCTCTCCAACACCCCCAGCTCAGTAAATGGCACCATCAGCCACCTAATGCTCAATCTCAAATCCCTGTAAACATCTCTGATTCTTGTCTTTCTCTTACCCATCATATGCAATGTGTTAATAAGTTAACTGACTCTTTTTCAAAGGTCATTCTTCCGACTGCCATTAATCTAGTACCACCCATGACCTCCAGGCTGGATAACTGCAGTAGCCTCCTACGATTCTCCTTGCCCCAATTCTTTTCTTTCTTTCTTTTTTTTAAATCAAATCAAATTAATATGGGGGTACAATTTTTAGGTTGCTTTGTTTTCACTTCCAGGGTAAAGTTCCTGCCCCTCACCCAGGGGGCGTGTTATACACCCTCACAACGTGCACATTAGGTGAGATCCCGCCTCATGCCCCCCTCATTTTGCCAAATGTCCTCCCTTCTTTCCCCCACCCCCATCCCTGAACTGGACTATATTAGGGTTTTGTTCTTGTGAGCATGTAATTGTTTACATATTGATTTCATATTAGTATGGAGTACATTTCCTTGCCCCAATTATTACTCTATTTCACAATCTAGCTTCTGCCTACCACTTCAATTTTATTATTAATGGAGTTTATTTTTTAGAGCAGTTTTTGGTCCACGGCTGAACTGAGGGGAAAGAACAGAGATTTCCCTTCCACCTCCTACCTCCACATGGGCACAGCCACCCCACTATCAACATCCCTCATCAGAGTGGTCCATTCATTAAACTGGTGAACACACCTGACACTTTATCACCGAGAGCCAGAGTTGACATTAGGATTCACTCTTGAGGTTGTACATTCCACAGGTCTGGACAAATCTATGATGACACGTATTCAACATTGTCGCATCATGCAGAGCAGTGTCACTGCCTGGAAACCACGCCGTACGTTGCACTTGCACTTGCCTCCTCCTTCCTTGTTCCTAGACATCAGCCACACTCAGCTTTGGTTTCCTTCTGGAACTTGAGAAACCCTTTTTTTACCTTAAGGACCCTGTGTCTGTTTCCTTGGTCTGGAATGATCGTCATATTGTTACACAGGTGGCTTCTCCTCACCATTTATATCACTTTAATTTTACCTCCTCGGAGACTTTGATGACCACACAATCTAAATAGCCTTAACAATAGAATATTTGGAGACGTGTTAAGATATCTTGATATCTATTAAGAAAATATTATCTTAATAGAATAGGTATAACAGATATTTTCTTATCATCAGCAAGTTTCAAAAGAGAGATGCTTAATTTTGTTCAATACTGTATCGCCTGTGGAGAAGAGGCCTGGAGGGCGTGGGCGTTCACTGGGTCAATGAGAATGTGCCGGAATCCCTGATCCTGGCGAACCGCAGCTGGTAACTTATACCTGACGACTTACCGAAACGCTGTCTTCTCTCTCCCCTTGTGACTTTTGCTCTTCTCTGTCTCCCTTTCCCTTTGTCCTTACACCATCTGCATTTCACCCTCCTTTTTATGTAGCTTCTTCCTCCCTACAAGCATTTTCTTCATCATCACTCCCAGCTCCCCTTACTCTTTGCCCCAAACTAGACAGAAAATGGGTGTGAGAATTCTTTTAAAAATATTTTTTTTGGTTATTGAATAAATCTTTAGTTTCCCTGTTAATTTAAAAAGCAGGTGAGCTGAATGTTTTATATTTCTCTAAGAAAAAAATACATTATTTTTTAATAATTATTTCTGTGTCTATTAGTGATCCTGGAAAGGTGGAGAAAACCTTGCCTGTTCCTGCATCTGTTCCTACTCAAATGGTTCAAGTCTTTTGAACTTCTGTAAGTCTGGAGCTTAATTGAGATAGAGTCATTCCCAGAGAAGGAGAGGACTTCATGGGCATTGATAGGAATTCAGAAATCAACTCCCATTCCTCCTCTTACCTTCCGGGGTCCTCTTCCTAGGGCTGACTGCCTGAAATATGAGGGTGAGAGGCTGGGAGACACTCAGGAGGTGCCTGAAAGGAAGACAGTTGTGACTCCAGTGAGGCAAACCACACACTGTCATGTCCTGTATGATCAAATGCCATACACCTCCCTGACAGAGAAGGCTCCTTGGCTTTACTACACTATAGTCTTGATGATTCATTGTCAACATGTTGGCGATTCTCATAGTTTGGAAATAGAGTGTTTGTTAATGTTATCACCAGGAAAAATTACATCATGGGTTGTTTTGTCTGGTTGCGGAGTTCTGAGGAAAGAATGGCTCTGCAGGGATGAGAAGCTACTTAATGAGGGTATATTTTGAAGATAAAGAGTTAGTTTAAGCCAACAAAGAATAAAAGTAACAGTGGACAGCTGGGGAGCAGGGATGGGGCAGTCACATCTGTCTCTGTGTGTGCGGGGTTGGATATCAAAAGAATAGAGAAGAGAGCTTCAGGTTTTTACTTCGTATTCTTTTTTTTTGTGGGGGGGGGACACCATATACTGTTTTTATATACCATTTGACATATTTTCATCACACTGGTTAACATAGCCTTCCTGGCATTTTCTTAGTTATTGTGTTAAGACATTTATATTCTACATTTACTAAGTTTCACATGTATCCTCATAAGATGCAATAGGTGTAATCCCACCAATCACCCTCCCTCCGCCCATTCTCCCCCCTTCCTTCCCCTCCCTCTCCTCCTTCCCCATATTCTTAGGTTATAACTGGGTTATAGCTTTCATATGAAAGCCATAAATTAGTTTCATAGTAGGGCTGAGTACAATGGATACTTTTTCTTCCATTCTTGAGGTACTTTACTAAGAAGAATATGTTCCAGCTCCATCCATGTAAACATGAAAGAGGTAAAGTCTCCATCTTTCTTTAAGGCTGCATAGTATTCCATGGTGTACATATACCACAATTTATTAATCCATTCTGTGGATTGATGGGCACTTGGGCTTTTTCCATGACTTAGCAATTATGAATTGGGCTGCAATAAACATGCTGGTACAAATGTCTTTGTTATAATGTGATTTTTGGACTTCTGGGTATATACCTAGTAGAGGAATTATAGGATTAAATGGCAGCTCTAAGTGTTCTGTAAGTGTTCTCCAAACATCTTTCCAAAGGGAAAGTATTAATTTGCATTCCCACCAGCAGTGTAGAAGTGTTCCCTTTTCTCCACATCCACGCCAACATCTCTGGTCTTGGGATTTTGTGATATGGGCTAATCTTACTGGAGTTAGATGATATCTCAAAGTAGTTTTGATTTGCATTTCTCTGATGATTAAGGATGATGAGCATTTTTTCATATGTCTGTAGGCTGTGTGCCTGTCTTCTTCAGAGAAGTTTCTCTTCAAGTTCCTTGCTCAATTTGCGATGGGATCACTTGTTCTTTTCTTGTTTATAAGTTTGAGTTCTCTGTGGATTCTGGTTATTAAACCTTTGTTGGAGACATAACCTGCAAATATCTTCTCCCATTCTGAGGGCTGTTTGTTTGCTTTACTTACTGTGTTCTTGGCTGTGCAGAAGCTTTTTAGTTTGATCAGGTCCCAGTAGTGTATTTTTGAAGCTGTTTCAATTGGCCGAGGGTGGGAGGGGTGGGGGTCCTCCTCATAAAATATTCGCCCAGACCGATTTCTTCAAGAGTTTTCCCTGAACTTTCTTCTAATATTTTTATAGTTTCATGTCTTAAGTTTAAATCTTTAATTCAGTGAGTCTATCTTAATTAATGGTGAAAGGTGTGGGTCCAGTTTCAGTCTTCCACAGGTTGCCAGCCAGTTCACCCAGTACCATTTGTTAAATAGGGAATCTTTTCCCCACTGAATGTTTTTAATTGGCTTGTCAAAGCTCAAATAATGGTAAGTAGCTGGGTTCATCTCTTGGTTCTCTATTCTGTTCCATACATTTACCTCTCTGTTTTTGTGCCAATACCATGCTGTTTTGATCACTATTGATTTATAGTATTGTCTGAGGTCTGGTAGGGTAATTCCTCCTGCTTTGTTTTTATTTCTGAGTAATGTCTTGGCTATTTGAGGTTTTTTTCTGATTCCATATAAAACAAAGTATTATTTTTTCAAGATATTTTAAGTATGGAAAAAAAGTGGAGCTTTAATAGGGATTGCATTAAAATTGTAAATTGCTTTTGGTAGTATGGACATTTTAACAATGTTGATTTTTCCCAGCCATGAGCATGGTATATTTTTTCCATTTGTTAACATTTTCAGCTATTTCTTTTCTTAGAGTTTCATAGTTCTCTTTATAGAGATCTTCCACTTCCTTTGTTAAACTCCCAAATATTTCATCTTCTTTGGCACTACTGTGAATGGAATAGAGTCCTTAACTGTTTTTTAGCTTGACTACTGTTGGTATATATAAAGGCTACTGATTTATGAATGTTGATTTTGTAACCTGAGATACTGCTGTATTCCTTGATCACTTCTAAGAGTTTTGTAGTAGAATCCCTACTGTTTTACAAATATATAATCATATCATCTGTGAAGAGTGAAAGTTTGATCTCTTCTGACCCTTCGATCGCCTTTTCTTCCCTAATTGCAGTAGCTAAAACTTCCATTACAATGTTAAAGAGCAGTGGAGACAATGGGCAGCCTTGTCTGGTTCCTGATCTGAGCGGAAATGATTTCAATTTAACTCCATTCAATATGATATTGGCTGTTGGTTTGCTGTAGATGTCTATCAGTTTAAGAAATGTCCCTTCTATACCAATTTTCTTAAGTGTTCTGATCATGAAGGGATGCTGTATATTATCAAAAGCCTTTCCTGCATCAATTGAGAGAATCATATGGTCTTTGTTTTTTAATTTGTTTATGTGCTGAATTATATTTATAGATTTATATATATTGAACCAGCCTTGAGACTCTGGGATAAAACCAACTTGGTCGTGGGGTATAATTTGTTTAATGTGTTGCTGGATTCTGTTTGTTAGGATCTTGTTGAATATTTTTGCATCTATAGTCATTAGTGATATTGGTTTATAATTTTCTTTTCTTGTTATGTCGTTTCCTGGTTTGGGGATCAGGGTGATGTTTGCTTCATAGAACGTGTTGGGTAGTATTCCTTCTTTTTCTATATTTTGGAACAGGTTGAATAATAGAAGTACTAGTTCCTCTTTAAAGGTTTGGTAGAATTCTGACGTGAAGCCATCTGTTCCCGGGCTTTTCTTTTTAGGAAGATTTTGTATGGTTGATGCTATTTCAGAACTTGATATAGGCCTGTTCAACATTTCCACTTGATTCTGGCTAAGTTTTGGAAGGTGATGTGCTTCCAAGTATTGGTCAATTTCCTTCAGATTTTCATATTTCTGAGAATAAGGTTTCTTGTAATATTCATTGAGGATTTTTTGAATTTTTGAGGAGTCTGTTGTTATTTTGTCTTTGTCATTTCTGATGGATGAAATTAGAGATTTTACTCTTTTTTTCCTGGTTAGGTTAGCCAAAGGTTTATCTATTTTATTGATCTTTTCAAAAAACCAACTTTTTGATTTATTGATCTGTTGTATAATTCTTTTGTTTTCAATTTCATTTAATTCTGCTCTAATTTTGGTTATTTCTTTTCTTCCACTGGGTTTGGGGTTGGAATGTTTTTCCTTTTCCAGTTGCTTGAGACATCCCATTAAGTTGTTAACTTCCTCTCTTTCCTTTCTCTTGAGGAAGGCTTGCAGTGCTATAAAATTCCCTCTTAGGACTGCCTTTGCAGTATCCCAGAGGTTCTGATAATTCGTGTCTTCATTGTCCTTTTGTTCCAAAAATTTGGCAATTTCCTTCTTAGTCTTATTTCTGATCCAGCTATAATTCAGCATAAGGTTATTTGACTTCCATATTTTTGTATGAGTATGCAGATTCCTGTTGTTACTGGTTTAACCTTTATTCCATGGTGGTCCAAGAAGATGCAAGGAATAATTTTTATTTCTTTAAATTTATTGAGGTTAGACTTGTGACCTAAGATGTGATTGATTTTGGAGTATGTTCCATGGGCTGATGAGAAGCATGTGTATTCAGTTTTGTTGGGATGAAATGTTCTGTAGATGTCTGCTAAATCCAAATGTTGGATGGTTAGGTTTAAATCTAAAATTTCTTTGCTCAGCTTCTTATTGGAGGATCTATCCAACACTGCCAAAGGAGTGTTAAAATCTCCGACTATTATGGAGCTGGAGGAAATCAAGTTGCTCATGTCTGTTAGAGTTTCTCTTATGAATTGAGGTGCAATCTAGGTGGGTGCATAAATATTAATAATTAGAGGGACTTTACCTAACAAATGCAATCAGTGTAACCTGGCTTATTGTACCCTCAATGAATCCCCAACAATAAAACAAACAAACAAAGAAATAAAAAAAAATAATAATTGAAGTCTCATCATCTTGAGTATTACCCTTAACAGATATGAAGAGACTATTCTTATTCTTCCTTATTTTTGTTGGTTTAAAAAAAAAAACCCAACTTTTGTTGGGTTAAAAAAACTTTTGTTGCAGGTTTGTATCTGCCAATAGAATTGCAACACCTGCTTTTTTCTGATTTCCATTTGCCTAAAGTATGGACGACCATCCTTTCACCCTGAGTCTATATTTGTTTTTTAAGGTAAGATGAGATTCTTGTATGCAGCAAATATCTGGCCTGAGTTTTTGTATCTCTTACTTTGTAATCTTAAAAAATTACTTCCTTGTGTTTTTTCCTTTGCATTTTGATTTCAGTAGTTTTCAAACAAAATATTAACTCGCCTCCTCTAAAAAGAGCTACTGTTGTATGCACTACAGATCACTACCATGGAACTGACCAAGGGATTAGCCAGGAGATCAGTTCAGTAGGAAGCACTTCTCAAACCTCCTTGACCTTGGAAACGATTTTTGTTATCACAGTATCTCTCAGGACTGGACATAGGGGAAACTCCATTGTAGACTGGTAAAACTTATTTGGTCATTAGACCTACAAAGTAATAAATCTTTGAGAAATGAGCTGTGCTAATTAAATGTGGAATTCACAAAGGAAGGTCACTAGAGGTATTCACTGAAGACCTATATAAGAAAATTAACTTTCTTGCTTGGTCAATGCCCTTTTGCCTGGTTATGGTCAGCCTGTTTCATCATTCATAAAATGCTTTCTTTTATCTCAGCCTTTGCCTGCATCCCATCTAACTCCCCTTAGCTCTCCTAACCTTTCTTTTGAAAGATTCAAACTTCTCTATTCAGCTAAGACTTATTGCTCATATTTTAGTAGTTGGTGTCCCTAATCTCCTCTGCTTCTTATACTTCAAAAAATTTAAACTACTTAGGATATGAGAAGGGGTGCAGGGAAGGGAGAGAGAATGAATATGAATAAAGAAAGAACAGTTACCAAATTAAACCATATACCTTCTTTGGTTATAGTCTGAAAATATAACACCAATGGTATTAGAATATGAGAAGCACATCAAAGCAATGTTTTCTTGTGTTTATAAAGTGGGTTAAGAGGGCTTGAGAGTTACTTGTGATCCATTGTATTCCCAAATTCCTCATTTAAAATGTGAGTGTCTAGGAATATTAGGAGTGATTAAATTATAAAAGATGATATTAAGCCCTGCTGTTACTGGCATTGCTAAGATAAAATAAGTCAATTTTTTTTTTTTAAAAAAGAAAATATTTCAGCTAAAGAGGAGGCTTTTTGTGAATGCTGATAGCTCTCAAGTTTGGGTACAGATGTGAATTCTAAGGTGTTTTGACAATTAAAAAAATGACATGTAAGAACTAAGAAAAGTTGTTTATTTATCTGAGAAAGGAAAAAGAAAATTCCTCAAGTGGTTTCCATTCTTTCATGCCAATCAGGCTATTCACATGTGAACAGCATGGGTCTTGGGAGGGGAGAGTGGAGTAGGGGAAAGAACTAGAAAAGAAAACATTTAAAAATTTGGGTGGTGCATTAAGGATAAAAACATGAGAATATGTGTGCTTCTACCCAGACTGTCACAAATCTGGAAAGTAAGATTGAGGCCCCATTAAGAATTGGTCCAAAATGTAATATTATCTAACACTTGCAGATGGCATGTAATGTGTGGATTTCAGCCGTACAGCTGTGAAGACACCTGCCAGCGCTCTCCAGCTCCTCAGATTTCTTGCCTCTGCATTATTGAAAGATCCGATCTGATTTCCATGAAGGTATTTCTCCCTGTTGAACTAGGATGTGGTGGCTGAAAATGTATTACCCTGCCCTAATGTACCTTCATTTTTAATACTTCTTTTTTTTAGGGAGGTAAATCACTAAACCCTCATTTAGCAATTTGAAGCATGAAGCCACTCCTAGATGTGTCGTTCATCAGCTTCTTCCTTTCTAGTTATTAGGTGATCAGAATACAATCTTCCTTTAAACTGAGAGGACCTGTGATCTCTCCTTCAGGAATGTAGCTTTCCTCCAGAGTCCCTGCCTTTACGGTGGAAGAAGATGTCTGTCCCTGGAAGTCCCCAGGCATGACCTAATGGAGAGCCCCTTCTCAGGCAGGCATCTCACTCAGTTCTTAAAAATCTCTCTGAAGACAGAAACCTTCCAAAGCAAAACTCTTCTGTCTCCATTGCCAGGGTCAGAAGAATCATTTGTTTGTCCATCTGCTGTATGCAAGGCAGTCATGTTGCAGTCACTGGACACACACCAGAGAATAAAACAGGCAGAAATTTGTTCCCTCAACAAGCTAATACAGAAGATACCTTAAATAAGATAAATAAGAAAAGTACACAGCTTGTTAGAAGTGATAAGGAATAAAAAAATAAAGAGTAAATAAATATAGAAAGTGTCATTGGAGGGGAGATTGCTAAAATTGAGAGTGGCCAGGGAAAGCCTCCTTAAAAGATGACTATGCTGGGTACTGTGGTGTTTCCCACTTTCAAGCCTGAGCCACATGTTCCTCCAGCTGGGGAGAGCGCTGCTGGCTGACAGCTCTCTGCTGAGTTACTGGCATGGAACTGCCTTCACAAAGATTGTCTTTTCTTTGGAGACTCAGAAGGGGACAGGCTGGGAGGGGATGGGGGAGGAAAAATTACCTATTGGGGACAGAGTTTCCTAATTAGGGGTACACTCTGCTAGACAATTCATCCATGAAACTGAAAACCACTTGTACTCCTAAATATATTGAAATAAAAAATAAAAAAGACGGTCTCTGGACTGAAGTCCTACTTGCGGGGAGCCCTCATTCAGTGACTGGTGACTGGAGGTCTGTAGAGACCAAGTGCCTTTGCCTCAGGCCAGTAAAATGCTAAAAGTCCATCCTAGCAAAAGAGACCCCATGAGATGGAGGGAGGCCTTGGTTAGAATGCATCATGGTTCGCCTCTTCCCTCTGTACAGGAACTGGGATCACAGTTTATCAGACTCTCAGGCACAATCTGTTTTGAGCCCCACTTTCATAACATGTTCTAATTGGCAACAATCTATCTCTGATGTGAAGGTGCAACACTCAGCTGTGCTGTTTCATGTGCCCCTTTATGTTTTTTATGGCTGGGCATTTAATTATATTTTGCTTCTGCTAAGTGATAACAGAGCCCATCTGTCAGTCCATGTTCTGTTTTAAGTAGACTTACTCTGTGCATCTAAACTGCCACATAGATCATTACTTTGTTCTCAGGTCATTCCTTTCGGCATAAACCCTGACTCTGTCCCTCCAGGGTCACTCACAGAAGTGTGTATAGGAATCAGGCAGGCAACAGAAATGTGAGGAAGAGGTCGTGCAACAGGGCATGGTATAGACTGTGGTAAACTGGAGGCCACATGGCATTGGCTGATTTGTTACCAAGCTGTAATGAGGGCCTGATGTTGCCAGATCTTCCCATTTTTACCTGGATAAGATTGAAATTTTAATTTGTTTTGATGTAAAATCTCCAAATTTTAGAATGTTGGCAACTAAGTCAAAATTTTAATAAACACTGCATGTCAAACAAACCACAGCTGTGGTTTATCATCAGCTGGGAGGCTGCCCATTTGGGCTTCTAACACCAACAGGAGATTTAAAGATCTTCACACAATTACAACTTGGAACCTGAGCTGTCTACTTTTCATACAACCCTGCACAAAATATATCCTCTTTCCTAAGGAATTTGTGCATTTGTAGTTGCCCCACTAGGGAGCAAGTGCCTTTAAAGAGAATAACTGGGTTGTGTCTTTGTATCCTCCTGAGCACCCATCACAGTTTTTTACATACGGGAGGTGCACGCACGCGTGCACACACACACACACCTGTTCAACAAAAAGAATAATAAATACCACAGATTTTCAACCTCTAGTCCTTTTAGAGTCATTTCAGGTTATAAAATTATGTAAAAATAAAGCAGACTGAGTGTAAAATAAGTCTTAGTGAAAGAGCTTTCAATCAACTTGGCACCTTCTTAATCCAACTCTCTGACTTTGCTTTTAATCAGTAAATCTGAACTGGTATTTTGCTGCTGTAACCTGAGGTGTAGTTATACATTCATAATATAAATTGCTCAAGTGTAAGGTTCAGCATGGTATGTACTGAGGTATAATTACAAGAACATGAAACACTAAAATCATATATTAGGATTAAACATTATGCAGTGGCATTACCTCTGGGTGGTAGCAGTATAGCTCACTCGATAAAGACACCTCAAATCACTATCAAAAGCTCTAATAACAGCAGAATCTACAAAAGAAAATACTTGTGTATATTTAGCACATTTCTCTAATATTTTGAGTAGCAGAAAGGCTCTATGTTTTGCCATTTATAAAGCACTTCCATCAGCTTTATCTCATTTAATACAGCAATCAGATGATATGGAGCTAGTGAAGTTATTTGCAAAAAATACCATTTTATTTACAAAAATAAATTCCACATTGTGTCTAGTTCATGAGATCATGTATTCACACACTTAGAAAATGTTTTTAGCAAATGAAGCATAGATCAAAAGGTAAAAAATATCCCTTAGCACTACTGGAAATAGAGGGATAGGATATTTTTATTGTCTTACAGTATGGAGGATTTTTTCTCAACAATAAATGAGATCTAGAAATCGCAAAAAAAAACAACAACCAAAAAGACCAGCAGTTTTGATAACTTCAAAATTACAAACTCCTACATAGAGAAGGCACCAATAAATAAACATTTTTAAAAAAAAAGTGAGAAAGTATTTTCTTCTTCTAATTATCTTTCTTGTCTCCCTAATTTATCTATCTACATAAGAGACATCTATCAATCTCTCTTTTTTATCTATCTACATATTTGTCTGTGCTGGTATTTATACCTCTATCTGTGTAATATATATCTCTGAGTATTTACAGAAATAATAAACTAAGAGCCACTAGCAATAAATACTAAAATATTAAGCCTCTCAGATAATGGAAAAAGAGATGAAGTGGTAATTCACCAAATTAGAATAAATAAGCTGCAAACAACTGAAAAGGTATTGAATCTCAATAACGATCATGAAAATTAAAATGATAATGCAATTTTTATTTATAAATAAACAAAAGTTTAAAAGTTTGATGATGGGTGAGTATTAGCTAGTATTTGGGCAAAACAGGCGGTCATACATTGTTTCAAGGACTTTAAATTGGTATAAACATTTTACATGGTCATTTAATAGTAAGTGTAAAAATAAAAATAAATGTATCCTTTGATCTGCAATTGTAGTTTTAGAGTTTAGCATACAGAATGTATGCTATAAACATTCAGAGATCTCCATGCTTCAATGCAACACTGTCTGTAACAGTAAAACACTAAAACAACTGATATGTCTGTCGTCAGTAGATTGGGTACAGCATGACTCAGCTATTGTACAAATGATATGAAGAGATGTCCATGGTATACTGAACGAAAAACATGCAAGTTACAAAACAAAAGGTGTTCGATTTTTGTAATATTATAAAACACATCTTTTATGCATATGTAGCTAAAAGATATTAAAAACATAGGAAGTATCCAGAAAGATGAACACAGTAACAGTGGTAAGTATTAGACTAAGGGATTATTAGGGAGGAGCAAGTTTTATACTTTATACTCCTCTATAATTTTTTCTTTATATTCCTGTATAATTTTTATTATTTTTAGCAACAAAGACTGTTTTTTTGTTGTTGTTGTTGTTGTGTGCCCCTGGCAAAAATGCTGTTTTATGAAACTGACCCTCAACGTGTGAACTTATGCTCCATATGATTTTCATGTTGCAGGCATCCAAATTTTTAATTTTAAATCTCAAAGGGCGGCACCTGTGGCTCAAAGGGGTAGGGCGCTGGTCCCATATGCCAGAGGTGGCGGGTTCAAACCCAGCCCCGGCCAAAAAAAAAATTTTAAATCTCAAAGATTTAAAAATTTAAGAGTTCATTGCGAGCATAACTTATTCAATATACACATGATCTAAAGTAATTTACTTTAATGGAGTTGATACACAACATATGATAATATCTTCCTGCCAGCATCATTCCCATGTAAGTTAGGCAAGGGCCTCTCTCTAGCCCAGCCTGCGGACAGTGCTCATTGTCTGAGATTGAAGAGCTAGTTTGCATTCCCCCCAGCAGTGCAGGAGTGTTCCCTTTTCTCCACATCCATGCCAACATCTGTAGTTTTGGGATTTTGTTATGTGGGCTAATTAAAAAAAAAAAAGACAGAGAAAAAGAAAAAAAAGAGCTAGTTTGATGATATAAAATATGGTGAATATGGTGAAAGATATTTCTTTTTCTGAAATACAACTAAAGCATTTTAGAAAATGATTCACTGTTGCCCGATTTCATCTCTACTGAAGATTGCATTACTTTTCAAATCTCACTATGTCCGATAAAGGCCAATAAGCTCTGGATCATTCATCCCAACATTGATCTGTTTTATAAAGCACTCCAAACACTGTTATGTTTGGTGTTCTCCGGGTTCTCAACAAAGCTTTAGAGAGTTGATTTTATTTTATGTCCATTTTACAAAGAAAATTGTATGCTGACCAAGGCTATGTAAGTAATAATTAATAGAGTCTGAATCTGAGCCTAGTATTTTAGGGAAGCCATATAGTATGGAAGAAGAGATTAGGCTTCCAGGCAAAAAATAATGAGAAATCTGCCTGATGACAGCACAGTGAGCTCTGTGACTATGTACCAGCTCGCTGCTGTGGGCTATAAGATCACTTCACAATATTGTCATATTCATACCTCACCATTCTGGAAATGTGACCTGCTCAGGTAACATACGCTGTCCTTTATGGACTTACCCAAGCATATTTCTCAGATGGTCTCTAAGCAAGTTTCAGGAGAGAGTTACAACAAATCCCAGCCATAAACCCAGTGATTTTTCTGCTTACCAAACTTAATACAGCAGTGGAATTTATTCTGCCACTAAGGCAGTCCTAACCCAGGAACATATGCAGAGAGGATACATTTGTGAGTGTGTCTGGTAGAAGAGCTGAAACAGATGTGCAGAGTGAGGGACATCAAAGGTAAAACAATTACTATCTCAACAAATGGGTAGTTCTCCCACATGCAAACGTAGCACTTCTAAAAGACACGGGAATTTGTTATACTGGCAAATCGGAGGTGGTATATTCAGATGTGAAGCATATGTAAATCACAAAAACAGAACAATACAACAAAAACAAAACAAAAAAACAAACAAACGAGTGACTGACTGTTGCTCTAGAAATCTGGGAGAACAGCTTTTCCCCCCTCCCCCTACCTTTTACCTCCTTCCTCAGCTGCCTCGCCAGTGTGGATTCCATTGGATACTTTGCCATTCCTGTCTGGGCAAAGTTGGGAGGCGGGGCCAGCAGAGGAGACCACTCATCTACTTCCAGGAAATATTGACAGTGAGAAAAACAGTGAGTGAAGGTTGTGCAAACAGCGGGCCATAGGGGTGGATGTGGAACTGAAGTCATCATCATCTGGATGATGATGGCCAGTAGAACTGAAGTCATCATCATCTGGATGTTTCATTCAGATGCTGGAATTACAAATGGTTTAGTAAGCAGAGATTCAATGTACTGTTTTACCTATGTCACAAGTAAAGGAGATTTGAAAAGATTTTTAATTAGTAATTATTACTCATTACTTATTACAAGCTTATTATAGTATGTAGGAGCCAGATTTAATGAATTAGCAGGTAAACAAACCATGACTTTATGTAGAAGTATTTTTCATATTAAATACAAATGAACCAGAACACAACCTAAAACAAAATTTTATTTTTGCTACCTGTAGCTTCATCGTCTTATCTTGAAAGCTTCAATAACTGAAGAGATTTGTGCCTGCGGATACTTCAAAGGGTGCTTTGCCTGAAAATGGTATTTATTTGGTATTTTGGTAGCTTTTAGATTCTAGTGCTCCTATTTAACAGTCTTTAAGAAAATATAAATCACTTCTCTACATTTCTAACAAATCACAAATTGCCTAGATAGAAAAATAGCATTATAATGAATTAACAGCTGATGACTGTTCAATATCAGATGCAAAGACTCTGATTTGTCACCGTGTGCCCCTAGTGAAAATGCTGCTTTATGAAAATGACACCTCAGCATGCAAACTCATACTCCATTATGACTTCCATGTCACAGACACATAGTTACTGGCTAAAAAAAAGGTGTTATGTGCTGGGCTTCTGGAATTGAATTAAATTATTAAACACAAGCTGCCAAAGAAATAATAGTGTAGCTGAATAGTTTCGTGGCTTGGTTGGTGCGCCTGTGTGTTCTTTAGCATTTGGTTGTAATTATAGGAATTCTCCAAAAGAGATGGCTATAGTTTGGAGTTGCTGCCTCCAAGAGTAAAAAAATTATGCTGTGTAGCAAGCGAAATAATTAACATTTGACTCCCATTTCTAAAAATAGATAGAAGTGTAATTTAATATGCACATCTAGAAATTGTTCCTTTAATTTCTAGAATTCTAAGAGTATATATGAAAGTGGTTTTTGGTGGCCATATGGAATAATACCACAAGGGCAGAGTTTTTTGACCTGAGTGGTCATTTGTTGGACTGAAGTCATCACCAGTTTGGCAGTTACACTCATCTTGCCAGTGCTTTCTGATATCTGACAAATTCCATGTGTAAACCGTCCATGTGAGACTAGACGAGCTTACTGTAGCTGTGCTTTCTAATTTCCCCTTTTATGTATGCCTTGCAAATAAGCCAGGATATTTAACACATTGATTATAAGGCATCTGGACCTGTGTTGATATCGTGGACAAGTAGAAGAGTGAAGTCAGAATCTCTATCTCCACTCACCATTGTTCTGAATTTGAAATATTTTGTCCAAGGCAGGCTGTGTAGGGTCCTGAGGGACCAGCCTAGGATTTAAACTTAGTGTGCACTTCAAACTTTGGTTGCTCAATCTTTCAAGTTGAATTTAAATCTCATTAATTTTTAGTGGAAGTCCAATAGTTAAATATTTTACAGATGTAGCTTGTGTATCTAAAATTCCTCAGAAGATTTCTATTTAGCGTTTTTTACTGCATTAGTTTGATCTACTGTGCATGGCAACATGGCATATGCATTTCTCTCAGGATGTGCAACTTGATTTCGTACTGTGGAAAAATCCAGAGCATAAAATATTAGCATGAAGGGTGTCAAGTGTCAATGCTAATTCTTTTATTACTGTGACATTATTTAAGGACAGCAATCATTCAACTATTTAAATGATAGATATTAGAGTTTGAAAAACAGCTATGTGATCAGCTGAGACATGTCTTTGGAGAGGTTGAAGTTCTAGAAAGTTCTAGAAAGATGACAGATATACCGCTAACCTTAGATTTCTTTTGCTTGTGCAAGATTACAGGGGACACAGCTGTTGTCACCACTGAATGAAATCAGAACATAACATTTCAAAATTGTTGCATGTACATTATAGAACAAATTTGCTCATTTTCATGATCATAGGCTGATAGTATTTATTTTCTAAGTATTTATTTTCCTCATTCCCTAACAGATCCACATATTTTGGCACTTGATGAAGGTGACTTGCAAGATGACAACAACATATTCTATATTAATTTGGGGCACTTCTAAGGAATTAGAGGGCTCAAATATTCTGTTAAAATAAGAATTATTTCAAAGAAAAGTATTCTAGATTACATTGCCTATTTTTAGAAACTATGCTAAATATACATTTCCTGAAGAATAGTCTGAATAGGAAAAAATTTCCATACAACTCGTTTTCTATTGGATTTATTTATTTTTTGATCCTTAATTTAGGAATAGAGACACAAGTCTCTTCTCAAGTACTTTGTGGAAAAACTGTAATACCATCAGTGAAGGGATAAAGTAATAGTATTTGACTTTATTAATAGTGCTTTCATAGTTTAGCACTGTCACTTACATTATTTATATTCCTAAGATACATTCAGATTGAAGGCATTTATCACAATTTAAAATTCTGGAAATGCCAATTCATTCGATCAGAAATGCTTTTTGAGTGCCAAGTCAGAACACTTACAACAACTGGGTTACAAGTTGTGCACTTGGTTACAAGTGTCCATTGTGTTAGTGGAGAGAGATAAATTACCATATTATATAATATTCCGGTTTCTACGACAGGGACATGTACCAAGGGTAGCAGGATATTGTCTGGGAGAGTAGTGACATTGGTGTATTCAAAGAGGCATCAAGGGGGAGGCAGACAGACCTGAAGGGTGAAGTCTCTGGGCAGAGCTGGGAGCAGAGGTGGCTTACTGGGACTACCTAAAGGTCCCTGTGGCTGGAGAACAGAGTTTGAGGTGAGGTGAAACTGTAGTTGAGCGTGGAATCAAAACATACAAAATCTTGTGTACTTTGCAAGAATAAAGGTAAGAGAAAGCATTGAGTTGTGAGCACAGGAGTAACATGCTAGGATTTGAATGTTTCATTCTTGTACTTATTTGGAGAATGGATGGGATGAAAACATCCTGAATATTTTTTGGGATTTGGGTTGGGTTGATTGTGGTGCCTTTACCTGAGCTTAGGGGAGTTCGCCAGAGGAGTAGGAAGGGTGGGGGCAGGGAAGGAGTGAAGGAGATTGTCGGATCAATTTGAATGTGCTGAGATTGGCAGGCATGAGAGAGGTCAGGCTTCCAGCAGGCAATTTTATAGAGTGGTCTAGTTTTAGTGTGGGGCTAGCTCAAAGTGCTAATAAGTATAAAATTAGCTAGTCATGAAAATCATCATAACTGGAGGGGGTGTAGGCCACCACCATAGCTCCGTCATTTGGAGGGGGTGATCCCATCCAGGAGAGGCGAGAGGCAGTAAAGGCTGTGTGTTCAGACCACAGAGCCAGACTTGCCTGGGTTCGGATCCTGCCTCTCCTACTTACCAGGTGCATGACTCAAGGTAGCTCTGTGACCTTATAGGGTTTAGTCTTTGTGTCTCAATTTCTTTTACTGTAAAATGCAGATAGGAATAACTCAAAGAGTTTTTGTGAGGATGAAATGAGTTTTTAAAACATTCATTTTTTTTTATATGTAAAGCTCCTGGGCCACTATTACTATTATTAACATTATTATCATCTTTATTATTCCTCTCTCAAGCTCTCACCCTGGGCTGGCTCTGTGGCCCATTGGTTTGCAGAGTGGTGGTTCAGTTTTGTTCTGGTTGGACTGAGGGATTTGCTAAGAAATAGTCCAGCATGGCGATGGAGCTCCCAGTAGGAGGTGGAGGGTGCTAGTCTCTACCTCAGAACTCTTTGATTTACTTAGTGAGAACACGGGCTTAGCAGCCAGGCCAGCTTGAGAAAACCTTGTGGGTGGCTTTGGGAATATAGAATCAATTTGGTAGAGCCTCTCTTACTAGAAGACTGGGGTTGCTGTACAAAATTGGTGACGAGAAGACGGGAGAGGTGGGACAACACGAGACTTGTGGCAAGCAGTTCCTGTAGAGGTGACTAGAGGCTGGGTAAATGATAACACAGCTACCCTTTGAACCCTCTAGAACCCTGTGGTTAGACATGGCCAGACATTTGAATGTCCCCAGGGTGCTCGAGGCACCCTTGGTGGGAATCTGAATTAAAGTCATCATTTAATATTTTGCTCATTTAAATTCCATCTACTCTTTAAGATTCAGTTCAAACCCTGCTTTCTCTATGTATCCTTCCTTGGGCATACCCAGCCAAAATATCCTCTCTCTTCTAAGAAGTATTACCATTGTGCAAACTACTGTAAGCATGGAAGAGAAGAAATCTAACATTTAATAAGAGCCTGCTATTTAAGCACAATTTAATTACTTTCCTTGTGTAGGGTCATTGAATTCAGACAGTGGTACGGTTTTAATAATAATCACTTCTTTGCTGTGATTTTTTTCATTGTTACCTTCAGTTGTTTCTTGTGTAGTTCACTTATACGATAAACTTCTCGTTTTTCATTCACATGCTTTCTATGAGCTTATTCGTAGAGTATCACAACTGGAGAGCAGGGGGCACATTCTTTTTCAGAACTTAGTGGAGCGTGATGTTTGTTGATTTGGTCTAACAGGATCAGGGGTGCCAGGGTGCACAGCCCTGGAGGGTATCCGGTCACCCAGGGGGCTACGAGCCTGCTGCTCCCACAGTTGTGCAGTGCACAATGCGTGCGTATCCTCCTGGGATAGGATGTAGTTGAATCTATCAACAAACAGGAAAGCAACTTTAGACAAGGACTGATAAACTATTTATCTATTAGTCTATTTCCTTTTTGTAGACCTTGAACTCTTGGCAGAGCCTTGATGGTTCTGGTCCTGCCCTATCTTCCATAGCACTTAACACAGGACTTTAGAGACAGAATACTTACAGATACGATTTCTTTGGGAATAGGGTAAAGAGGGCTGAGGCAAGGTGGCCTGACTGCCTCATCCGTACTTCCCCTTTCTTTCTCTCTTAGTTGTAGAATAAATGGCTTTCTTGTACTATAGAAAGAAAGAATAGTAAACATGTTAAGGAGAAGGTGGGTAGAAAATGGACTTCAGAGATGGTGACAACTTGGCTGTCCCTCACATATTACAGACAAGGGCAGGCAGGCCAGAGAGGTTAAATGATGTGCCCAGGGTTACACAGCCTGCTGGCTGACCTCCAGTCCAGAGCTTTCCCCATTACACGCTGTCAGACAGCACGCCACAGGGATGATTTCTTTTAAAAGAACAGAAAATCGCATTGGAATTCACAATTTCCAAATAAACAGATTTTGAATTTCTGAATTTACCCTGTATTGTCTATTCCACAAAAGCCCTCCTAATGCCTGCTATCTCCGAACACCTAGTGAATTGTCCTATCTCTGTGTACCTACGGATGGTTTTATATTTCTAAGCCTTTACACTTCTGATCAGAATTTACCCTTACACATAATGCTGAACTGATTTAGAACATTTGCCTTTGTTGAAACAAAAGCAATTCATTTCATTCACACCAATAAGATGTAATTTTATGTACAGTGAGCCGCGCTCACCCAGGCTAATGAATATTCAACCGGTAGTGAGAGAAGGGCACCCCTGGACTGATTACCAGGGTCCCTTTCTGATTTAGCATCGCACCCGAGAGTCAGGCAGGGACAGCACAGCTTTCTGGTCTCTGCTCAATAGCCAGCCTCCGGGCCCCGCCCACCCTGACGCAGGAGCCCACCGTCTGATTTGGGGGCTCTGGCAAAAAGCCTGAGCCCATTGATTACAGATCGCTGTTAATAAAGAGCATTTGTAATGCAGCAGTGGCGAGGCATCTCCGCACGCCAGTTCATGATGGCCCTTCAGGCTCCACAATTAAGTCGTCCAGCAGGCATGCCCCCTGTTGCAGCTGCTCTGTCAATCTCATTTTGGAGCACAAATGATCTTAGACCCGGTGTTTGACATGGGGTTTTAACACCAAAGAAGGCAATTCTGCAACTTCAAATGAGCCTAATTGGCTGAGCGCTCGGGCGTTCACTCAAGCTGCTTCAGTCCATCAGAGGGAGATTTCCAGCTAATTGAACTGCTCAGAAGGAAGAGGACGGCGAGGAATCACGAGGTGCCAAACCGTTGGAGAGGGTGGTATATATATTTTTTCATGATAGCAAACTTAAAAATACATTCCTCCTCCTTAATCAGCCACCTGTCAACATCAAAAACGGTAGCTGTTGCTGCAGATGCGCACAGAATTATGATCTAAAATTGAGTTATTGCTGTTGGGGTGTCAGTGTACGTGCGCTGCTGATAAAGAACATTTCGCAACATTTGGTTGGTACAGCTCTGGCCGGCATCACTCTTCAAGGCTGCCCTCAGTAAAAGCATGCGGGTCTTGGCTGTGTGGAGAGGGTGGAGGATACTAGAGGCGCCTGGGGGGAGTCAGTGCATTTCATCCACCACCTTGCTGGGCCGGGATTCTTCATCTGCTCAAAGGGGATCATATGGAGAGAGATGTGACAGCTTGTATATGTGTAGCTTTCTCTGCACTCACACCCACATCTGTAGTGTTGCTATATCCTTGTCTAAATCTCCATGTCTGATACTTCTACAGTGACCCAGAACATATAATGTTCTGTGGACAATAACCATTTTTTTAACTTCTTTTTTTTTATTATTGGGGATTCATTGAGGGTACAATAAGCCAGATTGCACTGATTGCATTTGTTAGGTAAAGTCCTTCTTGCAATAAAGCATCACAAGAATGGAGAAGCATGAATCCTATGTACTCAATTTTGATATGAGGACAATTAATGACAATTAAGGTCATGGGGGGAGGAAAAGCAGAGAGAGGGAAGGAGGGAGAGGGGTGGGGCCTTGGTGTGTGACATGAATAACAATTTTTTTATAGTAGTAATAAAAGACTATGATTAATAATACTTTGTACAACCCTTTATGAAATACTGACACTAATGTATTAGGAAGGATCTTGGAACCAAGAGAATTGATCTGACCTAAGGTTTTCTAAACCAAACATTGCTTACAAACCATGACTTAATAACTATTTTTGGGTCAAGCTGAATTCCCCACCCCCTGTGTGTCTAATTCACACAAATCTTGTTTCGCATGACATGGAGGAGTTATGAAGAAGCTACATAAAAAGATTTAGGACTTACTTGATCTTATATTGATATGTTATTCCGGATATTGAAAGAGAGGATCCAGAAAACATTTCACTATATATGGAAGACACGCAGACAGTGCATAAAATAGGCTTCAGCATCAGCCAATTTTCAGCTTGGAGCACATAGCATACATTTTATGCTGACCAAGCCAGGGGCTTCAGAAGATTAGAGTTTCTCAGGACTCTCAGAAATCCTCAGCATTCAGGGGAGTTCTGCCCCTGCCTCATTTCCCCCTCCATTTATTTATGAGTTTGTTTCTATTGGATTTATTGAGATATACTAGAAAATTCTCCCGATTAAAGAGTGTAATGTTTATTAGTATGTTTACAGAGTTTTTCAAACATCACTCTAATTTTAGAACATTTCTCATCACTCCAGAAGGAAACCTAGAACTCATTAAAAGTCACTTTCCGTTCTTGCTTTTCACCCTCCCCTGCCCTAGGCAAACATTAGCCTATATTCCATCTCTATAGATTTGCCTATTCTGGACATTCATGTAAATGTAATCATGTCACGTGTGGCTTTCTGTGTCTGCTTACTCTCGCTTAGGGCAATCATGTGCTATGAGCATTCATGTATCTTCAATTTATTTTTATTTGTAGAGTTCCTTCTTTGTCCATACTTACATTTTTCTATATGTGCTTTCAGATCTGATATATACACCTAGAAAGATCAGTGGTTTGTTCCTCTGATGCTCAAATGTATCAGATGAAGTCCTGCGGCTTGCCCCCCCCCGCCCCTTATTTTTTCTGGAAAACTTTCTGGTAGGCCTTTATCCTTCATTGCTGCGTCTTTAATCTGGATAGTTATGCTCAAGTCTACTGCACAGTTTGTTTACTAGAACTTTCCTGCAATGCACCCCTGTGATCCTTCATCATCCACTTTCTCAGTTGATTCCCTGTATAGATGAAGCTGTGCAGGGCACGGGAGGGCACCAGGGGTCCAGCTGCTCTGTACATGTGCCGCCTTTTAGCTGAGTTCTCTTCATCTCTCTTCCAACCCCTGAGCCTCCTGGGGTTCCCAGGTGAATTGACTCACTTCTCATTGGTGACCTCTCTGCTCTGCTTTCATCTCCCAAATATGTGTACAGATGGTCTCTTTAGTGCTTTTTGTCCTTAAGAGTTTGTGCTTTTCTCGTCCCTTTACTATTATTATGGAAGAGTCTTTGGAAAATGAGGAAGTAAATATGGGGCATGAATGTCTGAGTAGAGGCTCGGCCTTTGATTTCAATGACATAGTGTGGTTTTTCCAAGAGCACTCTTTCCCCCTCAGAGGCTCACTGATGGCTAGATAGTATCAACCTCATCATCTTGGAAGGAGAATTTTAAATTTTCTTTAAGAAAATAAATACTTTTTAATGTTTCTTTTAGTTTACTTTGCCTGTTTGTACTTATAAGCCTAAATATTAATATTGTAAAATATTATGAAAGCAAAAAATGAACTCTTGATAGCTCATAAATGGATGGATGTAGACCAGTCCCAGGAGGTGCTGAAAGCATTTAGACTTGGAAGGGAGCTTGGGGCACAAGGCCCACCCTGCCCTTCAGTAATGAGGAAGTAGGTCCAGTGGGGTCACCTGATATTCTCTGGGTCCCACAGCTAACAGGTGAGAGAGTCTCAGGGAGGACCCAGGACTCCTGACTCTCAGCCCGGCTAACCTACTTTCCTTCTTGCTATCTCCCTTACTACTCCTTGACCTTTGCTGTGCCCCCCCTATTCCTCACAGCCTGCTTGTAAGGACCTCACTGAGGAATCCTAGGACATCTGTAGGAGCATGTTCCAGTACACAGTGATCTCCAGGGAGATTCCTTTTTACATAAAATATAACCAACCTCTCCTGGATCTTAGTTAAAATGTATTTTTTACCATGTTTCCTTAGTAGGGTTGTAGAGTCTCTAGTATTATTAGTTTTGATGGTTATCAAGTCCTTCCTCATTTTCTATTTCTTCATGATTCTAATGAGGTAAATAACACCCACTACTCGAAGTTATGAAGATCAAATAAAGTAACCCATGAGAGTATCTGCTGTAAAGTCTGGCACCCTACAAATGCCAAGGCTCATGCTTTATTTTCCTTTAAAGTTAAGCTGTCATATGAAATATTGCATTCATGTAAGACAGGTATATGATATATTGAGGGCCATTATTTGCTTACTATAGGAATTTTATGGTATTTCTTTGAATAAACTTTGACTTATAGACAGTTTTTCAGTAAGCTATTAAGAGAAGTTCATCTATACAAATCTGGTTTGTATTGGATCTGAGAGGTGAATTTCAACGAGCTTTCTTTCTGGGTATGTTCACTTCTGTTTCCCCGCTCGCCCTGCACTGACCCATACCCCGCACTAGCTTATTCAGATATTTTACGTCATTATAAATTGGTATATGTGTATTAACCAATTGCTTCTGTGTGGTATTTTGTTTTGCCAGGGAAATTCATATGTGAGAAAATTGCATTCTAAGATTGTCATTTCTTTACTCTTCAATAGGTTGTTTGTGATTATTTGTGATTCTTTTCTAGTTTCATCCCTTTTATGATACATTTAATTAAATGTCATTGTACCAATTTAGAGATAGAGAAAGCTAAAAACAATGATAGACACTACTTAGCCTTTATTCTACCGACAAACTGATACCTGGAGGGGGGAAGAACTTTCCCAAAGTCCCACAGCTAATATTTGGCCCAGGTCCTGACCTCCAGTCTTGACTGTCTGCCTTTAACTATATCCTACTGAGGTACACGTACATTTTCCATTTGTTCCAAATTACTATTCTTGTACATCTAGGTGATTAAAATTGCATCAAGAGGCAAGAGAATCACATAAGCCCAAGAGCTGGAGGTTGCTGTGAGCCCTGTGATGCCACGGCACTCTGCCGAGGGCAGTAAAGTGAGACTCTGTCTCTACAAAAAAAAAAAAAAAAAATTGCATCAAGATTCATTTAGATTATTAAGCGAGCATTTTTTATTTTACAATAAAACACTTATTTAAAAGTACAAAATTATCACAAATATCTACATTACTTATTTCCTTTTCTAACTTTTTATTTTGAAAAATTTCACACCTATAGAAAAGTTAAATGAATAGTACAGGTCAGAAAGCCAGCCCAGATTCCAGGAGGGGGAACAGATTTCCACCTCTTGATGGGAAGAACAGAGTGATGTATGTGGATCACTACCAAAATTTTGAGACAGTTTGATCATTTTAATTTTTTGAATTGGATTAGTCATCAGACATTAAACAGAAGTATAGTCATGCACTGCATAACATTTCCAGTCAATGACAGATTGCAGATGCAACGGTGATCCCATCAGGTTGTAACAGCACCGAAAAATTCCTATCACCTAGTGACTCCATTGCCTTCTTAACATCATGGCAGTGATTAAATTAATTATTATTATTATTTTTTTGAGACAGAGTCTCACTATGTCACCCTCACAGCAACCTCAAACCCTTGGGCTTAAGTGATTTTCTTGCCCCAGCCTCCCCAGTAGCTGGGACTACAGGCACCCTCCACAATGCCTGGCTACTTTTTTGGTTGTAGTTGTCATTGTTTGACAGGCCCGGGCTGGGTTTGAATTTGCCAGCTCTGTTGTATGTGGCTGGCACCCTAGCTGCTGAGCTACAGGTGTTGAGCCTAAATTGATTTTTTTTTTTTTTAATTTTAGAGATTACAAAATCAAGGTCGACTGGCTACTGGCTGCCTTCATATGTCCTAAATAGCCCATCTGTCCAGAGAATATTTATGGTGTTTTATTGTCAAAATTAAATTAAGGATTAGTGTACTACAGGTTTCTATTGTAGTTTCTGCAGAGTTTTTCAACCTTACCTCATTTATCTTTACACCAAGCCTGCAGTGTAGGCAGGAAACAGCTCAGAGAGACTCAGAGTTCCTTAAAATACCAGAATCAGAGGCAAGAGCTAGGACAGGCACCCCTTTCTGTTTTCTGTCTTGCTTTTTTCTTTTTTTATTATAATATAATACAACAAAGAAATAAATGTGTGTGTATTTGCCCACTCAAACACACCAGAGACTAAACAAAGGGGAGGAAGGCTTCAGAAGCTTAGAGTCATGCTCTAAATATATATTTGTTAAAAAAAATATTTTTATGGAAAAGGAAAAATTCTACAAACGGCTAGAATAAATGATTTCTTCAAGACTCTTAAGTCTCTTTCCCTTTGCTTAAGAACTGATGTTTGTAACCTGGAAACTTCTGAGGAGTGAGTGCATCTAGCTCCTTCTATATCCTTCACCCAGCAAGGACCTGACCTAGTCCCTGGGCAGTAGTCACCTTAAAATATCATTTCAAATTTATTACATTCGAGTCACACAAGCTTGTATGTCAGGGTGGCTGGTAGGCCCACGGATGGGAGTCTCATATCTGTGCTCTGAGAAGATGCTGCTGCTGGTAGCATACTACATCTCTAAAATGGACTATGTGTAAGATAGCTAAGAGCTTTCTTGCAAATATTCTAAGTACCAATACTTGAACTTCTCAGAGGAGACAATTAAAAGTTTAGATGAAAATTTCCAAAAAGCATGAAGAAATTTTTATAGCAAAAGGAAGTTTAAAGTTAAATGGACCCTTCCAATACCACCACACTTAGTGGGGAATGGGAAGGGTGAATGTTGATGGTGAAATATTGTTACAAGTGCTAAGTCAAAGATCACACAGGGAGTCTATCATGAGGGGTACTCTAGCAATGTCGCTCATGGCCTCACAAAGTCCTTTCAGTGGTCTCCACATTTCTGCATGAACTGGCCCTCCACCTGCCCCTCGAGTGTTGATCTGCTCTCTCCAACTCATCTCCTCCTGGGGCTTTCGCCTTCCTTACTTCCTTCTGAGGACACAAGGAGCATGGTTACCAGGGTCTTTGTCCTCTCTGCTTTCCTGCCAGGTACTGTCTTTCCCCAGATATCCACAATACTAATTCCTTAAACTTCTTTAACTCTCTCCTCTGATATATCCTTCTTAATGAGCCTACCTTGTTTATTTATTTTTAATTGTATACATTTGTGAGGTACAAGTGTAATTTTGTTACATGGATAAACTGCATTGTGGTAAAGTCAAGGGTTTTAGGGAAGCCACCACCAAACAATGTACGTTTTACCCACCAAGTAATTTCTGATTATCCACTTTCTTGCTCCCTCATCCTTCTGAGTCTCCACTGTCTATCATTACACTCTCAACATCCATACGTACACTTTGTCTCCCACTTACAACTGAGACCTTACATCTTTCTGTGTCTAAATTATTTAGCTTAATGGCTTCCCGTTCCACCCATGTTTCTGCAGGTGATGTGATTTCACTTTTTAAATGGATAAACAATATTCCATGGTGTATATATACACCATTTTCTTTACCCAGTCATCCATTGATGGACACTTACGTTGATTCCATGTCTTTGCTATTGTGGGTAATGTTGTGATAAACAAAGTGCAAGTATCTTTCTCATATAATGATTTCTTTTTTAGGGGGGGCAGATATTCACTAGTGGGACTGCTGGATAAATGAGTAGTTCTATTTTTAGTACTTTACGTAATCTTCACATTGTTTTCCATAGAGATTATACTAATTTACATTCCCACCAACAGTATATAAACTACTCATCTCCTCCTGGGGTTTCCCTTTTTGTTTTCATTTTCACCAAAATCTGATATTTTTTTGTCTTTTTAATAATATCATTTTGACTGATACAGTATAAAATTTCAAAATGGTTTTAATTTGCATTTCTCTGATGATTAGTGATGGTGAGTATCTTTTTTATATGCCTGTTGGACATCTATATCCTTTGCCCACTTTTTAATGGGATTATTTTGTTTTTTTTTATTTTTTGTGTTGATTTGTTTGAGCTCTTTGCAAATTCTGGATATATTTTCCTGGTCAGATGCAGAGTTTGTGAATATTAGCTCCCATTCTTCAGGTTGTCTAATGATTATTTCTTTTGCTGTGTGGGAGCTTTTTAGTTTAATTAAATCCTATTAGTCTATTTTGTTTTTTGTTGCCTATGCATTTGAGGTCTCAGTCATGAATTCTTTGTCCAAATTAATGCTCAAAAATTTTTCTGTAGGTTTTCTTCTAGTATTGTTATAGTCTCGGGTCTTACAGTTAAGTCTTCAACCCAAAAGTGTTGACTTTTGTACATGATGAAAGATAGGAATCCAGTTTTGTTTTATCCAATTTTCCCAGCATACCCTTTTATTGAAAAGGCTGTACTTTCCGTAGTTTATGTTCTTGTTGACTTTGGCTTTGTAAAAGATTGGTTGGCTTTATTTCTGGATTCTCTATTCTGTTCCATTTACTTATGTGTCTAGTTTCATACCAGTACCAAGCTGTTTTGGTTATCATAGCTTTGTAGTATAATTTGAAGTCAGATAATGGGATGAAAAAAATTATAGATGACACAAACAAAAGAAAAAAAAAGTACCATGCTTATGGATCAGAAGAATTAACATCATTAAAATGATCATACTGCTCAAAGAAATCTACAGATTCAATGTAATCTTTGTCATTTTTCACACAATTAGAAAAAAATTCTAAAATTCATATGGAATAAAAAAACACATGGCTATTCATATTCAATAGCCAAAGCAATCCTAAATAAAATGACCATCCTATTCAAAATTTCAACAGCACCACCCAGTTCTCATTCACCACTGCCTGCATTCTATATCTCTTTGTTTCACTCCATTTTTTATGGCCCTTATTACTTTTCACATATTTATAGTTAACTTTTCATATGGTGTTTATTTATTTATTTTACTAGAATGTAAATTCCATGAGGGCAAGGCATGTCCATTTTCTTTTCTTTTGTACCCTAGTGCTTAAATAAAGTTTATTGGTTGAATGAATGCCTATAAGAATGCATTCTTTTACCTGACTAAAATAGATTTTTTTTTTTTGCAGTTTTTGGCTGGGGCCAGGTTTGAACCCACCACCTCTGGTATATGGGGCCAGCGCCCTACTCCTTTGAGCCACAGGTGCTGCCCCTAAAATAGATTTTGAAAAAATCTTGATTGGTATTTCTTATGATAAAAGTAACATGCTTATAATAACAAAATCACACAAAACAGAAGTGTATAGAACAACATAAGTACAGAAGTGTATGTAGAACAACATAAGAACATCTATCCATTGCCCTTGCTTATATCCCTGGAGATAATCACTGGAAATAGTTTGATGTGCCTTCCTGTTGATGTTTTTCTTTGATTACTCAAATGTATATATTCTACTTAATAAAGATTCTTCATTTTTCTAAGTCAGTATATGGTTTATCTTTTTAGTACAAGCATTAAAAAGTTATTTACTAAAGTTTGTTGATGTGTATTTATGCTATTTCAAGTTTCTTTCTCTTATAAACAATGATACAATGAATAGCTTGAATATAGGAATGTGGGCATTCCATAGTTGGACTAGCACTCTTCAAAGGTACGTATACATACATTTAAGAATTTAAAATCATCTGCCAACATGTGCTCCAAAAATGTTGCACCCATTTCCACTAAATGTAACATTGCCCAACTTCATCTCTTTCTTCATTCTCTTACAAATACTAAATGTTTCACTTTTTGTCAAATTATCAGACTTTCTTTTTACTCAGCATTCCCTGATTGGCAGTAAAATTAATTGCCTTTATACTTGATTAGCAGTTATATGCATTTATTCTATAAATTGTTGATTTAAACTGCTTCCCAATTCTTTCTAATGTATTATTTTCTTTTCCTTGAATCTTCACATATAGATAGTATCCTTCTGCTCATTAAATGTGTTGCAAAAGTTTTCAGTTTAAAAGATTGAAGTTTTTCCAATCCTTTAGAACTTTCTTCCATTTATTTTTGTTTGGCAATTTAACTTAAAACTTACTTTGTATATCTTTTGAGGTATGGACATAAATTGATTTATTCTTAATAAATAATAATAGCTTCACCTCATATAATTAAAAATAAATCAACCTCATTCATACATTTTAAAATGCCACCTTTATATTTATTTAATATATTCACTTATATTCGTGGATCTTTTTCTGGACTCTCAATACTGCTCCATTGGTATATTTATTTGTCTTTCTGCACCAGAACCTCACTATTCTAATTACTGCAAGTCTATAGTATATTTTGATATTAAGGGGAGGAAGTCCAGAACAAATGATTTTTTGTGTATTTTTAGTTTTCTTTCTTTTTATGTTACCCACTCCAAACCTAATTGTAAGTCTCTAGTGTGCTATGGCTGTACTGAGTTTTTGTGTTTTTCTTGGCTCTTCAAGATCTCATACTTTACATTCTTCTACACTGTGGCCTTTCTCTTCCTCCTTTTGGAGGACCCATTTGGTAAAAGCAGCACTGTTAAGATTGAGAATTTAAGTTGCATCTCTGCATGCCAAGGTAGACTTTGAATAATTAATTGACTAAAGGTAAATTTAAGTAATTTGGTAGTTCCCAGATCATTTCCCCGAAAGGCAAAGCAACTCTCAGAACTTCACCCCACCTCATTCTACCAAACTGTCCCACTTTGGTTTACCCATTTGGACATGCCAAATTTTAAAATTCTCAGTCTTTGCTGGGAAAAAAAAAAAAAAAACCCAAAACCAACAGACTACATAACAGCTTCTCCATTCATTTTAGCTATTTAAATGAACTGCTTAGTACAGCTATACAATAATCCTGGCCTGATAAGATCACTGATGTGTCAGTGGAGAATAAGAATTAAATACTCAGCTTGTAATACCATCAGTTTTCTTAGAGATAATGATAAACAACAATAAAACATGTGATTTTTAATGTACTTGACATTTTCCTTAGTGTTTCCATGAATTACATCATTCAATTGATCCTTCAAAATGGGATCTTGTGTGACATAGGAGGATGTGTACCTGGATATAGGTATCTGAAGTAAAGCATAGCTTCAAGATAATGAATACTAATTAACATTAAATTTAAAGGTGAAATGCTAGAAAGCTATAACTTTTTATTATGTTTCTGAACTGAAAATAGAGTTTCGATTTTCAAATTTTATCAAAATAACATGATGGCTTTGATTATAATTTTTCATTTTTGTATACAAGGCTTTAGATATAACCTAGAATGTCCCCCCCACCCCCAAATCCTATATTGACTGCTGGCTCCCTTAACAGTGGGGTTGAACGTAGACTCTAGGCTCCCCTGCTGTTGAATATAACAAACAAGCTGACCATGAGATTCCAGATGTTTCTACTTCTTTTTGTTTAAAACTATTAGACCTCCCAGGAGCAAATGTCAGCATGGGGGAGCAGTAGACCCTGCCCCCTTCATGTTGGGTACAAAGTTTTAACCTTTTAACTATTGCCCAAAATTAAAATTGGGTCGCTAAGAGCAAGTAGGTCTCAGATCTGGGTCAACTTGCACTGCCAGTGATATCAGTCAGAAATGGAGCCCTCTAAGTGGCAACACCACATGTACATTTAGAAAAAACAGCCTAAGGTGAAAGACAGCTGCACTCACTGGATGCTGTAAATGGGCCACATGAATTTCCACACTGCGTTCTCACTGATGAACACACAGGGAATATTTTAGTTGTGATTTTACAAATTGGTTGGGGAGGAGAAGGATGTTATGGGGAGATTGGAGTGGAAAATTGATGGCACCTAATTGGGCTAAAGAGGACTCAGAATAGAGACTCTGTTGAGAGAGGAAAGGGAAGGCTGGTGGAGAGAGTCATCAGGTGTTTGGGTTGATGGAGCTCATTGTTTACCTCATTTACTCTGCTGCCATCCCAAATGTGCATTTGGAGCTCAGTCAGCAAGAGCTGGTTTTAAAATGAGAAAGCCTACTTAAAAACCCATTGACGGAATCAGAACTTTTGAAAAACAGTCCTTTCACA
The DNA here is from genome assembly GCF_027406575.1 of Nycticebus coucang. Taxonomy (NCBI): domain Eukaryota; kingdom Metazoa; phylum Chordata; class Mammalia; order Primates; family Lorisidae; genus Nycticebus; species Nycticebus coucang. The sequence goes on along the minus strand of NC_069784.1, from coordinate 76,758,078 downwards.
GACTCATCACATTTTAGTGGTAGAGGGTCAATGCCACAGAATGAATTAATCTTCTCAAGTACACACTGTGGCTTACATCTGAGTTTAATGTGGTTATTTTAGACTGACAGCTTATTCATCCACAGCTGTTTTCATGTGTGTGTGTGTGTGTGTGTGTGTGTGTGTATCTCTATATATTTTGGTCTTGAAACAAACAGTCCTTTCTAATTAGCCCTCTAATCTACTTAAAATTCCACTAAAACTGCACTGATGGAATTAGTGAGAGGAATTGAGAATAATGAATATTCCTCACAGTGTTAGTTTAGCTTCTGAAGGAAAGAAGGTGTGCTGCTCAGACTATTTTTTTGGTTGGATCTAGACAGATGCACAGAAACATTAACAGTGCTAATTTTTAAGTCAGTCAGCAAGATGAATTAAACTGGGCAATAAAATAAATTTTCAGAGTGGTATGCACAGAGAAGCATACACTAAACAATGGAAAGAGGCAAAAGAAAGAAGTAACAAAATACTTCATTTCAAGACTATTTTTGGGCCAAGAGCAAATTTTTCATTGCATGAAATGCTGAGGCTTTTGACTTTCCAGCACAAGGTGGACTGAAGAACTGATATCCTGTGCCTCCATGCTGCTTCACCAGCCTGTCTGTTCACTACTGTGTTTGAGCTTTCATTGGGCTGAAAACCTGCTTGTCTACTGGCCATTTGACTTGCCAGCATTCTGCTCTCCTATGGAAAATGTAGGTCTTTAGCCACATAACATCTTTCCATTAGTGATGGCGGCTCTCCAAAGTAGGGCTTTGGTTTAAACACAAACGGGCAGTGTGGGCCAAAATGAATGCAATTTTGAGTCTACTATCTTTAAAAGGTGGATCTGGAGGCAATTTAGTGAGTGTAAATTACAACCGACTTTGGAAGAAATAACTCATACACTTGAACCTCCTCAGATGTGTAGCCAATAGGGGGTAGCCAGGCTAACATGAAATTTTACACATCCATCAGCTAAAGAAGAGATCCAAATGTAAAAATCTAGCTATCATATGGATTTGTAACACCCCCTGGAGGACTTGCGGCCCACAAATCAATGAATGGTTTATGCTGAGCCAAAAATGTACTTTCACAGTGCTTCTCATTTTCCTTAACTGTTTCAGAACACCATATGTGAGAGATTCCACAGCCTGGGAATTGCTTCTGCAGAAAGTACCCCTCGGCAGTGAAAGAGGTACCTCTAAGGTTGTTGAAGACACATTGTTGGTTAGCCTATTAGCTTTGGCAATAAACAGTATTTAAAACTTAAGCCAGGAAGACATTTCTGCCCTGCAGGTGTTTTATTCTGTGGCCCTCTAGAAGGTATCAAATGTACTATGTACTACCCTGATTCTCTTCACTGATCAGTTACTAATCAGTGATGGATGAAAACAAGCTGATTTTGGTCACTGCCATCTTTCTTGTTTTGTGTGTGTGTGTATGAGACTTGGTCTTCACTGTTACCTTGATGTCAGCATCTAGAAATACTTATGCATTCACTGGGTTTCTTTTCTCTATGTTGCTCTCTATTTAAGGGTCCTGAAAAGAATTATATTTAATATTAGCTCTGTATATGGGTAAAAAGGACATTAAAGTGTTAATAACAAAATTACAGACCGTTAAGAGCTTTTTAGGGTAAGTGAATAAAATGTAGATCATTTCTTTTTGGATGATTTTGCAGTCTGAAATACTGTAAGTGATAAATACTTTAATATTCTTTATAAAAGATGTTGATGTTTATGTCTCTTGAATATTGGAAATTATTATTCAGCAAACTGTAGTAACAACATTTGTCTTCACTTCCCACATTAAAAAAAATATTCAACTAAAATGTTCAAAAGAAATCCTTACGTGGATTCTATGCGGACTATTCTAAACAAGTAAGTTTGGACGAAAGTATTTGCCATTAACAGTGATACATGAGTTGGAATTCCAACTTTGCAGTGTTTTATTTGTGTTTTAATAAAAATAAACATGCATAGATAAGTGGTTTTTTTTTTATTGTTGTTGTTACCTAAAGTTTCACTTGGGAGTTGAGTCCAGCTGCTTCAGGAATCTGAACAAAACACTGGTTTAAACACGTCAGAACTTTCTATTTATGTCATGTAAAAGAATTCTTGAGGTTGCCAGTTCTGGGTTATCATGGTGGCTCCATTGATGTTATCACTGATGGAGGGATCTTTTTACCTTCCATCTTTAAGGTAGAAGGACTGACCCTCCTCACATGTGGTCAGAATGACTGCCAGTGTTCTAGACTCACTGTTGAACTTCAGGCAAGAATATAAAGAAAGTAAAGGTCAAGAAAAAAGTTTTTTGACTAAGCCAGTACTTTTTTTTTTTCTTTTCTTTTTTTTTTTTTATTGTTGGGGATTCATTGAGGGTACAATAAGCCAGTTACACTGATTGCAATTGTTAGGTAAAGTCCCTCTTCCCAGAAGTCTCATGTGGGACTTCTTAGATCTCATTGATAAAACATTGTCACATGACCTGCTGTGCTAGACACAGCTAGAAGCCCCGTAAATTACCAGGGTTTTGTTGGTAAGGCAGAGAGGAAATACATATTGAATAGGCAAAGAGTTCTGTCTGCCACAGCTGTGGTTTGCAAGACATGGCTGACAGGTGCAGTGCCAAGCCCATGGGGCAACATATTGCTCAAATGGGGATGTCTTTTAAGGTGATTTAAAGTTCTCTTCTCCCAGGGATACACCAGGAAACATAATGACTGTCCAGAATCCTTTTTTCTAGAATTCTTTCCCTTTGTTTTCCTTTTGCATGGAAAACATCTCTCCCAGAAATTTACATAGTTTTATGCCTTATTTGAGTCTCTGCTAACATGTTATCTTATCAATGAGGTCTTCTCTGACACCTGAGAATAGATCTGGGATCCAGAATTTTCAATGTCTGAAGCTTCTTTAATTTGGGAGGACTCTTTAAAAATAGAAAGAAAATTATAAATATCAAATTATATATTTACATATGAAAGTAAGTATTGGCTTAGAATGAGAAACTTCATTTTAAAAGTTTATAACTACCTCAGATATTACAATCCAGAAGAATGACAAAATAATTTGCTTTAAATAATAAGTGGACACACCTCTTTAAAGCTCTCTTCCTCCTCAATTTTTTGTGGGGGAAGAAATCAACTGTATACTGTCGATTTCTTTAACATTTGACAAAAAATTTATGATGTTTCCTATTAAGAGAATAGAAAGATATCTTAGTCTTTCCCTTAGCATCTTTTCTACAAATGAACACACTGTGCCTGCTCTGATGGAACAGCTGGGCAAGCAACACCAGGGAGGGATGGTGAGAAAGAACTAATGGCCTAGCACCCCTTAATCCTCTCCGGTCTTTAAGAAGAAAGGTATCCCCCCTTGCCCCCCCCCCACTTTCTGGGGAAGTCCTGGTGTGGTGGATGCAGCAACAGAGGGGAAGCAGCTGGTTCTGAGAGCCATAGGTCAATCATCTCTCTCAATAGCTGTGGGCAGGGCAAGGGAAGGTAAGGAAGAGTCTGAATGGAGGAAAACCAGCATTCTTGTCATCTCTGTCCATCTCTCTGGAAGGCAGCCTGGTTGGAATGGTCACACAGATCCCTGATACCCACTGGCCCCCTTCAGCTGCTATAGTCTGGGCCAGAGTTGGGGAATGTCTGTGTGAGAATGAATGAGTCAAAAACACAGGAACTGAAGCCTTGTGCAGAGGACAAAGGCACATGGAGGGTAGAGAAGTGGTATGGCACTTGCTATCTCAGCTCAGGTCTGTGGTGACAGGAAATGATCGCAAAGGGGCTGCCAGGCAAAGAGACACCAAATCTGCTTGAGCACCCTGCAGGCAACTGAGGCCCAGCACGCTTCTCCCTGGCATGGTCAGGGATTGATCTTTGGAGACCCAGGGACATACCTACAGGCTGGATGCTGTACCATCAAGACTCAATTGTGTTGCTTGGGGGCATGGAGAGATTTGTGAAGTAACCTCAGGTAAGGAGGGAGACTTAATGGGCAGAACTGAAAAGAGAGTGCAGTGTGGGTCCCAGCTGCAGCACATCCACAGATCATCCCTTCCCACACAGGAAGGTCATGGTCTCAGCCCAGGGTGGGATCCTAGGCAGGGAAGATCCCACCCTGCTGTGCCATTGTCGGGGAGCTCAGCTGGTTTGAGCTCTTGCCTGCTGGCACATGCCAGACAGAAAGCACAGAGCAGGGGAGTGGGGAGAAGAACAAAACCAGCTCCTGATAGCCAGACTGTGAATCTCAGACAGCCCTTCCCCCACAAGGGCCATTTAGCCCCTCCCTGGTGGCTTTCCGCAGAAGTCTGGGTGAAACAGTTACCTTACCAGCTTTTGTGGAGCCTCAAGGCAGGATCACCCAACCCAGCCCTGGCCAGCCTCAATCCCCACTAACTTGTGCTGTAGTGGAGAACAAAGACTTACTTTGAAGTTCCAGGGCTCTACCCAACACCTGGGGAATTCAAGTGCTTTTCCTGAGGGGCCAGTCAGATGTCCCCAAAACAACGCTGAAGCTTATCCTTTTCGGCAAGTGCCACCTACTGGCAGGGAGGTAAAGTTGCACAGCCCTTTATAACATTTATTGACTCAATCATATGGAATGTGGTTGATTTTTACCCACAAACACTATTTACTGTCTCAGAGATTAAACTGAGCATGCCAGTACAATTCACACTGTTAAGAAGACCCTGGAGCTGAATAAAAAGGATTTCAAACCCCTCCATCCTCCCTCATCAACAAGAGAAAGGAATCTTCCCACATCCATAACTCACCAAGGCACATAATAGACTGCTATAGCCTACAATTATCAACTGAGAAAGCCACCATTCTAAGACACTAAGGTTATCCATACCAAAAGCATCCATCCAGAAGCTAGATTGCCATCAAAGCAGCCACAAGAAAAGCCAAAGGTACTTACCCAACACAGGCTACAAGTACACCTTTATGTATGTGTGTGTGTGTGTGAAAGTTCCATCTAAACAAAAGAAAATGTAAAAATAAGAAGGAACGGTGCTCCAGATGAGAATGAATCAGTGAAATAACTTTGGAAGTATAAAAAATTAGACTGGATGGCTCAGTGCCTGTAGCTCAAGCGGCTAAGGTGCTAGCCACATACACCAGAGCTGGTGGGTTTGAATCCAGCCCTGGCCTGCCAAACAACAATGACAACTACAACCAAAAAAATAGCTGGGCATTGTGGTGGGCACCTATAGTCCCAGCTACTTGGGAGGCTGAGGCAAGACAATCACTTAAGCCCAAGAATTGGAGATTGCTATGAGCTGTAATGCCACGGCACTCTACCCAGGGTGAGAGCTTGAGGCGCTATCTCAAAAAAAAAAAAAAAAAAAATTAGACTGGAAAGATAATCCCAAAGGAGAACACCAGATCTCTAGCAATGGATAACAATGAAAATAAAAATATTGAAATGATAAAGAATTACTAATATGGATTATAAGGAAACGCCTATGAAATCCAGAGAAAATGGAAAACTTTTCAAGGAAACCAGAAAAATAATTCAGGAAATGAATGAAAAATTCACTGAGGACATTGTCATATCTAACAAAAACCAGAGAGGATTTCTAGAAATAAAAAATTCATTTAAGGAAAGAGAAAACACATCAGCAAATTTTAACAATAGACTAGACTAGAAGAAAGAATCTCAAGAGTTGAAGACAACTTTTTTGAATTAACGCAGTAAAAAATAAAGAACAAAGAATCAAGATGAATGAATAAAGCCTACAGTAAATATGGGGATAAGTAAAATGGCATTGATTCCATTGATGGAATAATGGAGGAAAACTTGCCTGGTCTTGCTAGAAATTTAGCAAGGTACAAGAAGCTCAATGAGCATCTGGGAGATACATTGCAAAGAGGCACATGGCACATGGCACATGTGCAAAGAGGCACATGGCACATGACTCTAGAACAAATGGGCCTAACAGACATTTTCAGAACATTTTTCCCCCAAACTATTGAATATACATAGCTAAAGCCAGCAGAAGAAAAGAAATAACCAAGGTCATAGCACAGCTAAATGAAATGGAAAACAAACAAAAATACAAAGAATAAATGAGAAAAGCTGATCCATTGAAAGGATAAACAAAACTGATATACCTCTTGCTAGATTAACCAGGGATAGAAGGGACTCAAATATACTTAATCAGAAATATAAAAGCAAATATTACAATGGATACCACAGAAATACAAAATATCACCTGTGAATGCTACAAAAATCTCTTTGCATATAAAATTGAATTCATAGAGGAGATGGACAAATTTCTAAAAACACAGAACCTCTCAAGACTCAAGACTCAAGACCAGGAAAAAATAGAATTTCTGAACAGACTGCTGATGGGAAGTAAGATTGAAGCAGTAATAAAAGAAACCCTGGGCTAAATGGATTCATAGTAGAATTTTACTAGACCTACAAAGAAGAGATGGCACTCATACTGCAGAAATTATTCCACAAAATCAAGGGAATCCTCTGCAACTTATTCTATGAAGCTAGTGTTGCCTTGATACCAACACCAGGAAAGGACGCAACAAAAAAAGAAAACTACAGACCAATATCCCTTATGCATATAGATGCAAAAATCCTCAATAAAATACTAGCAAACCCAGCACATCAAAAAAATAATCCACTATGACTAAACAGGCTTCATCTCAGGGATGCAAGGATGGTTCAACACACATAGATCAATAAATGTGATTCATTACATAACCAGAAACAAAAACAAAAATCATATGATCATCTCAATAGATACAGAAAAAGTGTTCAAAAAAATCCAGCACCTTTTTCATGATAAAAACTCTTAACAAACTAGGCATTGAAGGAACATATCTCAGTTATAAAAGCCATATATGACAAACCACATCCAACATTTTACTGAATAGGGAAAACTTGAAGGCATTCCCACTGAAAAAAGGAATAAGACAAAGGTCTCCACTATTACCACATCCATTCAACATAATGCTGGAAGTCTTAGCCAGAATAATCAGACAAAAGAAAGAAATAAAGGGTGTCCAAACTGTGAAAGATAGGTCAAACTATTGTTTTTTGTTGGTGATATGATCTTATATCTAGAAAACCACAAGACTCCACCAAGAAACTCCTGTAATTGATAAATGAATTCAGCAAAGTCTCAGGTTACAAAATCAATGCCCACATATCCATAGCATTCATATACACAAATAACAGTCAAGCTGGGGGTTAAATCACAGACTCAATACTATTCACAACAGCTACAAAGAAAATAAAATACTTATAAATATACTTAACAAAGGAGAGGGAAGAGGTCTACAAAGAGAACTATGAAACCTGGAGGAAAGAAATCTAAAATGATCCAAAAAATGGGAAAACATATCATGCTGGTGTGTAGAATAAAAATTGTTAAAATGTCCCTACTACCCAAAGTGATGTACAGATTCAATGTGATCCCCATCAAAATACCAATGTCATATTTCATAGATCTAGAAAGAATAATTCTATCCCTCATTTGGAACCAAAAAAGAACCTTAATAGCAGATGCAATCTTAAGTAAAAAGAACAAACCTGGAGGCACCACATTACCAGACTTAAACTATACTATGAATTTATAGCAACCCAAACAGCTTTCTATTGGCACAAAAAAAGACATAGAGCAATAGGACAACAGAGAACACAGATATAAAACCATTTACATACAGCCAACTGATCTTTGAGAAAGTAGACAATAATGTACATGGGGGAAAGGAAGCCATATTCAATAAATGGTGTTGGGAAAACTGGGTAGCTCCACATGGAAGAATGAAACAGGATCCATACCTCTCATCATTCAAAACAATTGATTCAAGATGAATGACAGAATTAGATCTAAGGAATCTAAGGCATGAAACCATAAGAATTCTAGGATACAGGGAAAACTCTTCTAGATATTGGCCTAAGCAAAGAATTTATGAAAAAGACCCCAATGGCAATCACTGCAACAATAGAATATAAATAAATAGGCATTCACTAAATTAAAAAACCTTTTGCGCACCTAATCAACAGAACAAATAGACAACCTAAGAATGGGAGAAAATAGTTGCAAGGTATATATCGGATAAAAGGCTAAAAACTAGCATCTCTAGAGAACTTAAGCAAATCAGCAAGAAAAAAACTAACAGCACCATTAAAATGTGGGCAAAGGCATGAATGAAAATTTTTCAAAAGCAGATAGACAAAGTGCCAATAAACATATGAAAAAATGCTCCATGTCACTAATCATTAAGGAAATGCAAATTAAAACCACAATAAGATATCACCTTACCCATGTTAGAATGGCTTTTATTAAAAAGTCCCAAATCGATAGATGCTGGCGTGAATGTAGAGAGAGGATTGCTTATACACTGTTGATGGGACTGCAGATTACTACAATGTCTACGGAAAACAGTACGGCAATTCCTCAAAGTTCTATTATTTGATATAGGAATGTCCCTACTGAGTAGTTACACAAAGGAAAAGTGGACACATCTTTTTGACAAAAAGATGCCTGCACCTGAATATATATTGAAGCACAATTCACAATTGTGAAGATGTGGAATCAACCCAAGGACCCATCCATTCATGAGCAGATTGACAAAATTTGGTATATGTATGCCATTGGAATACTACTCAGTCATGAAAAAAGATGAATTACTACCTTTTTCAACAATTTAGGTAAAACTGGAGACCAATATCCTAAGTGAATTAACTAAAGAATGGAAAGACAAACATCACATGTACTCATTATTAAATTGAACTAACTGATGAGCACACACATGCTTCCTTCCACAAAAGGAAGTAGAACTCATTGGAAATCAAGAAGGGGGATGTAGGGATGTGAGATGGGCAAAAACCTACCTAGTGCGTACAATGAACACTATCTGGGTACTGGGCACACTTATAACCCTAACTCAAGCATTGCAAAAGTATCCATGTGACCAAAAACATTTGTATTTGTATAATATTTTAAAATTTAAAAAAGATGAAAAACAAAGTAAAATAAAAAATATATAGCAAAAATTAAAAGATATCAGAGATACCGTGCTCTTAACTTTTTGGCATGGTGGCTAATTTCTTTTCCTTTCTCTCATTTTTCTCTCTCCTTTTCTTTTCTTCCCTTGCTCCCTTCCTTTCTCTTTAAGCTAAGATTTATGGATTTCTAGCCCTGGCAGTCAGAACTCGGACTAATAGAGTAACTCAAATCCTATCTCCTTTACTTGGTAGTCCAGACCTTAATGCAGCTATAACCAGGTTTTTCTTAACACTAATATATTTCTGCTGAATAGAATTTTGCCACAAGAACTTTTATTGTCACTTAAATGTAAAAGTATTAAAAGAGTAGATATAACTACGGTGTTTCCACCATTGGTCAAATCCTTTTTGAATTATAGGGGGCTAAGGGAGGGAAGTATGTGGTTTCCATGCTGCAGGGCTCCGGCAGGTGCATGATTGCAGTATGGATACAGCACCACCTCGACCTACTGAAGGCTTATGGTGGAGCTGGGCTCTGGGGTGAGGCCACGTAGGGTTTGTTTCTCAGGGATATTGAGGGAACTGCTATGTTCTGGCTCAGGGATGATGAAAAGCTGAATTCTCAGGCCAACGATGTTATTTTCTTCCGTGTGTGTGTGTGTGTGTGTGTGTGTGTCATTATCAGTCATGCCTCTGTTCAGGAGTTCCTGTATTTTTCCTGCTGATCTCATCTTACTGATTTTGCATTTACTGGGCTGGGCCTGTGTCTTCCTTCATTTTGCTGGGTTGGGTAGTTGGCTCATTGTTTAGAAAATTAAATTTTTTCATAACCCTATGTGCTGTAGATTACATTACTAGAAACCTGTTAAATTCAGAGAGGGAAATTCTGTGAGCTTGAAACTCCACATATACTTTGGAGGAACACTTGGCTCTCAAATGTCTTAGCTATCAAAATAGGTCATTGAATGAAATACATACATGTTGTGGTATTAAGCTGCAGATTATAATATAATAAAGAAATGAAAAACAGCAAGAGCATACAGTCACTTAGCTGGAACAAAAACACAGGCTTCAGGTGGAAAATTAAGATGGTGCCAATCCTATGGAAAACAGTACGAAGCTTTCTCAAAAAATTAAAAATAGAACTAGCTAACATAATCCTGTAATTCAACTTCTGGGTATACAGCCACAAGAATCCAGAACAGCATCTCAAAGAGATATTTGCACATCCATGTTCACTGCAGCATTATTCACAACAGCCAAGGCGCAGAAGCAACCTAATCGTTTGTCAGCAGATGAAGGGATAAAGAAAATGTGGTATTTACATACAATGGAATATTATTCACTGCTAATGAAGAAAGAAATTCTGTCATGTGCTACAATATGACACATGACACCTTGAACATAATGAACCCTGAGGACATTATGGTAAGGTGAGATAAGTGTGTCACAAAAACACAAATATTGCATGATTCCATCTATAAGTAGTCAAATTCTTAGAAGTGGATTGGTGGCTTCCAGGGGATGGGGAGGGGAAAAGGGAGCGTACATAATTAGTTGTCAAAACAAAAAAGTCCCAGAGATCTGCTGCATAATATTGTGCATATAGTTTACACTACTGTACACTGGACACTTTATCTCTCTTTATTTATTTTTTTAGGCAAAGTTTCACTTTGTTGCCCAGGTTAGAGTTCAGTGGCATCAGCCTACCTCACAGCAACCTCAAACTCCTGGGCTCAAGGGACCCTCCTGCCGTAGTCTCCCAAGTAGCTGGGACTATAGGTGCCTGCTACTATGTCCAGCTGATTTTTCCTTTTTTTTTTTTTTTTTTTTTTGTAAGTAGAGACAGGGTCTTGTTCTTGCATAGGCTCATTCTGAACTGCTAAGGTCAAGGGATTCTCCTGCTTTGGCCTCCCAGAGTGCTAGGATTGCAGGTGTGAGGCACTCGTCTGGCCCACTGGACATGTTAAAATGGTTAAGATGGTAAATAGCATGTTATATGTTTTTTGCTACATTAAAAAAATAGGCTCCAGCTGTCTCAAAAAAAAATATATATATATAGGCTCCAAGATTAGAGATTCTCCTTTTAAGTAGATACAGGGTACAATGCCTTAATCTGAAGATTCACGTCTTTCCCTTGTCTCCTGCTCAGTGTTACTCTTACTATCCAAAGAGGATTCGATCTCTGGATCTGGGGATTTTCTACAGGACAATCAGAAGGACGTGGGAAGGTAAGTAATCAAAGAAGAGCCTAAATGTAGATGGATGGAGTTGTTTCTCAAGGGTTTCTGAAAAGAAGAGAGAATCAGGTATGGGAAGATCAAGGTGTTTAACCTACATGGAGCCTTCACATGGTTTATAAAAAGGGGTCCCTCTGAGTGGACAAAGCCCACGTG